>NC_135147.1:30079898-30394254 GCF_051014445.1 Colletes latitarsis
AACGATTCATTTGCTACGTGAACGCAACAACGTTATGCATGCTTTCTTCTCTCTGCCACTCAATTTCCGACTTACATTCGTTTCCTTGGTGTTTTTAACTGTATTGTAAAAATACTTTGTTCGAGATAACGTAAAATTCATCTTCGTAAGTTATCTTAGTGAAAATGTACTTCTCAAATAATTCGGGGGCACGTTTCGACGTGCGCTTAACAGGTGTCGCCGTACACGAATAAAAAAAAAAATACTTGGCAACGAAAGTGATATACGAAGGCGTAGACGATGAAAGAGATATAGAGAAATAGTAAATCAAATATATAAAGAAGAGTGTATCGAAGTGGTTAGAACAAACAACCCTGTTCTTCTATGGAGAGGTTCCCTGTATCTCTTTCATGGACTATACCTTTAACAGAGACTGTATTTTTTACGTAGTTCTTAACCCTTTTCACTCGATCAAGAGGAAAGGAAAATTTCGATCAGTCGGTCGACCTTGTAAGGTAACGATTATTGAACAATTATAATTAATTATAGACGCAATTGATTAGCAAACAATGAAATTCAGATCCATTTCAAGATGTCGGTAACACGTTGACTATCACGGTGGTCACTGACGACCCCGGCTTCCTTTAACGTACGGTATAACACTAAAATTACCGACGACTCAAATGACTTTTTTTTCAAAATAGCAAGTATTATGGCACAAAATTGAGTTTGCTTCAAACTAAACCAAAAGAATCCATGGTAAATAAAAGGTTAAGAATCGCTGATTTCTTGTATTCTTATCTGATGGCATAAAAAAAAAGAGAAAAAAAAAAAGTTTGAACGATCGTTTCAAAATTACTTTTTATATTTCAATACATGGATCTGTTACTTAACATACATCGACTGAAAGTGCAATCGAGTGCAAAGGGTTTGCTTAATACATATATTAGTCTCGAATAGGATTCACTGTTTGTCACAGAACATCGAAAGCCTTTCATACAAAGCGTCGTTCTTTCTCGACGGTACTGATTATGCATTTTCCACGTGTTTAAATGAAATTAATAACTCGATCGACTCCAACATGACGCACTCACATGCATACACATATACGCACGCGTCAACGAATTCATTTTTGTTCTTTTCCACATGTTTGCAATATCTCTTCACTCACAGGTATACATACAGGTTGTTTGGTCACCGGTTTGGGAAAAATTTTAATGGGAGATTCTAGAGGCCAAAATAGGACGAAAATCAAGAATACTAATTTGTTGATGGACGCTTCGTTAAAAAGTTATTAACGTTTAAAGTTCCGTCCCTATTGAATTTTTTTTCTAGAAAGTGGGTAGGATTTCGAGGTTATGTCTAATGACCAAAAATGATTGCAATTGACCCCTGTAACTGAATATAATTTTTTTAATATGATTTGAAATTTTTTAATTGAATTATTTAACAATTTCTTAACGAAGCCTCAGTCAAGTAATTGATATTTTTGATTTTCGTATTATTTTGGCCTCTAGAATCTCCTATTAAAATTTTTCTCTAACCGGTGACCAAACATCCTGTACGTATTAAAATATCGCGTGTGTTTATAAATGCTGGTGGTTAATAAATGTGTTCTCTACGCGAAACAACTGAATCGTGGGAAATTGTTCGCTCACGAAATACAAATAGGAATGCTTTGAACGAAACAAACGATGTGGCGTGGAGCTCGTGCAAGCGTAAGTAAAATAGATTCGCGATCGTTAAAATTTATAATATGCACGCAACGAATCATAGCCACGGTACAACGATCGGTATATACCCTCGAGTACGTTGTTCAGGGATCGAATCGAGGATCGATCGAACTTGATTACCATAACGACCGAAGAAAAGAAAATTACTATAGCAATAACTATATCGTTACATATTTCGATGCATTCGATTTATGGTGAAAAAAAATTGTTTCGATTCGACAATCGACGTAGCAGTTTTTAATAATTAGTTGTAGACATCGAAATGGTTAATCGACCGGAAGTCGGATATATTTTTAATTACCACGGTAATACGATCGACATCGTGCTGGCTTGGTTACGCTTATCGGCAATAATGATTTTTGCACACGAAATCATCACTTCCCAAGCAATGGATAACAAGCAGCTGATTGATCGACGTCGATATATTACCGAGTTAAGAAAACTTTTTACCCCGGAAATGAAGTATGACCTTAAAGCAAATGCAGCTTTTGTTTCGATTTAAATTTCTTCGTTACGATACCAGGATTCAAACCCGAAGCATCGACAGGGATATATCGATATCGATTCAGCACCAGATAACACTTACGCAAACTACTATTAAGACTCACTACGATTAACGTTATCTCTATATGTATAAATACAATCGAGAAATAAATAATGCTCATCTATAACGTTTGCTAATACAATATTCGTCGCGCATGAGCAGGGAAAACATTTTCTAGCGGATTTACAAATAATCGAGCATCCGTTTCTGTGGTTCTTCAATTGCGGTTTAACCACTTTGGTACCTTTTCTTTGAAAGTGTGTAACGCCACTCGTGGACAGAACTAACGACTTTGGTGGACAGTAACGTAATAACTTGGAACACGGTCAACTTGATTGTTCGTAGAGGAGAAACGAATCCTCTGCCCATGCGCTTCTCTATCACATTTATAAATTAGACTTCGGACCTCTCGGATCGGCAACAATCACTGGTATATCTTTAACACGGAAATAGGCTTAAGTAAATGTCAGGTAGAGTTAGCACAATCAACAACGGAATTATAGATCTCGCCGGAAAGAAACTGCGATTGGATTGCGTATTACATATTTCGCGGGGGAGCCGTGCAGTTCGTTCGTCGACTCGTATACACATGACTTTTCGTTTCGCTGGTTTGATTCTCAGTTCTCTCATCAATCACTCATTTAGCAAAATAATTAACGACACTTTTTTTTTATTCCAGAGCACCGACGTTGATATATTATATATAAGTTACAAAGAAGATGACATCTTGCGTACTAACATGCTTTCATGTTTCAAACGATCAGAAGTGGGCGAAACGATAGATATCGAACAGGCATTGTCGTACGTGTTAGGTCAGTGTCGATACGAACGTCGCGAAACTCACCTTGAAGTAACAGTTAACGTTTCTTAGAGTATTGCAATTCTCATAAATGTTTCGCTTCGAAGTTAATCGAATAAAATATAAAATGCACCATTTAATAATCTTAATTTATTTATAGGACGAACCCAATATTTTCTAGGCTCACCATCCGGCTCGTCTGACGTGAGAAACGATTTTTCAACGTTCGTACGACCCTGGCCCCTTAACGTTAAGGATATACATAAATGCGTTATTGGTTCGCAAGGTGCTAATTGTAACGCGTTAATTAAATAGATTTTCTATTTTTATTTCTACGTGAACATCCATTAAACTTTCTCGATAATGTTATCGTAAAACGTAACTGAAAACAGCAAACGTTGATAATTACAGGGTTGTAAAGTACATTACACGTTTTCGATTCTATAGATTTCAACGAATCGGTGGGTGATTCGTAGACGCCGGACAAGTTTTTGTGCAACGTAACGCGCAAAATAATGCTTTGGCCAGTAACGAGGATTTCGAGCCTCGATTGCGTTTAGATAACGTACGATATTCGACGGACAACGAGATTCGGGGAGTAGGGGAGAGGGAGGGTGCATATAAAAAAATAAATGTTTGTTCCCTAAGATTACGCTTGGATCAGCGCGCAAGCATAATTTCTCAATGTACGGATCATTGAAAGTACGATTAACACCGAGACGAAATCTTCGATCTAGAGTAAACGTACATCTAACAAATAGATAAAATCCTTTGCTACGGAATAAACGATTTAGAAAATTGTTAAAAATTGGAGCGATTATATCAAAATATTTGCACTTTCGCTTTCAATGAGACATATATTTGTGAATGCAAAACACCGTGCCAAAAGAGTCGACGAGCACTTTTCCTCTCCAAATATAAATATAGAATTCCCTTTGAACAAAGAACAATTGTACGATATTTCGCGTGGTATTATTTTGTCAAAATGTAAAGCAGTTTCTTGTCTCGGTAAAGAAAAACTGAACGGAGTTTAGTAAAGTATCGTTGATTACGATCAAAGTGCATATGGTTCTTGTTGCACGGTGTTGTTGCAACGCGCTGCATCATCGTGCACGTATATGTATATGCGTTGCGTTCCCCACGTTGTGTGCGCATGTGTACCGTTACCATCGTATATACACGTTGTACGTACGTTCGTCCTTACAGATAAATACATATATTCGGAAGAAACTCAAGCGAACAATATGCAGAAACAGCATCGAGGAATCTGACCGTGTCGCAGAGTGGAATAATCTAAGGGCGGGGGGGTCGGCGTGAAACTCCTATCAAAGGAAGGGTTACGTTTCTAATTCAGAGACGACGAAAGACACACGCATAGAATTTTCGCGAATTCTACGACCGATAACGACAATAATACGATAACATATAAATACGCACGCTACGAAATTTAACGACACGTCGAATACAATTAACACAGCAATCGGCTACCCCTTCACGCATCGGAATCTCGGGTCTTCGTTTTCTTTCGTATATCTTCTGTTTCCTTTTTTTCATTTTTTTTTCATTTTTCTTATCTGGGCTTCTCAATCTTACGGACGGCTGCTCTCATCGAATGGTATATTAATTACGCTACCTTTGAAAAAAGCACGCGGAAATCAGTTTCCAGCCCGATGATGGCGGCTCGTAATCGTGCTGCTCGGAACAAGTTAAGCTAAAACTGAGTCTCGGTAACCCGTTACACGTTTCGCATACGTACTTAAGCAGTGTTGAGTAATACCTAAACGCAGAAACCATACGCCTCTCTCCGCGTGGAACTACGATAGACTTATCTTTAATTTGGTACCCTAAAATATTGCGTTTCTATGCACGAGTACAAATGTTTATACGTTTTTGGCTAAAATTCCGTGAAACGTGTCTAATTGCAAGTGTCTGTTCTGCACGCTCGCGCTCGCGCGAACTTTGATGCGAGTGCCAAACATAGACAAAATTTTATACAAACAATACTAACGTACAGCAATTTATACACAGTTATATTTGTCACTTGTTCACTGTGAAACGTTTCATTTTATAATTCAAATTTTAGTATTCGATTTAAATAAGAACTTTGTTAAAAAACCGATACGAGCGTTCGTCCAACGATAATTCTTGACGGACAAGTGTGCCCCTTTCCTATTTTCTTTTTTTTTCAAATTTATGCTCGAGCGTGATATACGCAATTACTATCGTTATTTTTATGTCGACGGAGGACCTGCGTTCCGCCAAAATTATATCCACGCGACTTTTACATCAATTATTACAAAGTATATCATTGTGATCGACAGATATGGCGATTGCTTAACACACACGAAAGTGGAGCCTGTGATTGATCGCGATTTCGACGGTTTTTTTCGAAACATTTGTTGCCTTCTTTAGAATATGTTTACCCAACACTGTGCACAAGCATATTAGCACGATATACAGAGCTTATTTTGTCGTTTCTCTCTCTCTCTCTCTCTCGCTCTCGCTCTCTCGGTTTCTATTTATATAATTTTTTTGTTCTTTTTTGTACGACTTTCCAGTATCTTTCAGACCCAGAATAAAATCCACCAAGGTTCGTTCGTTTTCAGCGATATTGGTCCCTTTTTTCTCTCTTATGATTTCATAAAGTGTGTTCGTTTCCGTACGCTATTCTGCGTTTTCTGGGAATGAAAAAGCAAACCAAGATCGTTGAAATGGAAAGAAAAATAACGGATTTTAACACAGGTCTGAAGGAACATAAAGAATACGACGTACGTCTGATATATACTTATATTTACAAATATACATATATAATATAGATATAGATATAAAGATACTATATAATATATCCATATATATATATATATATTTATTCCATTTCGCTTATATATATATTTATAAATATATACACTTCTATCTTTTTTGTTTATCATATTTATATATATATATATCATTTTTATAAATTATATTCTAAAAAGGAAAGATACCACCGTCGATAGTCACGTGCGACGCTACTTAAAATTCTATATTGCAACAATATTAATTCTCTTTCTTGATCTTAGTTTTTTATATATATATATATATACCACTTCATGCTCTATTTACGAACATCAACTGACGGCATCGTCAACGTGAAATCATTGCGTTGCTTGCCCGATCATCGTTAATCTCGATTATGCACCGATATGATGCGCTTTTCCAGCGCTTTTCACGAGCGTAGACATCACGTGACATCCAGCGTACACGAAATAATACACGCGATAATCTTAATCAGGCTGCCAACGAAACGATGGGCAACCTTTCGTTCGACGCGTTCTATTAACATGATTGACTAGCGAATACAAAAGTCTCAAGGCGAAAATTGATAACGGGTGGATGAGGGAGGATCGGCGCATGATAAGAGTACTATCGTCCACAATAATTTTTATTCCTATCACGCTACCGTAAACTTGACTAAATATACGTAGCATTTTATTTTGTCTCGTTAACCGATTTCGCTTGATTCTTTGTTTCATTTTATCTAACCGATCGCGAAACACTGCTTATACACGCCACGGAATCGACGACGATAGTTCTCTTCGAGACTCGAAAGGAAGAGATACTTTTTATCTCAACGCAAATTAATTTTAACCAACGTCTGTCGAACGTATAACGTGTATCGTTAAATCTTTATAATATACGTATGTAAAGATACTCTAGCAGGTATTTTTCTCCCCTTAAAAAATATAAACGATGTTAGAAAGAAAGCCAGATGCACGATCGTTAAAGAAAATCAGAAATATGTATAAGTAGAAATTGAGTAAAAAACTTTGTCCGATATCGACCGTCGTTCTGATTAAAAAAGAAAGAAAAGAAAAAGGTTCGATAAAAAAAAAAAAAAATGCAAAAAGATCGACGAGTTTAAAGAAAACTAAAAAATATATATATATGTATATATACTATATAACATTTGCTATTAGCTAACGACCTTAATATACGAATGTTAACGCGGCCTTCCTTGCCGCGCACGATCTCGAGGATACTTGTCCGAAATTAGAAACAAGAGTTCGACGAAACTACGTAAATACTGTAAAACAATGTAATGCAATGTCGCAAATCCCATAAAAAAAAGAAGAAACGATATTCCGTTTTTGTCAGCTCGATGATCGTTGTCGTATATAACAATAATAATAACCGATACGTACCTACAACAATGCTAATCTTTTCGTTAAGCGCGTACTTGTTCGCCAAGAAATGGAACAACGAGACTTAATCGTCGGTTACCGATACATTTAACACTTTCAGCACAATATTAACTTCCGTACAATATCGACGGATCGGTAATTCGTAGCATTTTGACTGGCACAATTGAAACGCATAAATCAATTGCTTACTTCCTACGTAATTGTAAAACCGAAAGAAATCTTTGGATGTTGAATTTAATCTCGCTCGTCGTATCGATGTGTTCAGGACGGCAATCGTTAGGTTCTCTCATCACTGGTACGCACCGCTCTCAACGAACATCGAGAACACCGACTGTCTGACAAAAACGGATTTACAACCGAACGAGATAATATTGCACTTGACGATTTTATCGATAAAACGGCGTGCAGCGGTGCACGTAATTATCTAATTCGCACCGCGGTATAAGACTAAAATTAACCTCGTCTCGCTACGCCTAGCGACGATAAAGTGCTTGATCTTATTTTTTTGTTTCTTTTCTCCTTTAAAGATACGGGATAACTGTTACACGGTAATCCTAAACGTAATGATAGGTACTTAGACGGCATAGCAGCAAAATTTCCTGTCGAAACAACGCACGAAATCGTTTTTCATTTTTTTTTTCTCTTGTTTTTTAAGCGTAGGCCGGACTAACTCGTCTCCCATGAATGTAAACATAATCTTTGCGGTTCGAAGACCTCGAACCTGACCCGTTTCCTCGTAATTCTCGTTCTGACTAGATTTATGATAAGTGCACGCACGCGGATGAACGAATCGAGCACTGATCCTGATCGACCGGACGATTTCGGTTATCTTCGCGACGTTTTCCCGCCAACGATAGCGAAAACTGCTACCGTTAAATACTACGAGTGGTAGGAATTAGTCGTTACGAAGAAATTACCATCGACGAGGATACAGCACACGGAGAACAATATCGACGCGCTTATCGACACAACGATAGGATACTATGGTCGGTAATTATTGCTATACAAGCAAAAGCTGTAAAACGGTACGATGATCAGCTACATTTACATGCGAACGATCACTGTTTCCCGCCAATGATTGCAAACACGGTGTACCACTTTCGCGAAAGCAGCATCGTATGTATACATATCTATACGTATACGTATATACACACATACATACAGATATTTATACAACTATGGAAATTAATTCTCCTTGTACCGATGGTATTCATCCCGCGCATCGTTAATTTCTAAGACCGTGCGATCAATACACAAATACGTAAAGACGCGTCGTACCATGTAACATTGATTTTGCTTCGTCTCGATTCTTTTTACGCTACCACTCTCGTACTTGGAGTCCTGCACAGGCTCCAAGTACGCAGAGGGAAGCACGGAAATAACCTATATCAATGATTTCTTTCTTTGCTTAAACGGACCTAAATATCTACGGAGGACATAAAAATGTACGGGTACGACACGACGACAATGATCACGACATCGATTTACATGTTCTGTCGTCGTAATTAACCACTCGAATACAATCTGGGGCTGAACGTTGTCGTCCAGTGGCTGATCGCGCGACAGACACGCTAAAATATTTTTTTTATTTTTCTTGCGCTACTATACGATCTTCTCCGCGATTCTTCTCTTTCTCAATTTACGATTACTAAACGTATTTATTACTAAATCATTACGCTATTATTACTAGAATCGGCTAAATCATTTCATTACAACTATTAACGACGATTCAAGTTTACACCAAGGATCGAAACTGGGCAGAGTTTGTGATTCATTCACCGATCCAGCCGCAATTCGGTTGCGAAGCTCTATTGGAAATAACTGAATTGAAATCTTTGGTGCAAACTTCGCGGCACAAAACGACGAATAACGTGCCTTTACTTATAGAGTATTTTGTTTCTCTCTTATTCTTTGCTCGCTCCTTAAAACTCGACGAAAAGTTCCTTACCATCGTGTTGGATAAATTTATCATTGTCAGCCACTCGAGCCAACATTTTGTCCGACCTAAAGTTAACCGTTCACTGATTTACGTTTTTACGTACTTCAGGTGCTTTATTACGCTGCGGATAAGGCTCAACTATTTTACCACTTAATACTATATGTATAGAGCTTTCAGCTTTTTCTAATTTAAGTACACGAGTTGATGCATCAAGCCTTAAAGACACCTAACTAGAGACAACACGTACGAAGATTCTGGAAGGTGCATCGATATCGCTAGGTGGACTTTTTGTTTCTCTTAATTCGATTAACAGTAATTTTCGACACTCAGGCGCTCAACACGCGTGTCACTTGTGTTAAACATCTCCCATCGATCAAAAGATCCGAAGACATACCGAGAATTCCACGCGATTACATGTTCGATCGTTTCGAGTGTTCCTAATTGCGTGTCTCCGTTTGTCCACGACATTTTAGGCGTACTGTTTAAAATAAGTTAAGTTTATATGCGTACACATACGTATATATCTTTTATGTAACTTTGACGGTGACCACCAGTGGACTCCGTCGCGTCTATGATCGCTTAACATTCTATTTTAAGTATGAAATACCATCATCACCAGCTCAGATCGTATCCTGCTCGATCTTCACTGTGCAAGCATGGTTTCTCTCTCTCATTTTTTTTCTTTTATATTAAATTTAATTTAAATCCTATCGGAGAAGCGCTGCGAGATGCTCTTCTGGGTAAAGCTCGACGAAAAGTTTAGACCGTTCGAAGACGCCAGATCTCGTTCGAACAGAAACAGAACTTGTCGATTTTCTACGGTAATCTATGCTATACGCACAGGTTTATACACAGACTCGACATTTATAATTGCGTCGGCTGGAGGTTTGTCAAAACTTAAGCCCAGCTTACGTTCAGTCTTGATCACTAGTGACTCGACACTACGCTAAGACCTAAAACTCGACTTACTTTTTAAGCAATATCGGAATCAATAACTTGATCTTTTGTTTGCATTTTCTTTCTGTCGTAATAAAAAATAATCCCTATAATCTGCAACGAAACTATCACTTAAGTACGTAAGCGCTAAAAAAAAAAAAACAAAATGCATAATAAGTGCCAAGTCTTTCTACACGATATAACCATGAGTCTGCAAATCAGAAAAGATTTCCTTAATACACATTCCAATGGAACTAAATCTCCAATAAAAGAAAAATAAAATCGTTATCAATATTTTTCCTCATCTTCCAGACTCAAGGTTGATCCTGTGCGAGTGCTTCTTTCTTTTTTACTGGTATAAAATACTTTGTGTCGAGGAAAATCCTCTAAAAGCGCTCTGAGAGGAAACGAAATACACGGTTGACAAGTCATTGAAAAATCCTTATCGATTCAAATCATTCATCCTCCTCTAATACTTCTGTAGAGCTTCTAACAATATTATATGTATATATTTTTTAAGAATATCAATTCAACAGAAAATGATAGATCGCCCAGCGATCTTTACCGCCACACCATCGAAAATGACTTTCTTTGCTCGTATCTTTTTTTTTTCTTTTTTTTTCTCTTTTTTTTTCTTTTTTTTTTTGTACTAATTTCCTTAACCAAAGTACTTGATTTCCAAAGTACATTTGTTCTCTAACGCCACGAATTGAATCTCTCGTTGGCGTTTCCTCTCGATCACGCTCGTTTCTGGCTTTTCATGAAAATGAAAGGAAAACTGCGATTTCACTCAAACCTTAAGACACAATTAGATCGAAACGCATTCTTGTCTACTTGTGCCAAATTAACGTCACCGTTTGCTCGTTAACGATCGACATATCAGCGAAAACTGCCAGTTCTTATACGAAACAGACGTCGAAAACTCTAGTCGAAGTTTCCAAATTTTTCGATGATCTCCACCACTTAATTGTGCAGCTCGAACATTGGCTTCCAATAACACAGAAAATGATCTCCGGTAAAGACGAAATATAAAGGAGACCCTTACCGAGCAGCTTCAAAACGCCGATGTTCAGCTTTGCAGATTGGCATCGTCGCGCCAATATTTTAAGCAAGAAGCGTTAAGTTGATATTAACATTGTAATCCTCTTCTTCGTTCACTGATTTCTGTTTCTTACTGTGCTCCAAACCCAGCAGGATTGAAGTCTTTGTTGACGAAAGAGAAGCCGTGGAACTCCTCTTGATTAATGCAGTTCACTTCGTCTGGATCCTCTGGCGTCAATACTGGGTCTTCTTTAGTGAATTCCGCGTCGAAGTTCATTGTATCTTTCTCACTTTTCTAAACAACATAATACAATTGTCGTTTAATAAGGTTCAAATAACAGTGCATTAATAATAACAGTTGTTTAAAATACATCAAGTTGATATAAACTTACAATTTTGGGCCTGATCGGGGGTTTCACTTGACGTGCTTCGAGCGCATCCCAATCGATCCTTTGGAAAAATGGATGAGCTTTTATGGCGTCTTCGCGACCATTAGCTGCAACACAACCTAACCTGTCGGCAGGATTTTTCGTCATAAATCCTATCAAAATCGATACTGCTTCTTCCGAGATCCATTTCGGATAAACTACATCGTCCCGTAAAATGGACTCGAATAGATCGTCTTCGTTGTCCGCTTCAAAAGGTGGTTGGCCGACCATCATTTCGTACATTAAAACGCCAAGTGCCCACCAGTCAACGCTCGCCCCATACTGTAATTCTTGAAGGATTTCGGGTGCTATGTAATCGGGAGTTCCACAGAATGTTGTTGTAGTTGTTTTTCCTTCGATAATGCCCTCTTTGCACATCCCAAAATCGGCCAATTTACAGTGACCCTCTTGGTCGAGTAATATATTGTCTAATTTAAGATCCCGATAAATAACGTGATGTTTATGGAGAAATTGCAACGCAAGTGTAACTTCTGCCGCGTAAAAGCGTGCTCTTGCTTCGTCAAATTTTCGAGCTTTCTGAATATGAAACATTAAATCGCCTGAAACAACGGAGACCTCTTTATTTCTAGTCCTCTTATTACCCCAGAAAATAGAGCTTCGATTTTACGAAGCACACCTTTGGTAAAGCTATTTTAGACAATGCTTACCTCCATTTACGAACTCCATAACAAAAAACAATCGATCGTTTGTCTGGAAACAACTATGTATAGCCGTGAGAAAGGGATGTTTCGCTGCCAGCGTTAAAATTCGCTTTTCCGTCATTGTACAATCTACATCGTCGTCTTGTATAATTACATCCTTCCGTAAAATTTTCACTGCGTAAACCTCGTCGGGATTTGTTTTCCGTTCCACCAACATCACTTTCCCAAAACTGCCTTTACCGAGAACTTTAATGAAATTGAAGTCTTCGATGCCAAGCTTTCTAATTTGATTTTCACTAGCAGGTACTGTATTTTCAGTAGCGTTAATCGGCACCTCTTCCGTTTTTTGAACTGTTTGCAAATTATCCGTTGGTAACGTGTCCGTAACTGTTACGGTCGGCGGTGCTTGACCAGATTGACAAGTTGTCGTTCTATAATTAATCTTTGGAGTTTTGATCTGTTTATCCGGAGATATATTCATTGTACTTAAAATTTCAGCCATGGCCTTTGTGTTTATACCACAGTTATTCGCTACATTTTTCTGGCACCTTTTATGAACATTTATATTACAAGCTGCATAAGAGAAAATTTGTTTTAATTCAGAAATGATCTATTAACATATTTTTGTTGCATACACGGAATTTATGTCGTTAGAAACATACCTTCACATTGTAAGCCTTGCTTGAATAAACCGTACAAAAGCGAGCCACAGTGGTCACAAAATGTAAATGTTTTGTAATTGTGTACAGCAAAACGATGTGGCATGTCTATGCTGAAGCGTGGACTTTCTGTATCGTGAGTCGACTGAAATTTAGTATCGTTCGAATATCATTAAACAATACGAAAAATTTCGAGACAAATTTTGTGTTGCAGTATCCAATACGAGAACGTGATATTAAAATAATATTCGTAGAAAATGTATTGCGTTTACCTCGTCTTTCATGCCTGGGCATTTTGTAATGACCAATTTGTGACATCTCTTGTGAACTACGCATGTACAAACTGAAACACAATAATATTTAATTTAACGCATTTACACCTTTTTTTGTAAATAACATTGAGCATAGCATGACCAAAGCTGGCTGCATGCGTGATTAGACGCGTCGATTTGATATGACAAGCATAAATAAAACTCAGTGGATGTTGTGATAGTCTTGCCAATAGGAACAGTATAAGCTTGAACATTAAAAGACAGAATATGACATCTAAGGATATGATAAAATGGAACCATTGGAGCCCCCTTGTAATTTGTTAAGTTGTACTTGAAGACATGCAATGGAAGACTTGCCCGTTTATTACCATGTTTAATTGGAACTAACATAATTTGCATTGAAGAACCTAAATGATGTATTACAAATGTATCATTCTTTTTACAAGTATTATTACAGAAAGCACAGTGTCGAGTATCAAGCCACAGGCCAAATTAAATGTTGAAAATTTCAAGTTTTCAAACTGAACTAGGAAAAATTATCGACTGCTCTAAATGATTTAATTCTTTACAAAGAACTATATACACATACACACACACCTAGGTAAACATGTGTTCACACAAATATAGAGCAAGCAAATATATAATTATAATATCTGTTAATAACGTGTATGTGTCTTCTCACCTTGACACTGATAGCCCTGCTTGCCCAAGCCCCTGAAATACAACAGACAAAACACATCACATCATCTCCTGATATACCCTCATAAAACACATACGTATGCCTTCTTGGACCATAAACCATAATTAGATGTTTATTATGCTAGCCTTTTGAGAAAGATTGGGGAAAAAAGACCACTCAATGTGCATGTCTGTCTTACATTTGCGTACTACGTTCTCGGAAGAAACGTTCTACAATTATACCCATCAACTCCCTTGTACAAATATTACAACACCTTGTTAATATGCAAATAATTTCACCAAACAGTACATGTAGTATATGCTTGTAAAACCAGTGCATGCAGCCGATTTCTGGTTGAATAATTAAATTCGAAACAATAGAAAAATAATTATGTACTCGTTATACTGCCGCATCAAGGTAAAAAAAAAAAAAGAAAGAAATATCTGAAAGAGATTTAATGTTGTTATAGACTAGCAAACTAACTGAAAATTATTCATTATGCATTCATTGTAATACAGAATTAGAGAGAATAAGTATTTAAAGGAATGTTTAAAGTAGTACTTGAAAAGTCACGTGTTCTCCCAATGATACTAAAATCAATTATAAGAAACCAAATACCCAACATGCAACTTGAAAAACTTTGAAAATTAATTCAATATTTCCAATTCCCATATTAATTTGGTGTGCATAACAGTTACCAAATTTAAACACAAGATATGTCTTAAAGCACACACACCTAATTAAGTGTACAGAGTTTTACATCGCGAAATGATTTAAATTAGTAAATGCCTCGAATCAGAGTTAAGAGTATGCTTGTGAAATAGACCCTAAGCAAGTGTAATCGATAAATCTCTGCCAGAACACATACCATATGAATTCACGGCAGTGAGAACAGAAAGTTGGTTGTCTCAGGAAAGTAGCCATAAATTTGTGGCCATTTGCTTGGTGAACCCTACGTCGCATGGCACCCCTTCGCCGATTGAAGCCCTGTCGTTCCTTGAACTCCCTTCTGGGTTCCCTCCCAGCAGTAATGCTTCCACCACCTCTGCCTCCGACTCCTTCTCCATTACCTGTGCCACAGCCTCGCTGTTGATCTAAAATTTCATTATGAAAATATATCCTATATGTGTTTAATCCAACTATTATCAAACCTTTACCTTGATCATTCCACTTTAGATCAATCCTAACCCTTAGTTTTCCTTGAGGCTCTAGGTCAACCTAAAACAAGTTTCATTTGATATTGGTAATTTATTACAATTAATATTACTTAATTTATAGATAATGTATTAATACATAACAAACATAAATATTAATCTAATAAGAATGAATCATTTAAATATAGTATTGATAGTGCATAAAGTTCTCAATAGACAGAGCATCGAATAGTTTACTTTACTTGTTTATAATTATCATCAATCTGTGCCATTTCAATAGAATTAACTTCAATCGTTAACTACTTTAAATCTATGTAATATCTATCTTGTATCTTGCTTTGGTTCAGGTCTTATTGACATAGTCTTATCACGCTACCTTGAATTTTCTTATACTCGGTAAAACTGCACACAAATACAGATTACAGGTTACTTTACTATTCCATGTATCAAGAAGAAATATCATAGCATCGATATTAAACAAACTTGAACCAATTGAAAACAATTCCAAGAATCAAACTGATAAATGCACATAGTATTGTATTATATTTACATTTAAGTCGACTCTTTTTGGATGATATGTTTCAATTTAAAGAAAACCTGCTCATAATTCAACATTATCTTAATTTTCTTGGTTAGATGAATCAATAAACCACTTGATAGTGTTATAATTGTTTGAAAGAACTTGGTTCCATTTTCGAAAAAGTAGAACGTCCTATGTTTACGCGAAAATGAGCGGTATAAGTTTGAGCGAGTATATCGCGACTTATAAATAATTTCTCTTAGAACAGAAAAGTTAGCAGTAAAAAATATTACTGTTATATCGGGAGATATTGAAACTGTTAATAGTTTAATTTGATTCGAGCGTATAGTTTGAAACCAACCCAAAAGTCTGCCGTCTTGTCGCTTCTGTTGACAAGCTCCTCGAAGGGGATGCTGCAATTGGCGACGAAATAATCCGGCGGTAACGCCGCATCGTGAAAGACAGTAAGCCCAAGCATGACTGCATCCTGTACCTCGTGGGTGAAGGATTCGTACCATACCGGATTGAAGGTTTTGGGCTTCGTAGACGAACGATTGAGATGATTCTCATCGACGTCCAGCTGAACGTAAGGGTCGAGTATAGGTTCGTTCTGCCAGAACTTACGCTGCTTGTCCGTCGCCCTTAGCCCGACTGCCTCGCATATTTCGATCTTCATCGTTCCCGTGAACATCGTGAATCGGAAACTGTGTTACCAAAAAAGCGAGGACAGAGGACGGACGAGCCAGTCGACGGGCTGTCACGCCTGTCGACGAGCTGACACTTCAGACCGTGCGAGCAGGTTATCCAGAATTGAGTAAACTACCCAAGTCAACCAGATCGAACCACCGTCGCTGTCTCCGACGTGTTCTGGCCGGAGGAGGTTGTCGGACGGTTCGATACGTTTATCGAGGAGACCTCCGAAAAAATGTCACGTATAGTTTTCGCGCGGTAAATAACGACCTTCCGTAGAAATGTGCGGCGCACCGCTTCGAATATCCCGTCACTGACGAGCCTTTGGCTCCCTCTCTCTCTCTCTCTCTTCTTTTTCTCTCACTCCCTCGCACACGCACGTACACTCTTTCCCTCTGTGTCACTCTGTCTCTCATCCAAGTTTCTCCTTCTCCGCCTCCCTTACCCTTTCCCTTCGTCACCGCCACCAGCACCGTGCAGTTATAAACACTCGGCCCGCTTCGCGTTCACGCATAACAGACACGGAAACGGAAGCTGAATTCCCGACGACAACAGAAGCCTGTCGTCGAGATCGAGACGCAGTGGAAGCGGACACGGGACCACCGAACGCGAGACGATGCTGGTTATTGCGAGGCGCCCCGTTCGCGAGTACGAGGTCTGTCCTTGTATTTCCAATCTCCTGAGAGCCATTAAGCTCCTCTAACTCTTTCTTGGATTCTTGTCTTTCGTGTAACCGTGTCCTTTTCTTTATTATTGTTATCCGTCGCGTCACCGAACGATTACGACCGAGAGAATCTTGTTTCGCGATTACGAGGACGACGTATCGCGATTAGCACTCGTTTACCGTCCCTTGGCAGCCCCCACCGACCCGAACCGCTCGATTGGTCACTCCGCGCTTCGTCTAAAGGGCGACTCGATCTCGGCCTCGGATGCCGTTCGGAGCATCTCGTGTGTTTCCGTCGAAAGCTCAGGCTGCGTTTTCACCCATGCACGGAACGACGACGTATTCGTTGCATCTCGTCGCGACCGAAACTCCTCGACGTTTTCACACGATGAAATGTTCGACTTGGAGAACGGTTGAAAGTTACTGTCGCGTTTCGAGTTTAGTCGTGTACGAAATACACCTTCTCCCGCGGTTTTACGCGTTAAGCTTGCGGAACAAGTGGAAACAGAATGATGCGTAGACATCTGATTGGACGAGGTCTGGCTAAAAAAAGCGTACATACGTTTACTTACGGCACTGGCATCCAGCGATCGTTGAGAAAGGTTGGGAACTGTTTGAACTTTGAATCGTACAATATATTGCAAGTGGAAGGATAATTCGTCGTCCTGTTGCCACTGAATATCGTTCCATCGTTCCAGCGGCGCCATTCCGCGTACGATGAATTTCGGAATCTGAATCGAGGGAAATAGGTCTCTGATTGGACGAATGTCGATCGAAAGTAGAGATATTGTGAATATCAAGTTGAAAATAACGGGTCTTGGCGAGTGAAGGAATTTCAGGTATTTATTGAGCTATATAAATAAACGAACACAGTACGAATCTAGTATTTACACCCACGATACGTTTAACGCAACGATATCCTCGCGCTGCTTCGTCGGGCCAGGACATTTTTGCGCCGGTGGCTTCGTCGTTGAGACGGAAACAGAGAAACCCGCGAGAAAAATCTGATCGTTCTACATAACAACTATTTCCTCGACGATCGACCGAATCGTTTTTCGTTTTTCACAATATCACAAGTATGCGCATCCTGCATCGACGGATTCGATGGACACTCGGTACGATCGCGATCCTATTCCTTCGAGTTAGAATTTAGGACGAAAGGTTGCACTGCTTGCGAATACGTTCGGTCGATCGTCGGTCGATCGTCGGTCGATCGTCGGTCGATTCGAGCAATCGCGATGCGTCTCGTGTTCAAAGAATAAATATTTCATCGAAATGAAGAAAAGTGGATTATAGAGAGACGTGACTTGGATTATGACTACCGCGTACGAAATAAGAACGATCCAAACGTCATCGATCGTGTTTCGGATCGTTCTCATGTGCCGACGACAACGTCCGACGTGGACGCGGTCTCCTGCGCTTCAGCGATCTCTTTCTTTTTCTCTTCTTGCTCCATCCCCGATATCACGTACACTGGTTGCTGGTACGCCAGAAAATGCTGGTCCGCCGCTAACGATTTCGTCGGATCCTTCATTTTCATCTGAAACGCCGCGCGATAATTTCTAATTAATTAATGTTAATTTCATTGTTTCTCCGTAGACAAGGTGTAAACGTCGTACCTTTTTGCGGTACAACATCAACAGAATCAACAAGCTGCTGATTATGAAAGCGCTTCCCGCCGCCAGGACCAGCGTGGCTGTCTGGTAAACGGGCGTTTCCACTTCCGTGAGGATCTCCCGTTGCTCCAACGCGACGATTCGACTCTGCATAGCCATCGGGGTCGACCTGTGCGTGAAACGGGACGTTGTCGCGTCTGCGTACGATTCGAGCATCGAAAGCTTCTGGATTCTGGTCAACTCCTCCAAGTGGAACGCTACGTCGACCTTGTTCGGGCCTATTATTTCGAAGCTGAGTATGGCCGAGTCTTGCCCGATCTCCACCCGTATCCCATTCTTCACTCTGGCGCCCAGATCCCGAAGAAGGTCCTCCGCGTGTTTCACGAACGTGGGTTCGTCGCTGGCGAGGAATCGACCGGGGAAACGTAGAGTGACTTCGACAGCTTCGATCGGCGTCGGTACTGGACACAGAAAACGGAACATTTTTTAATCGAAGGTAGGATGATTTTCAAACGATACATGTCCCGGGCTTGTTAGCGGACTCGTCGTTAAGACGGGATATTAGGTAGTCGGTTCAGAAGTGTATATGTAGGAAATTAAACTTACAACAAATATTCGTTCCCTTCAAGAAAGGCTCCGATCCTATAAGTTGATTGCCAGCCTCGTCGACGCACCAGCACGTAACTGCAGCGCACTGGGTTGGCTCGAATCTACCCTGACGGTCGCATATAGCTGGAACGTGGCCTCTGTCCTTCATCGCTTGACACCTAGTGCCAAGCACCTTGCCGATTTCTTTCTCGTCGGTCTCCAAGTTGATCAAAGAGTTCTCCATGAACGCCTGGATCTCGCGATCGATTTCTTGCACCACCGGTCCCCTGCCGCCCCTTCTAGCTTGCCGGAAGTTACACTTGGGCTCGGGTCCTCTGGTCAGAGAGCCCTTTACGGGCTGACCCTTTCTGTTGACGCACCAGCAGACACCGACGTGCTCCAGGCACTGGACCGGTTCCCACATTCCCGTTCCTGGATCGCATCTGGGCAGGAAGGCCGGTTGTTTCAGTCTTTGCGACGTTTTCAAATTCTTCTCGCGGACTCTCTCGCACTGGGACAGCACCGGGCAGACAGTGTCGCAGACCAAACGACTGGAGAAATCGTTGTGGCCAAGTCCACACTCGATCTTCTTTCTGCACTCGTTGTGCTCAGGGTCGAAATACCATCTGTTAGTCTCGTTCAATCCCATAGCAGAGTTGCAGGGTACCTTTCTAGGCGGCTCGAAACAGACTTCGCGCGGTTTTGGGCAACAGACAGCGTACTCGTCCAACGGCGAGAGCTCGCATTTGTGGGTAGATGGACAATGATGACCGTGAGGACCGCAAGTCGCCGGCGAACCGTCCTGGTCCAACAACGGCGACCCGTTGGGGCACGGATTGTCCTTCTTCGGTAAACAAACTGGTACAGGTGGACAGGGGGGCACGCTACAGGCAACCTCCACCATTCTACAAGCTTCGTTCTCCCCGCGACACGTAACGCTTTTGCAAGGATCTCGACAAGAACACGTGGGACAACCGCTGTCTGGGTCCAGTTCGAATCCCTCGGGACAGTCGAGCTTGCAGTCGATCTCCGGACACCTGAGCGGCGTGCTGCACTTGGGTATCACTCCTTCGAGGACCCTGGTGCCTGCAGCTTCCCTGCCCTCCTCGTCCACGCACCAGCACATCCCGTTGTGACATTGAACAGGCTCGAACGCTCCGCTGCCATCGCATCTAGGAATGTAAGTCCTTCTTGCTGGCTCCCCCGATTCTCTGGCCGCGTGTTCAGCCACTGCTCGCGCGTGCTGACAAGCTGTCGCCATCACCGGTGTTACGCACTGCGTTCCGCAACCTGTGGAGCAACATTTCTCCGTCGTGGAACATTCCTGGTCGTTGCTGCACTGTAGCTCGCAGCTAGAAGAGCTTGGCACGAGGTAGGGGCACTGGCCTGGCTTCATGGCCAGACAAGCTGGAACCGCGGGACAGTACTGTTCGGAGCCACAGTTCACGTCGACCATCGTGCAGGTTTCCTGAGCGCCGCAGGTGATGTCTTTGCAGGGATCGTGGCAACGACATTGCTCGCAACCTGTCGCGTCCACTTCGTAGCCGTAAGGACAGGCCAGCTCGCACGACAGCGTTCCGCACAGTTTCAGTACATCTTTTATTTCGTTGCAGTCGCTGCTGCGATTCACGCCGCTCTTCAACGTGACTCCGCGATCGTTGACGCACGAACAGATACCCTGGTAACATTGCAGTTGCTTGTAACTGCCGTCCTTCTCGCACTGGGGTGCTGGTATTGCCAAAGACATGTCGTCCCGCGTACCTTCCATGCGGTCGTTAAACTCTCGCAAGTACTCGCACACTGAAACGGAACAGTTTCAATTTTCTTGTAAAAAGATTAATAAGTACAATATGTATAGTAGCGTGGCTGTCGAGGATTACTTGTTTGCGTCTTCGTGGAGTTTGCAGACGTCACGCAGCACACCGATTGGTCAATTTCCGGCACTACGGTGCAGTTGTAGTCTCGTGGACACGTGTCGTTCGCCGAGCAAACCACCGCGTTACGTTCGTCGTCGATCAATGGTGTCCCGTAGATACAGGGATTCGTGTAAGCTTTCTTAGGTTTGCATTCTGGTTTCGTCGGGCAAAGAAAGTCCGGGCAACCGTCCTCCCGACTCAACACGCATTCCTCCTTCTCTGGACATGGGAAACTGCAAGGCAGAGACGTTCGGAATCAAAACATAGTGCTACGAGACGTTCGTAGTCTGGTCCGGGAAGGCCATATTTAGAGAGTTGTTTAAAGTGGTATAACTCTCGAGTTTTATTTAAAAACAGGACGCGGAAATAAATGTACGATCGGAATAATCAAAGTTACAAAATTGTTTAAGAATGTAGCGAGCGTGCAACGATGGGTGATTGTACTCGTCGTTGGTATCGAAAGGGTTAAAAATTCTTTTCTTCCGCTAATCGATTTTCACAATGTGTTTCAGATCAGACTACCCCATTAATTACGGTTGCACGCTCACCCTTCGCACGGATTATCGCACTCGCAAGTGGGACACCCGGAGGCGTCCGTTTTGAATCCGTATTGGCAAACTTGGGCGCACTGTTGGGAGACGCACGACGCCGGGAGGGACCTTCCCTTCGTTATCGACTTGCAGTCGACTTTATCAGCCGGTCCCATCGACCCCGATATCTTTCTGCCGTTGTTATCCACGCACCAGCAGACCAAACCGTTTCTCGAGCATTGTCTGGTCTCGTAACCGCCGTCTAGAGGGAACGACAGACGACCACATTAAATAAACGAATTTGGAACAGGAATTTATTACACGAAAACTCTTGCAAGTCGCATCTTACCGTCTGTACACTGAGGAACGTATCCACGTCCTTGTCTCTCGGAGATGCTCAGTATCTTCGCCAGCATCCTGTCCCGATGGCAGGCGCTGAGGTTCTGGGCGACGGTGCACACTCCGCCCCCGCAACTGTCGCTTTTACAGCACTTTTGCGGCGCTGGACAGTCGAAATCATGCTGGCAAGAATTTCCGCAGGACGTCGAAGCAAGATCCTCGAGAGGACACGTCCCCGGTCTCTGTAGATTCAGGCTGGACGGACAACAGACACCGTACTCCTGTTTTGGCTCCACTCGACAGCTGTACATCGGCGGACATGTCGGTTTCCCCGGCGAGTCGCCGCAGAGGAACGGCCTCGGCGAGTCGGTGATTTGCAACGGTTCGCCAGAGGGACAGATCGTCAACAGTGATTTCGCTTTACGACAACTGGGAATTGGCGGACACGGTGGACGGGCGCACGTTACATCGATCAGCTCGCACGTTTGGCTGGTTCCGGGACAGGCGATCCCGCGACAAGGATCTCGACACTCGCACTTGGGGCAGCCCGTTTTCGGTTCGATCTGTTAACGGGAAATCGTTGGTGAGCATTGCACGGATTGGCAATGATGTTGTACAAGCCCTGTTAGTCAATGTTAACGCGAGCTTAAATTGGTATTTCGTTGCAGGTACCTCGAAGCCCAAAGGGCACAGCATTCGACAGCTGTGCGCTGGACACTCTCGAGGATGATCACAGTCGATCGCATCCTTGGCGGGTCCTCTGGTCCCAGGGACCTCGACGCCGATCTCGTCGACGCACCAGCAGCTGTTCTGCCGAGGATGACACTGTACCTTCTCGAACTCGCCGGTTTCGTTGTTGCATGTCGGTATGAATTGCGACGGTCCGCGCGACCCGAGAGCACGCGACCTTCTCACGGCTGCTTGCGCCAATTGCTCGCACCCGGTCAGTTCTCCGGCGACGCATCTAAGACCGCAGGCCGTCTTGCAGCAACGCTCTCCCGATGCCTGGCACTGGAAATCATTTTTGCAGGCCGGGGACCTCGACGGACATACGTTCTGCTCCTCGAAGGATGGGCATCGACCTAGTGTCTTCAACGATGGCTCTGCAACGCGATCACGGAGATTATGGTTACGTTTATTTCTTCATAAATAAAGGAAGCGAATAAACAGGGTCCCATCCAACGTCCAAGCATCCTGTTGGCGCATGTGGAGAGGTATTTATTCGGGAAACGTCACCGAGCGGACGGCAATCGTATCGTCCACGGGTCTCTCCGGTAACGAGGAAGCTCTTTTATAGGTCAGATCGAAGCGAGACCGATCACTGTTCGGGTGTCCTGCGCGGACAGAGACGGCACGAATCGCCGCTTTCATTCTCGAGCACGCTCGGACCAAATTGTAGCGCAACGATAATAATAATAAAAATAGCCAGAGTTGACCTAACGGTTCCTCGCATCCTACTGCCACACTTACTTTACGCTTACCTAACGCGACACCAGCGCGTTTCCAGCGGTGTGAGCGCCTGAGTCAGACACACCGGACTGCCGGTGGCCTGCAGTAGTCGTGGTGAGACTTGGAATCTTATTTTACGATGCAACAAGGGACTTGATATCCTTGTGGAATCTTTTCTAACTCTTATAACGCGGTACAAAAATTCCGACAGCCTTCCTGTAACTCCTGGATTCATTCCTAAGTCGTCTCGAACGTGAAACATTTTACGCTTCGACGTTCAACGATCGGCGTTGACGATTCGAAGGAGGTCAAGTGCGCTTGTATACATATATGACGTACGCTGCTTGTTCATAAATATGCATACCGAGAAAGGAACAGTACAACGAGGGATCGAATTATTATGATCGAAGGAATTGCATATTTACAGACTGCCTTTTTCAGCTACAACTGGTCACTTTGAATGGCGTGACTTGGTATTGACGCTATTTTTATTTATTAAAAACCAGAAATTCTCGATTTTAACGCAACGTGTACATTTTATTATAGATATCGCGTGTGCTATACATGACAATAGCAAACTGACTTTGTGTTTGGATAGCGACACCGATACAACCGGAAGCATCAATGGAGGCTGAGCCAGGTATCTTGCAGAGCATTCGTTCGGCGAAGACAACAGTTTTGGTGAGTTTGTTACACACGAATTACCATTAATTATGCATAAAACCGGGATAGAAATAGCGTTAAATTCAGAGCTGACTACATCGCGTCGTGGGAGCGTTCGATAGCGTATAAAGTTACGTTACGTCGTATAGAATTCAGTATACGAATAATTATTAAAAATGAACTATTTAATACGTCCTACGCTGAACAGCGTCCAACGTGATCGAAGCTTGGAGCATACTGCCAAAAGTATGCAAAATTGGTCGAGAGCGTCTGACCAGTTTCAGTTTTAGAATGGCCGGCACAAAGCCCCAGAAGCTCTTTGAAAATCTGTGGGTAGCATTGAAAAGGTGAATGCCCACTGAGCGCAATTTTCCGCCAACGTCGATCATTGAACTCGACGCCAGAGTTCAAGCATAATAGAATCAAATTTCGCCACGGTATTGTCGAAATTTTGTAGAAAGTATGCCAAAACGTATTAACGCTGTTGAGGTTCGATAGATTTATGGATTAAATATTTATACGTTGCTGTAGGTTTAATTAATTCAATATGTATAATCACTCGAAAGTAACTTTAATCCTCGCCTAGTAGACTCATGGTCCGTTAGATCGAAAACCTAGTATATAATTTATAAAAATAAAATTGAGATTCGGGTGAGAATGGACTCAAAGAATATTTTTCAGAAACAATTCGAAATCGACGGTGTTGATGAAAGAATTTAGTGGATTTTGCAAATGTTTTCGCATCGTTTGATTCATCCACTGCAGACGTATATGAATACGTGACCTAGGAGGTTGCAGAGGGTTAAAAAGAAAAGGGGACGAGCTGCCTGTAAAGGTTTCGAACCGACGAGATCAGAGCGAAAGTGTGCGCGAACACAGACCCACGCCGAACGTATGGAATATCAATAGCCATGCGCCGGCTGTCAATCGACTTTTTACTTTGACTCTCTATACGCTACGTACTCACACCATTACGGACTTTGTAAAAGTCCAGTGAAACTCCCAAGCACATCCGATTACCCGAATTTCCGGTTCGTTGACCGTCGTCCTCTTTCTCCCTGCCTTTCTCGCTCTATTACAGCCGTTCTCGCGTTAATCCTCGCTGCAACATGCGAGTTTCGCTGTTACGACATCCAAGGCTCGCGATTAAATTCCACGTTGCACGATAAAGGCTTAAGGCTCGCTGGAACGTGACGAATGGTTTTCTAACTGAATTCGAACGACTCGTTTCCTCGTGTTCTTTATTTACGGCATTAGTCGACAGTTCGTAAAATCATTCGTTACCGATAATTCCTAATTATCCTGATACAATCGAGCAGAGAATATTGTACACGGTGAACGGCTGCATCTTTGAAACGGTTAAAGACAGACAAAAAATTTTACGACGTCCGCGTTTCGCTGCGGGGACAAAAACGAGGAACGCATAATACGTTTCAGGGGGGAGGGGAGAAAAATGATGCAAAGAATGTCAAAGACACGGAAAAACGAGAGGGGGTGGGAGGGGATGAACATCGAGGTGACAGAGAGAGAGAGTGGGGGGGAATTGGTAAAAGGAAAGATGCAAAAGCGGACGTCGACGAAGCGCCAAGGAATGTGCTTTAACGGTGCGAGAGAAATTCAATTTGTTTATTGCCGGTAGCAAGCGAATCGTCCCGGACCTGATATTTATCGCGAGGGCCCGGTATCCTGCTGTAACACATTGGGAATCGATTAACCGTTCGAGGCAATCCCGGTACGCGATCGTGCAATTTAACCTGGCAATTAATGTCTCGTTAATTATGTCATTTATCCTTGTACAGGACGTGGCGCGGTACGCCGCGTTATAATCCTCGACAAATAATTAACACATTGATTAGAAATGCTCTCCTGGTGCCGCGCAGGTATCGATATCCGTCTCTCCTCGATGCACGTACCATCCGCGGTGCGGAATACGCGTGGCCGTTTCGCAAAATAAAAAAATTGCAACGTTTCAGCGTTTCAGACGGCCGCTGAATATTTTAAAACCCTCTCTGTTGCGTTTTAATGCCATTTATGGTAATTCTGCAGTTCGGTGACTTTTCACAATTTTTATTCGACTCTCTTTTTTAGTTAGGACCTATCGAAGGTTTCTTAAGTGTCCTTGGCATTATACGTGAATAAATAGTCTAATTATATTATACAGTCTCTCGTACACGGACACCCGTACACATTTATGGGAAACAACGCAAGTACAGTAAAAAGAATAAGAAGCGTGTGTCCAGCGTATTTATCGAACGAGCAAACTGCAGTAGAATTTACGATTAAGCGTTCGCGAGGATGGTCGAAGAAGATCGGGGCCTGTTGTTGGCTTTTTTGCCTGCGGTTCTCGCAACACCAAGGACGAATTCGGTTCTCCAAGTCCGATCACGTCCGCGGCGTCGCATTATATGCAGATGCACGACCGTTTTCGAGAGAGCTTGCTTTCCTTTTTTTCTTTTTTATCGCCGCGTGTCCCCGCCGCGAACACGAACACGAACACGAACACGGAAAGAGGCTCTATTGTTTGCTAATGGCCGCTCTTTCAATAATTCGGGACCAATCATTACGGACGAACGAGTCACGCGGGCGGGGACGCGGAAAATAAAATAACGTACGAGGGTTGAAAAGAAACGAAAACGAAAAAGAACGGACGTACCTGCTGTGACTGATGATGACAGAGACAGTAGCAGCCAGGTCGATGACACCCACACAACGGCGCAGGTAAGCCCACCGTTGCAAAAATCACGGCGCATCCTCGGCGCATCAAGTGATTTTTAAATCGGCCGCTATATCTGAAATTATCGGAAAATGCGGCGTTACTGGCCTGCGTCGAGCTGTGTTTCCGTCGACCGTACCAAAATATTCGGTTCGCGAAGTTTGGGAAACGGAATAATAATAATAATACATTTACAAAATTAACGTAGAAGAGATCAGCAGTTTTGTTCGATGTTAATAAAGCTGTCCAGGAGGAAAATGTGATTAACTAACGAAGATGAATATGTGACGTAGTATTTCGTACTCGCCACCAGAAGGCTACGCTCATGACTCTCTCGCAAGCGCCCGTCTGACCCCTCGGCATTCCGTCGCTTAATGCAAGATCTCCTAGGAAACCTTACTGTACGATATATTATTCGATGCAATTCCATGTCATTAAGATATTCCGTACGCGATGAATCAATATTTGCGGCAATACATTTCCCCGTCTCTGTTCCTTTCCGCACGGAAGCCGCTATTAAAGTTTCCCGAAGCCGTGCTTCGCGTCCCGAGCCAATAGAGGCCAAGATTATAGATCTGTAATGGAAAAAGTTTCCCCTTAAAGTCAGAAGTCGTCGACTCGAAAGCACAAAACCACGATGGCGTTTCGTTTCTCGTCGAAACGGTTCGACGGAATTAAAAAATATCGACTCGAGCGTGTTGTTTCAATCTCAACTGACACATTTTCCATCCTGCAGTTTCAGAAAAAACAAGAGTAACATTTACATAAAAACTCCATATCGATGTAAACTGTAATGCCAGTAAATTTTCAATCATTATGGAAATTTCAAATTATGGGTACGACCTTAATTGATTATATCGGAAAGCTATAAGTTTGTTTATATCTTGTGAAAGTGGATATCGTCGGCACCAACTTATCGATGTATGACATAATGATGTACAAGGCTGTACGCGGTAAGAAATAACAAGCACTAAGGATCGGATACGTATTGGAAATGGGGTTGAGCATCGGCTAAGGTCTCTAAGAACTTGCGTTAACTCGTTACAGAAGAACCCCGACAATTGCAATGGGGGCTGACCGTTCTTACGGGTGTCGAGACTCTGCAATTATCGACCTAACTAATCGAATAAGGCGAAACTTTACTATTATCAATTTCTCCCATCTTCAACTTCCCTCGTTGCCGATAATATCCGAAAAATATTCGGGACGATTCCGGTCCAATTTGTTCAGAAATTTTAATGAGAAATAAATAAAAGAGACCATCGTAGACTAAATAATTTGACTAATGGTCGGTCGATGATTGCCGGAATACGAAGCGTTCCGATTAATTTTGCAATTCAAGACCGTCGTTCCACGAGTTTATTGTTTCGCGGTTTCGCTGTTAAATGATGGACGGAAAATAATCTTTTAATTCCACGGCCAAGTGGTGCACTCGGTAAAAAGTATTCTCGGAGTCAGGGATGCGCCGCAAGATAGAATTCTCAGCCTCAAAAGGAAGAATAACAATGGAAGTTGCGTCTCCTTACTCGTTATGCCGCGGGGAATATTCTAATGCGTCCCTCTCCGTTATTCATGAGGCGAAGTCGGCTTCGGGATCTACGAATTGTCGGGACGCCTCTCGTTTCTTTTCTTTCCCTTTGTTCCTCGTTACAACTTCGACGGAAGACGTTTCTTTTCGCCCTCCGTTCCCCGACTCGCGAATATTTTCATCGTGACCCAAAAAAAAAGAGAAGAAAACACAGAAAACAGAGAAGAAGCGAGCGTCTCCTTGACCACGGAAACATTTTATAATATTCTCTCGAATTATCTCTCGTAGTTTCCCTCTTATTTCAATGTTCCATCAGTCTTATAATCCGTTAAAATCGAGCAAAGAAAACGGCGATCGTCGAGTCGTTGACTTTGGATATTTTTTAAGCAATGAATATTTAATTCTAGCGTCCGGATTAAATTTCTTCAGGAGGATCCTTCGCTTGCGTTTGATCTAATATGCGCGGAATTTCTACCCACAGATTCAATTGCAGAGCCATGGCCACGGAACTAATTAGAAACGTCATTAGAGAAATATCTCGTGTAACGACTATTATTATTGCCTGTATGGCAGAGGTACGTCCGGTTTTCTGAAATAAAAGAAACGAGTATCTCGGAGGATTTTCGAGCGCTCCAAGTCATTTGCGATTTGAATAACTTCGAAGCGCTCGAAAAATTAATCCACAGGATGTTTTGCTTTAATCTCGAGGGCGGCGTCGAAGCTTCCTCTTAATAAAGATTCCGTGGACGGACATTTTTCCGCAGAAATTCAATTTTAATCCCGACTGTGGGGGGTCGCCGTCACCGTCGCGCGCCGCGGAAATGCACGATTTCCGTCTTTTCCGCGGCGGATATTACTCGCATCGATTGTTACGTTCGGTCCGTAACGTAACGCGAGGGCATGTGCAGACATTGGGGAAAAATGGGCAGCTTTTAGAGACAGGGACGAATTAATACGAACGCTCGTGGAATTTTTAACTCCAATATTTTTCTTGGGATTTATATTACAGTGTCTTGTTAGCGATAAGATGCTTTATATCGCGTTGTAAATTACTCTTCCTTCGCGAGAGGTGTTCCCATACGAGTGTTAACATTTTTTCGAAGCACCCTATATTTCGGGATTTATACGACCTCCGGGAACGGAGCTGTTCGACGGTGAAATTACCCACGGTTACATCCTTTGGGAAGCCTTTGAATTTAGGGGTGTACCCCGTCCCATGAATAATGCATCAGGAAAGACTGTAACGTGGCTTGAACCGCTCCAACGTCATGGTAATTACATCGATAATCGCGTTCAGATTACGCTCGTGCCCGTTGCACGCCGCCATCGTTCTAAAATACATATCTAATGTGTACTCTGTCCCGGTAATTGATACTCGGGCGCCTTGCTTTCTTCTGGAATTCAGATCGCAGCTGAACTTTTCAGAAATTTCTCAATACCAAAAGTGAAAATCAATTTTCTCTAATTAAATAAACAAAAAAAAAAAATTGAATTGTTAAGTAGATGAGCACACGGGACGTCTTCTTTCTCCTCAACGGTAAAAGTTCTGTGAAACTTTACGTGCAGGGTGATTCAAACAGTATTGGAACGTTTACAAGAATTTATCGTTCCTTAATTAAGTGTAATATTGGCCAATCTCTTAAAGAATTTTCACTTTTATTTACATATTTCATTTATTGCTGTTGTAAATCACGTTACGAACAACTCGGTTACTGAATACTACATTTTTGAAAGCGTTCTATTCCCTTGTGGATTGCTTTATTCGTATTAAGAAATACAAAGTACGAATTATTACGAAATTACAATTAGAGCGGGAGTCTTTCTCGTAAATACATATATTATATTTAATATCGAGTTTCAATCGTTCTGTGCTAGTTTCGAACAAGTCACGCGAAAAACGATGTTCGGAATGCACGAGACTAATTATTTGTTCGCTTATTTAATTGGAGAAATTAAATTAATTATAATTTCATGCCATTCTTTGCACCATTTTCTGGTGAACGAATACTCCTCGAACGTTGTCTTATTGAAAAGACTATTTCCATTATACGTATTTAATGGAGGATTAAATGCTTGAAAGGAAACAGAATCTTTTTCAGGTTCTACTGAAAATTACCCAACCGTACTCGGCTATTTTTAACGGCAATGTACATCGCGATACCTCCGTATATCATGCTCCAAGTTTCGTAGAACAAGTCTCGAACGATTCATCATAATATTACGCCGTATAACTTTGAAAAGATCATATTTCTTACGAACCCACCTAGCCGCCGTCTAGCCTCCATTTTATAAACCTTTCGCTTAATGCTTAGCCACGATTGGCGCGCAATTCGAATGATCCATGAAACGGAATCGTTTCGAGCATCTTTTCGCCAATATTTCTTGCACGAGAAATCTTCCGTTTCGCAGTATTAGAGAATTTATATGTATAATAAAATGGATTCATTTCTTAGTTAAAGCGCAGATCGTAGTAATTTAAAAAATACAAGAAAGAAAAGACGATATCAAAGGGCCTGTACCCGATAAGATCGAGGGCTTTCTCAAGGCTAATACAGAATATGTGGGTCACTTTGTCATCGCAGTTCCTTCCGGGTCGAGAGCTGCCCTGCCCTCTCGCGTTGACTTTCTATTGTCATACTCGTGCTTGAATCCGCGTATGACGGTGTTCGTGCGTCATCGGCGGAACACTTTTCGTCGAAAGGTACTTTTAAACGAGTTCCAGAGTACGGTCTCTCCGGATGATGATCTCTGGACGCGGGTCATCGCCCCGATGGAAATCCTGAACGACCAACGAAGTCGAATACCAGAATCGAACCGGTGGACTACTTAAAAAAAACCCCCGTGTTAGCTCGTATCCTGATAAGTGGCCCAGCGGTACGAATCTGGGTTCGATGAAAATAGAAAGTGCGCTCGTATCGTCCATAGTCTCCAGCTAACGACGGCCATCGGAATCTCTTGTTTGGAAGTCTTCGAAACGGTACGCGCGGGTGGAAGACTCGGGTAGATTCGAACGTTACTTAGAATCAGTTCTCCAAGGATCTTGACAACTCACGGAACTATCGGGAACTCTCGAAACCGTTGAAAGTTCTTGAAAAGTCTCGGAATTATTGAAACCCTTGACTTGGTTGAGTGTATCGAAAAATCGTGAGGATGTTGAATGCTCGAGGGGGTGGAAAAGAATTATCGAGTTAACTTTGTTCTTGCTAGTCTTATTAAGCAAGTAACTCGACGTAACATTTGCTCTAGATGATTTTAATTGCATAGTCGAGTTGAAACTTCTCGTACCCGATTAATTCATGTTCGAAATTTTTACTTGACCGTATATCGTAGAATATTCGATGCCTTATTTTTACGCCAGCCTATATAACGATGAAAAAGTTGTTCTTAAAGTTACGACCGGTAGCGTGCATCGCGGCTCCTGCATAACAGAACGCCATTTTACGTCGTCGATTTACAACTTCCTACATTTTTTCCGGACTTTCTTTCGCTAGAAAGCTGCTTCTCTTCGCGTGAATAGCTCACCGAGGATGGTCGAGGCAGGAAGTCTGCCACACAATGGGCCAAATCTTCCGAAACGCGATCGAAATTTGAACCGTCGATTTATTATATCGTCGGGCTCTGGTTAAAAGAGTCAGCAGTTCCCAAGATCTTTCGTTTGCTGATTTAAAAACGGTCCCAATCATCGACGGATTTCCACGGAAATCGTGCTTCGCGGAGAAACGGTAATGGACGCCCATTTGTAACTCGAATTCCCGCCAACTGTGCGCCGTTGACGCGGAGAAGTTCAGAAAGTTTCAGGCATCTTCAAAATCAACTTTCCTGCCGCTTTCTCTGTAAACACCATCGACGAGAGAGACTCGTTTCGAGACGAATGGGCCTCGAAAGTAGATTCACGTCGAATTTTCTACGCGAGAATCCATTCGTGGTTAACGCAAACCAGGGATCGTCAACGGGGGAAAGTTAGGGAACCGAGAAATATTATTTTACCTGGCTCGTAACGTATCCGTTGCGATATTCAATAGCCAAAAACAGACGCGGTCCTTTTATGGTTTCACGAGATCGACGAGCTGAATTTATGATGCGGTTTCTTCATCGTGTTGTATGCAAGTTACAATGTACAGGGTGACCCTGGGAATCGGGACTCAATTTCTTACTTTATCTCGTGTCCAGAATTTAATTAAAAATAATTTTAACTAATGCATTTTGCATGTTGCAGAGAAGAAGAAGAAGAAACTTGCCTGCTTCTATTCCGGAGACTCTAACAAGTAGAACATTCCTCGAGCCACTTATTGTCAGACGTACACTTGGTAACCTCGCGTTCCAAACAATTAGCGATGAGATGCGCTGCCATCTGCATAATCTGGTGCTCGTTTTATTTCGTTGCACTATCGATGACACTATAGATGAAATCACTCAAACGATCACCATTATTGCGTTTTCAGTGACTCTGGCACGATTTGCATTACCGAATACAAATGTGACGGCCATGACAATTGAAAGTTCTATCGCTCTTATTGGAAAACCCAGTCGATCTATGTCGACTGCTATTTTTAGACCATTGAACTCTGCAAAGTAAGCGCAACGACGAAAAGAAACAGGTCGTTCGGAATCGCTTATGACTCAACCGAATAAATAATTGCTTTTTCCAACTGGGAATCCCTGGTTCGCTGAAAACGAAGCCAATGGCAGCGATAATATCCATGGGAAGCTACCAGGCCCCGTTAGGTCGCCAGCTGTTGTTCGGGACTCGTGAAACCAGGCGCGGAACGAGGGGGAGGTTAGGGGGCCTTTCCAGTGCCATTCTGTAGCGGACCTCACTCTTCAAGTTAAAAATAATTTTTCGACGAAAGGTTGATAAAAGAGTTGGTGCTTTTAGGGCTGTTACGCAAAAATGCACCCTTAATCCGATGTTGCGTGGTACGTACGAGCACGTCGTCGAACAGTTGAGCAACTGGCGAGAACAACGAGTTGGCCAAGAGTGGAAAGTTGTTGAACGAAAGGGCGGGAAACGTTCCTCCGTTTTAACCGCGCGCGGCGCGTAGAAGCATCTTCTTAATGGGGCACAATATCGCGGGTATGCATATTGCATGCACGGCGGCTTCCTATGCGAAAGGTAATGGTCGTTATTGTCTAGATAGAATCCACTTCCTGGCGAACGGTGCTTTTAAGGGACCCCGTGCCTCGCCTCTGACGTCGGAGTCGACCATTTTCGAGCAAGACTCCGTCAATAGAGTCGTTCGTTACGATAGTGGTATCTTTAGTTCGAGACACGGCGAGTAAACGACTTTTACAATTTCAACAGCAGATGGAAACTGAGTATGAGATTGTCAATTAAGCGATGCACGTTGCAATAACGGTATAAACGTCCGTAGATATTAGGTGTTTGAGTTGGATCGTGCTTGTTCGCAAAGTTTTCGATTCACTTAGCGTTAACGTTAATATTATTCGTGGTTTTATCTCGCTGTTTCTGTTCGTAAAGTACTCGTTCGTGGGCTTGCAAGCTCTCCCATCTTCTCGATGGGAGATTTAATCGAGGGATCTTTAATCGAGGAAGCTCAGGAAACCTGAAACAACCTCCGAACTTTTCGCTGGAATTTCGTAAAACTTTGAGAGCAGTCGATTTTTGCGTCATCCTGTTGTTAACGTAATAAAGACGCCGCAGGGAATAATAATATTTACCACGTTCTATTTATCATCCACTTTTGCGCACGGTTTACCTAACGCGACAATTGAACGGATGCACATCGCCATTGAATTCAATCTCGAAAGGTGTGTCAGATCATTATCGAACCGTACCGGCTGTTAGGACGTCGAGGACTGTTATCTTGAACACGTGAACGAGCCATACGCGGGGCTCGAAATACCTCATAATCAGTCTTCGATGTCCGCGCGTTGATATATTTCCAACCAGAATGATGGGAATTACAGAAATAGAATTGCAAATGCAATCTTCGCTCGCGAAGAGGTACAGTTACAGAAAGATAGATCGCATTAAATTATGCAACGTCTTCCTCCAGCGATTCTTCCCATCTTACCATTCGCGCGGAATATTCGCTCGACGTTCGTTTAACGTCCCAGTCGATCGTACAAATATTGTTCCAGATCGCTAATTAATAAAAGTCTAGCCAAGTTTCAGAAAAATCGTAACGATCCTAGAAAGTTTGTTTAGAAAACGGTCCGTACGCGGACTCGTTATTGTTACAACCACCGTGCACGTAATTTTGAAAAGCTTACGGAGCAACGTGGCCCGCGGTACTTGGTCCAAGATCGATGACGAGAAGAAATCGCCGCGGGTCATTATGTTCCGATCTGATTAACGCGCCCGATACCGCGCCTCTGTTTCTCACGACCGACCGCGGAAACGTTCCTCGGCTATCGCGTGTTCCAGATCATTTCTGTGCTGGCTGTGCACACACGGTAGAAAGTTGGAACGCACGTTTTCCACGCGCTACTAATGATACCGTCTTCGCCGGCTGTCCCGTGAAAAGAACAGTCCTCGAAAGACCCATTCTACGAACTGTCCAACGCGTACGAACAAAAAGTAGAGAAAAAAACAAAATGGAGGACACAAGAACGCGACGTTGAAACGTACCTCGAGACTCGCGTGTGTCGCGACGTTTCTGGCACGCTTTGTGCGCGTTTTCCATTCGGCTGTCGCGTGCCATTGTGCGTTCGTGTGCTCGCAAACGAAATGGGAACGAAGGAAAAACTGCGACGCGAATTCGCGGCCGGATGCCTTTTCGCGGGACGTCGAACAATAGGTAACGCGCCAATTCACGGGAACAGAATGGAGAACGTTGGACGAGATTCTCGAAACCGGCCACCTTCTGACACGCTTGCAGAATTCGAACAGCGCGGGGAAACGGCTATAGTCGAAGCCAGAGTCGACTACTGGGCACGTTCAAGGCCGCTTCCCCCACCTCCATTCGCGTTAGACACTCCTAGTCCAGAAGCCTTCTTCGCGACCTTTTCAACCGATTCAATTTACTTTGCTTGTACGAAACGTAGCTATGATTTACCAACGTCTAAAATTGGATCTCGTGGCGCTCGTGGCGCGGTGGTGAAATATTAGACGGTGGGGGTAACTTGTCGGTGTCCTTGAGCAGCCAGTTGATTTTGCGACGACTGTACCTACGTTTCGCGCGGAAAGGAAACGAACTGAAAGACCGAGGAACGTTAAAAGATTCATCCGGGTGCGCGGAAAAGCCTCGAATGAATACGGATAAACGAGGGTTCGTGGAAACGCACCGAAACTTCTCTATTTTCGGGGGCTAGGGTCGCGTTTTGCGTCTCCTTTCCACTCCAAAACGAGGACGTCCCAATTTCCGTGAGCGCCAACAGATTTTCCCTCGGGAAGCGACCGTTCAGGAAATCTCCTCCGCGCTGCAAACACGAAACGTTGCGCGATACCAACTTGGATATCGAAGGACACCTTCGAATGCAAGAGGACCTCCGCGAGACCGAGAAATTTTCAATACTTTTCGAGAATCGAGTTAAATTTTTCCACGAAACTTTTGTCTCAGCGTCCATTTTCCTCCGTCGAGAAAATTTATTATTTTCATGCAGTCGAAAATAAGTTGCTCTTATCCGTTCGCTCGTTAAATATGCATCGACAGAGACGATTCGTCATGAATCTTGAACACGTTCCTCTCATATTTCTCTTATAGTAGCGAACGCGAACGTGAACTCGTGATTTTCCTTTTGCCAGTTTTATTCCAACGGAAAATTTTAACCTTTAACGCGGCTTCGAGGATTCCCTCGTACGTTTTCACGGAAGCCAACGAATCGCGCGAGGGAATTTTCACCCCCACGAGCAGGGATGTTCGATCGAATTGTCTTTGTTTGTTTGCATAATATACGTTTCGTTGGAATATATGTATTTTATTATGAAATTGAAATTTTCATTCGTCGCGAAGAAAATCCGTGATCACCGTTGCGTTTGAACCGATCACTGGGAAATAACGGCTCGCCTAACGGTGATATCTTTCGCATTACGTGGATGTGTCATAAGCCGAGGCTCGGCTCCTTTTCGTTTTTCTTTTCATAACCATCGGTACGAGATGCCTTTTCATTTACATTCGAATGCAAACGTGTCGGAAGACAGTGTTTGGTCGAAATGGTTCATGAAAATATTGAAGAAGACTCGAGGGTGAGTAATCCATCGCAGTTTGATCCAATTAAGTTCGATGCACGCGTTATCGACGTTCCACCGTAGGAATCTAATAGAAAAGCTTCCAGAGGACGCGTAACCGCGTCTTTAATGATCGCGACTGGTTCACAAAGGAGGGTAAACGGTTTCTTTGAGGAGAACCGCGGCTACGTAGCAGCTTTCTTCGTGAAACGCTATTGGAAATTCTTTGTGGCGCTCCCCGGAGGAACCGAGAGAACTCGGTGACTACCAAGTGGTTGATTCAGGCATATATATTGCGAGCACAAAGAACCTTGGTAAATATTTCGTACCAAGTTGTTATTTAAATTGCTTCTGCGCTGCCAGAGGGGCCGGCTAATATCGTTTGAAACAGACACTCGGATTCTGCATACCGAAATTATTATTATTCTCGATGCTAATTGTAGTAGCGTACTATGATATTTAATACGGGAACCGAACGTATAGGAGGAAGAAAGTAAAATTGATCCTGAAAGGGATGATCGTATTAGGTCAGACGCTATACACTGTCCACATTCCCCTTAACCGGGGACTAATCTTTCTTTCACAGTACACTTACGCGCCAGTATGCCTGGAGATGTTAATTAACCTCGATCTTAGAGACAGTACTCTCTACGAATACTTAAAAAAACGAAAGCAGTGCTCAACCTATTCACAGATGAATTAGTTTCAAATACGTAAATAATTAGTATGTCGACCTGTGAGATCTATAAACCGTGAAATAAAAATGTTAAATGGCCACGATGAATAATGCAAAATTTCTCTCTCTTTAACAGTAACAGAGTTATGTCAAATTCGCGTTAATTTTATGAAACTCGCGTCACGTTAAATGCTACTTACGGGATATGCGATTCAACAGACAAAAGGACGAATGTTAACGAAGAGAACCAAAGAGATTTTACATCGGTGACATTCTGTTTGCTCGCAAACCAATTGCCAAGCTTTTAGCCGCTTTCAACGGCGTATAACTTTGTGCTTTACTTTCCCGTAACAAGCATGAATTCTGAAATAATATAATTAATTACTAATAACGTTAATCAACTAATAACTGTGCTACGTAATTATTTGATTGCCTCTACCCTTTGGCTATCATATTTTGTTACTATTCAAACCTTGATCGATCCAATAATTTCCGGCAACGCAATTGGACGAAACGAAATATTCTACACGCGTGATATCGTAAAATTTTACACCGACTGGCGAAAAAAGGTTGCATCTATATTTCAAGCCCCGAGAGCTAAAAATTAGCTCATCCGTCATCTCGTAATGCTCGGATTGTATTGTTTCTTGCGCCGGATACGCCGAAAAACACTGATTACAAAAGCGTATAAGCTGCTCGCGTACGGGACGTTCCACAAATTGTGGGAATAACCTCGAGCATAAATTGGACGCGCAAAAACCACTAAAAATAATTTGATGTAAGATAATTGGTACCGGTAGTCGACCTTTTAGAAGAGCATTGTCGCAATAACCCACACGATGAAAAATTGGTTACGTTTCTTGTCCTACAAAGAGTTTATTTTATACAAAAAATATGGCTTTAATCGTTTCTTCTCGAACCTCGATTATCCGGTTGACCCAGATTGCCTCGGTTTGCTTCGGTCCACATTATGCAGACTAATCCAAGTTATATGTATAGTGGTGTCTTTTTAGGAACCGGTGAACGAGATATCGATTTTTCAATCCAGGTTTTTTTCCCGCCGTTTTGTTCGCGGGCCAAACGAGGAAAAAGACGACAGACCAATCACAGAATATTTCTATGTGTGTGTTTTACGTGCCTGTATACGCCTCGAAGGCCGGAGTCAATCATAGAACAACGGATAGATCGATACCCGACGATAGTTATTTAACATCGTGCTTGCAGAATAACAATTTTCTAATTTTAATTAGCAAGAATACAGGGAAGTTTTAAGAGAATTATTTTCACAGTTATTTCCATCGAAATGCACTTTTTAGTCAAACGAATTAAATTACAATTGAAACGGTATGCTATAAAGAGATACGGAGTGCCTCGGAAGACAGTAGATTACCCCATTCCGTACAGTAAAGGTAATTGATCGCGTATGTACTGCGTACAGATGAGAAAATGAGACCCATGGGGCCATCAGACTTACAGACTACAACGTAGTCGGTAGTACGAAGCCTCTCGGGACTCATCTACTCAGCCGTTGGTTATAACAGTAATTGGCACTTGAAATTTAGACGGTAACTGACAGTTTAAAAACAATTTCCAATAGCCCATTTCATCTGCCAAACATTAAACATTTTACAGAGCTAAATTACTCTATTTGCTTCTTCCGAAAGTTAGCAATGTTAATTATGCAATATTATTTAAATTTCAAATTGCCTAAACTAAAGGGGTCTGGTACTAGAATTTTCGACGTCGACAGATGTCAACCACTGGATCGTTTTAGGGTTCGCGCGCAGGTAGCTCGACGTAATTACATATCGCGCACCTGGTGCATTCTTGCCCCGTAAGACGATAAACTTGGTAAATTTCGTGCGATCCGTAAAATTTACAGAAGACATATCTATAATTTTTGGAAGGCAAGGTTCTCTCTCGTTTCTTTCGCTCCTAAATTATTAAAGGGTTTTAAATTATTAAAACGATAGAATGGCATACATATAATCGATGTACGACAATAATTAGACTTGACTGTTTTATTTCTATTGCAAGTGTAATCTAATATGTAAAATGATAATACATTCCACTTAACCGTGAAGCTTTAAAATAACTCGTATTAATAGATTATAAATTTAAGTGACAGTAACGTTTTATCGAATAATTTCAAACGTACAATCATACGGCTGGAATAGAAATGGAAAGGTTAACCGAACGACTTGCTGGTACACTTAGCTCGTTGTATGTTTAAGGCCGCATTTTCCAACGAACAACGTCGATCGTAGCGAAACGTGCTTTGCACAACGAGGCCTTAATAAACGAGAATTGACGGGGGTAGAATGTTAAGAAAGCCTGCGATACGATTAATACACGGGACGCATCGCGAGATGCGCGTTAAGCATCGTTCGTAGCCGCGAGGAACGAATGGCCGCCGTCTCGGTTTCAGGAAAACGCCAGGCCAGCGTAGAAATTGCATTCCCGTTGCCGTTTAGAAAGTGCACGCACAGGCGACCATGTACCATAGATTTCGCGGGAATTAATTGACTCGGTAATTCGCGGCGGGGATTTACGCGGCGCGATCGTTGGATTTCGTGCACATGCGCAATCGAGTAACGCACGAAACGCCGATTGCGCGATCGTACAATTTCGCCGGATCGTCGCGATTAGAAATAAATACAAGCTGCTTCGAAAGACGCGGCCAAGAACGAGGGTTCCCTGTAATAAATGAACTCTAATACCGATTATTATCTAAATAATACATACGCCATTGATATTTACCGTATCAAGTTTGCTTCCGTTGTCAGAGAATCAATAGAGGATGAAAGTTGCAACGTAACAGCATAATCGATATTTGTAGTTAGGAAAACCCGTAACCCGATTACATTTGCCACGATACGATTATGTGAAATCATGCGGTAATTAAAAGATAATTAGAAAGTTGTTACGGGCTTTAAAGATTTACGATTATGATTACATCGCAATTAGATGCTAAGTACTGTGCGATTGCAGTGTAATTGGTTCGTATCGTATCGTGGCAGACGTAATCAGATTAAATTTTCCCCATCTCTGGACTCTAAATTCACTCAATTATCTACGATCATCGATTTTTTTCATTATTAACAACCATTTTCGTAGTACTTTCTAATTCGAATAAAAGATATAATTGGAATTCAGGACGTGTCGTTATAGTAGGACCAACTAACAGACGTAAATGCTTCGAAATTGGTTAAATAATAAGGAAATTGCACAACAATAACACATGAAATTCTAATAAATATGGGTCAAGTTGTACAAGTATATCTGAAATACTCATAGAAATTGTTTCAATGAACGCGAAGGTACTTTACGAATACATTTACTTAACCTTTTCTCGGTAGAAACTTTTCAGAAATTCTCGAAAGTACGGACAATGCAATTAAAAGTCAAGGGGAACTATTGATTACTATGGACCAATGCAATTACTTAAAATGGCCCCTGCATCCTAGAGACGAAAGGTTCGAACCATCGTTTGTTAATTTTCAGTCGTAAAATACGCCTACGCGTTTTCGAACGAAATAACATTTCTTTGCACAACGTAAAGGAGTATATATGGATCTGTGTGCCTTTAATTAACTTTTGTAACAAGTAATCTATACCAAGTGTACTGCGCAAAAAAAGAAAAAAATAAAGTTCGTATTCAGCAGAAATTTCAGCTCGTACTGGGTCAGACGTTTTAGACGCTCCTTCCACAGGCTTGCAACTGAGCAAAAAATACTCGACGCTACATTGATCTCGACGCATTTATGCATATAAATGGAAATTACTGTGAAAGTGATTGTTAAAATTAGAACGTTAAAGGGTGTCTCCCGACCCGTCAAATAAAAATTTTAATCAAGTATTTCACCAAGTTTCTGCGAACCAGTTTAGTTTCACTGTGAAAAGTAATTTTGTTCCCTGAATAAATATACATTATCTATTTACTTTGTAAACGGAAACTCTTATGTAAGTGGAGCGCGGGCCAAAAAAGCGACGCAGCTTTCACGCGAAATGAAAATTCCTTGCGGAACCTTTTTAATCAACTGGAATAAGAGGGTAGATGAACACGTGGAACGAATTTCTCCTCTTCGCGATCAAAACGACCAGATAAAATCGCCTCGAAAACGCGTCGAGACACGGGAGTTCGGGCGCGAAACTGCACGAAAATTCGATGCACCGTTACGGGTCCAAAGCATCGCGGGCTTTTTAATTCTAGACAATCCACTATCCAACTTCTGATCGGTTAAAAGAAATGTTAGAAACCAGGTGTTCGTGATCTAAATCGGTAGTTTCGATCTTGTTCGAAAAAGCCTTTGCAGAAAAGGGAACGTTAAAAAAAGATGAAAGTAGAATAATATTGAAATATAGGGTCGAAATAGTTGGAAAACTTTTATGATAAAAGTTTCATATGCCCAGATCGCGTTATTCAAAATAACTTTCCTCGTAGCTGGAGGCTAGAAACTTTGACAATTTTTTAGAGAATTTGATAATCGTTATACGTCCGAGCTCCGAAATGCCCGACCACGAAGGGTTGAAAAGATTAAATTCCTCTTTTTTCTTCTTTCGAGATGAAGATCGTGTCTAATTTTAGTTGTACGTTTCCCATGACTACACTCTAAAAAATCGCTAAAATTCGTGCATAAATTTTGCATAGATTTCGCATAAATTTTGCATGTTCCGACGTATCGTATCTGCATAAAGCGGTCTAGTTGATGCCTGGAGGAAAAGACGCGTACGCGGGGAAAATGTAAAAAAATATCTCGCGACCGGAAACGGTTGAGTTAAATCGACGATCGATGGGTACTCACCTCGATTTCGATTATCCAGGGGAGTTAACGCGCAGCAAATTAAATCCTCGTGGCCCTCTTCCTCGCGGGGACAGGTTTCGTCGCACAAATGTCAGTTTCCTAGCACTGTTTCGGATTTTCGTTTGAAATTTGGTAGATGCGCGTGGCGTTTCGACCGCGTGCACGGCAACCGTTAATCGTGTAAGGTGAATCGACTCTCGTTTCGTTCGTGCTCGATATCTAAGGCGGCGGTCGTTTCACAGTTCGCGCGTCTTTCGCCCGTTCAGTCCGCGTCGAATGACGTTCGTGCACTGTCCTGGCTCCGCTGCGTTCGGCGGAGCCGTGCCTCGTATGATGACCCCCTTCTAGAATTCTGTCGACGTACGCCTGCCTCTGGACACCGGCGTAACGGCCACCGGCCACCGGCCATCGGCCACCGATCCACCAATCTGATCCTGTTGCGTACAATCGGCTACGATCGAAATCCAACAAAGACCCGAAAATCCAATCTGTCCGGCACGCAAACAATCATTTTGAAAGATACGACGCTCAACGGTTTGCCAACAAACCGAATTGGCGTACGTTTTATTCGTTTCGAACATCACCGCTTTTCAAAACGAGTGTTCTCTTGCCTTTGTTTCTCTTACCAGCCCATCTCTGTCCAAATTAATTAAAAAATAAAATGGATTCGATAATAATCCAAAGACTCCCCCGTTTAAATTGTCGCGCGGAGTGATTAATAGAAACGTACTATTTAAATTCTGGCACTTTGAAACGGTATTGGTAAATGGTTGTGTTTGCTGGGATACAGAGAATGAAAAGCAAGTCTCTGAAAAAGACAATTTAACGGACGTATGATAGATGGTTCGGTGTCAACTTTGATAAAAAACAAAACGTACGGGTAGAAAAGGATCGATGATTGATCCCATGCGAAGTAGATTGATGGAACGGCGTTTGAAAAATAAAACAAACACCGGATAAAAAGTTTCGGCCGAACTGTGTTCTTTACTGTAAGGGAAACAATAAATTTTTATTTTACGTATCAATATCATTGGAAAACGGAAGGATGAGAATCGATCCCAATATTGCATCTCCACAGTAGTGCGCTTTCTAGTACCGTCTGGTATTAATTTATTCATCAAACACGTTTTAATTAACGCTTTACGCTGCCTCAATTTCTCAGGACAATTTATCAACAGTATTCGAAAACAATACTCCGACTGCAATAACTCGAACGCGCCGGAAACGTATGGTAACTAGAAAACAAAGGGACATCATTTAATCGATCATTTTATTTATTTCGATGGCTTACAGCACGCGTATTGCTGACAGTTTTTTTTTTACGCTGTACGAGTATCACATTTTCAAATACTGTAAATAAATTTTGCTACAGCGAATGCTTTTACGTTTACCGTTTGTCACCGAATTCAACGTTCTGTCTAAATACAATATATTTTCACTATAATATTTATTTTCCTTAGAATAAATGCAAAATATTGTACAAAGAAATAAGTTTCTACGCTTATTAAATAACACATTTTTAAGAGACAGAAACGACTGTTTACGATCAAAGGATCGAGAATCGATCTGGATATCGCGTCTCTTCGCGCCCCCATGAAACGTACGCACCGCCACGTCAACCGTATAAAGAACCATAAACATTTATGATGTTACGCTCGGTGCTTAGATTTCAATAATAGATGAAACGGGCCATCGATCGGCCAGATGACCCAAAACCATCCGGAATTACATCGTCGCAGCCAATTTTGCCACGACACTGTCTATACAGGGCGAACGACCAAACTTTACCACATCAACATCAAATTTATCAACGTTCAACGTGTATCTATTTCTATCGGATAAAAAATTACATACGATATTACAAGGAATCGATCGTTTGGTTCGATAGGACCACGCATATTAGAATGAACTTTACTATAATTCCGATTCAGAGGGTTGAAAAGAAGAAGTAAAGGAACAAGTTCTGGCGATGACGTAGGCAGCTTCTTTGTTGTTCTTCGTTGTTCGAAAGAAGGCCATACCCAACGGTAGTAAGCCATGGGAAAAATTCGTGCGACTCGCGCGAACACGTACGATATTCGATTCTGGGACGTATTGCTCCTCCAAGTTTACGGTACACTTCTCAGTGTCGACCATAGATGCGAGAGAAAAAGTGCGATCTTCAAGTAGCCGCAGTACTTAAAAAGTTATTAAGAAATTAAATTAAAAAATTTCAAATAGTTCTGGAAAAATTATTTTTGGTCAACAGACATATCCCTCGAAATCCTACCCACTTTCGAGAAAAAAATTCAGTACGGTGCGGAACTTTAAACGTTAATAACTTTTTAACGAAATCTCTAGAATCTCCCATTAAAATTTCTCTCAGGGGTGGCCGAACACCCTGTAGAAATAAAGTAACGTCTCGAAGAATTTTATCCCGTAGCTGCTCCCGAGGCTACAGGAACCCCATGGCGCATCTGCACGCGCCTGGCAGTTGGTTCTCTCCTTTCCATTTTTCTCGCCGAAAGGATCCGGTGTAATTCTAGCGCGCACGCTGAAAATTAATGTGGCTCGAGCTGGTACGCGCGGAATTCGATCCAGCAACGACCCGCTTCTTCACCTTTACGGTACTCGCGTTATCCTGACACGACGGGCACGGAAATATGCAGGGAACCGCGCCCGTTTGTATTGGCCGTGTTTCCGAGCGTACGCGTTGGCTCTCATTAGCAGCGTCCACGGCAGAACAGATTGCCCGAAACATGCTTAAAATTTCAACAATCCAGTAAACCAGCAGCTCTCAGCCGTTGCTCGATTGAAAAGGTGCAATTTCGTGCACATCGAAACCTTTGGAATTTATGTCAAGGTTTCCATGCTGTCGCTGCAACACGCTCGATCCCATCGCTACTCGTTAGACGCCGAACGGACCAACCAGGAAGCGCAGGAACGGAATAGCGTCGTTTGGAAGACGTAAACGTCAGTTACTACCCGATACTTGCGTCGCTGATTGCGCTCTTAAATGTAAACGTACTCGAAAATTCGAGTTAAGTCGGAGCTCGAAATCAGAGATCCCTCGGTTTCGAATTCTCAAATAGCTTTTGCACAGTGTGGAAAATTATAAAATTAAGAAGCGTGATGCACGAACTGATAGAAAGTCCAACCCTTCGGTTAGCCCTGCTCGCAGTTTCATGGCGGGACGTTCCGCCCGATATGGTCGAAAAAGTTGGCGTTCGGGGTCGAGCGCGTGAGAGAGCGAGCCGTTGGGACGGAAATTCAGGGCGAAGGTTCCAGAGGTTCCGGTTACGATGCCTCGATGGTACGGGTCGTCGGCCGCGTGCGCGTCAGTATCGCGTCGAGATCCGGGCGAAGGAGTATCAGGAAGAATGGAAAGGGGAATGTCGGTCACTGGGCCTTTCCTCCGCGATGACGGTACTCCGTTTAGCGCCTCGGGGGCCACCGCCTAGAAATGTTCCAAGAGTACAACGTCGATGGTTCATCCTCTTCTGTTGCCTTCTACGCCTCTAAATCGCTAAGATTCGCGTTTCCGCGGCGCCCATCGCTGCGAGGACGTTGCAAACTAAACGGACGGCGCTTCGACTTTCTAAAAGAAGAACTTTGTTCGTTATTAACTCCCCTTCAATTCTAATGCGCAAGTGCTCTCTCGTATACGCTTCCATGATCCACAAATAACGTCTCGTTCATAATCTGTAACAATACAGGTGATTGTAGTTTCAGAGTCGCGTTCATTTTTCTTTTGCAATTTGGTAAATTAGAATTTCAAACTCGCTATTTATAAGGCCATTTTCCTCAAACGACCAATCACTGTTCCGTTTACCTCAATCTGCGACGATTGTTTCGTCCCGTTCTCGTAAAAACAGAAAAAAAAAAGAAAAACGAGCGCTGTAACGAATTCGTATAACTGTGCAGCCCCGTGTATGGTAGCGGTACCTACGCGTAGCGTCTAGCGAATCGAGAAAACTTCATGAATGTATTATACACGCTACACCTGCAACAGGGACGAATGGTGAACTGTCAGAGCCCTAGAATTCTTCGTTCTCCTCTCGGCTTTTTTAAATCCATTTTACGGAACGATTGAAAAATATTCAGTTAGTCGATGCATCTCTTTATCGCCAAAAGTGGCATGTTATGCAGATGGCCTGTATCAAGTGCCTCGCCCTGCACGTTACCAAGTCTGATCGTTATAACGTGTCGAAAGTTTTCTTACGAAACATCATCCGTTATCGTATTCGTTCCGTTGTCTAACATATGTCAGTTATACGTATACGTATATACTCGGACGGAAGTTATTGCAGCGCGAAAGATCAACATAAGGAAGCGGAACGATCGTATTCCTTTCTTTTTGCGATGGATTTCTTTGTCCAATTCCTATAACAGTGGTTTACAAACCTTTCGCAGGCCGCCCCTTCCCTCCTAAAGAAAAAAACAAATTAATAAAAAATGAAACTAAATCTATCTGTCAAATCAACAGATGCCTGTAGGAAAATACAAATGCGACCTTTCTTTTCCTCTCCCCATTATTCCCTTAGCTATAAGATACATGCCACCACTCCGCAATGCCGCCACCATTTTGGAAATGTTCCAAAGAAATTACAAGAAATTAAAAAATCTCTTTCAGCCGTAAAAACAAATATTTTCAATCATAAAAGGACCATAAAAACATATTACTTATCGATTACACTTATTTATGAAACGTGATATTAAGATTCTGAGACACGTTTTTATTTAATAGAGTCAGAAATGTGTAAAACATTCCTTATGTGTATATCAATAAAGAATCAAAATTATAATACATATTTTCCATGCTTTTTATTTACGTTCCCCTCGAACCTTTCCCAATAATTTCCTAATTTCTATAAATTCTAAAATATATTATAACTGGTCCAAATATTATTCGACTCTAATTAATATTTTATCAAACTCTATATATTTTGGCAATTAATTAATTATAAACGATTACTGGAAGCGATAGTTATACCTATATTTACGGTAAAAAGCATCAAAGTATAGTATACAGATCCCCTCTCGCCCCCCACGATTTGCTGACGACGTATAGTATCGCCATCTAAGAACGGGTTTCGAACTAAGCACGGAGTACAGATCCCCTCTCGCCCCCCACGATTTAGTGACGACGTATAGTATCGCCATCTAAGAACGGGTTTCGAACTAAGCACGGAGTACAGATCCCCTCTCGCCCCCCACGATTTGGTGCAAACGTATAGTATCGCCATCTAAGAACAGGTTTCGAACTAAAAACGGAGTACAGCTACCCCCACTCCTCCTACTCCTGATACACACTACTTACCTTGATTATTCATTAATAACTCATTTCCTGGGATTAAACTATGAACTTTTAGAATCGAATAATATAGTATAGACCTTTGGCAAGATTCAAGGATAGTTTTTAGAACCATTCCGCCAGTAATTAAGACGTTATTAATGAATAAAGGAAGTCGTACCATTCACGTCTGTACTATTGTCTGCTTAAATCGATGAATTATCAACTTTTCAACAATAACACGCATATTTTGGCTATTAGAGAACCAAGTAGACATCCCTGGGAACATTCAAGGACCAATTTTACAACGCTCATTCGTCTAATTAATTAGTTATTAGCGATAGATCCCTAAGATGTCGCGTTGAAACAGTGTACAGACTTTCGATATTGGTTAATAACTATTTAATAAGACAAGGGATGGCTAAAACAAGTATCCCTGAATCTTGCCAAAGGTCTATACTATATTATTCGATTCTAAAAGTTCATAGTTTAATCCCAGGAAATGAGTTATTAATGAATAATCAAGGTAAGTTGTGTGTATCAGGAGTAGGAGGAGTGGGGGTAGCTGTACTCCGTTTTTAGTTCGAAACCTGTTCTTAGATGGCGATACTATACGTTTGCACCAAATCGTGGGGGGCGAGAGGGGATCTGTACTCCGTGCTTAGTTCGAAACCCGTTCTTAGATGGCGATACTATACGTCGTCACTAAATCGTGGGGGGCGAGAGGGGATCTGTACTCCGTGCTTAGTTCGAAACCCGTTCTTAGATGGCGATACTATACGTCGTCAGCAAATCGTGGGGGGCGAGAGGGGATCTGTATACTATACTTTGATGCTTTTTACCGTAAATATAGGTATAACTATCGCTTCCAGTAATCGTTTATAATTAATTAATTGCCAAAATATATAGAGTTTGATAAAATATTAATTAGAGTCGAATAATATTTGGACCAGTTATAATATATTTTAGAATTTATAGAAATTAGGAAATTATTGGGAAAGGTTCGAGGGGAACGTAAATAAAAAGCATGGAAAATATGTATTATAATTTTGATTCTTTATTGATATACACATAAGGAATGTTTTACACATTTCTGACTCTATTAAATAAAAACGTGTCTCAGAATCTTAATATCACGTTTCATAAATAAGTGTAATCGATAAGTAATATGTTTTTATGGTCCTTTTATGATTGAAAATATTTGTTTTTACGGCTGAAAGAAATTTTTTAATTTCTTGTAATTTCTTTGGAACATTTCCAAAATGGTGGCGGCCTTGCGGAGTGGTGGCATGTATCTTATAGCTAAGGGAATAATGGGGAGAGGAAAAGAAAGGTAAAAATGATGAGAACACATAGAATTCTTTGAAATTATATCATATATTTTCGTATCACTCGTAACATTACTAACAGATTTCGTTGCTTGCTTCGATCACCATTGTTTCGATCACCCCCGAATTTTCAGCTGTATGACAGTCAGATTAGGCCACTTTCAGTCCATAAGGTGTGAAGTCTATTCGTATACCTCGTCTGTGGTATAAGGTACGACTACATGTACTTTTCAATTTTCCTACAGACCTCCGTTGGCCTTTGCTGGCTTTTACAAATTACAACTTGCTACTGTCAGCCTCTCCCAGCCTCTGCTGACCTCTGCTGACCACCCCTGATGCTTCTGGCAACGTACAACGATTACAACTTGCTACTATTCGCCCCTGGTGATCCCTGCTTCCCACTGCTGACCGCTGCTGACCGCTGCTGGCCCCTGCTGACCACGCTGACCTTTGTTAACAACTTCTAACATGATGTACATGTATTAGAACTTTGTATAATGTAAATCTATGACAATAAATGATATAATTTCAAAGAATTCTATGTGTTCTCATCACTTTTACCTTTCTTTTCCTCTCCCCATTATTCCCTTAGTTATAAGAAACCGTTTCTCTATTTAAAACTGGAATTCTAAAGTGCCCGGAGCGTTTTCTGAAATGCCGGTGACCTTGACCCACTTTCGAAACTGGGTCAAGGCCATTCGGATTCTCGAAGCGGCCAGAAGATTTCTAAAAATTTCAAATGGCCTTGACCTACTTTCGAAATTGGGTCAAGGCCATTCGGATTTCCAAGTTGGCCCGAAGATTTCTGAAATTTCGAATGGCCTTGACCCACTTTCGAAACTGGGTCAAGGTCATTCGGACTCTCGAAGCGGCCGGAAGATTTCTAAAATTCAAATGGCCTTGACCCACTTTCGAAATTGGGTCAAGGCCATCCGGATTTCCAAGTCGGCCAGAAGATTTCTAAAATTTCAAATGGCCTTGACCCACTTTCGAAATTGGGTCAAGGCCATCCGGATTTCCAAAACGCCCAGAATTTTTCTAAGATTCGAATGGCCTTGACCCACTTTCGAAATTGGGTCAAGGCCATTTGGATTTTCGAAGCGGCCGGAGAATTTTTCTAAGACTCGAATGGCCTTGACCCACTTTCGAAATTGGGTCAAGGCCATCCGGATTTCCAAAGTTCCCGGAACATTTCTAAGATGCTGGTGAACTTGCGAAGAAGGTGGTTCGCATAAGAGAATGATTTGGAGAGGAAAAGGACGGTAAAAAATGATAAGAACACATTGAATACTTTGAAATTATATCATTTATTGTCATAGATTTACATTATACAAAACTTTAATACATATAAACATATTATATTATATTACATCATGTCACAAGTTGTCAGCAATGGTCAACAGTGGTCAGCAATGGTCAGCTGACGTCGGGAGATGTTGGCAGAGGCCAGCTTAGGTCGGGAGATGCTGGCAGAGGTCAGCAGAGGCTGGCAGTAGCCAGGAGTAATCGTTGTACGTTGTCAGAAATATAAGCGGTGGTCAGCAGAGGCCAGCAGAGGCTGGGAGAGGCTAACAGTAGCATGTAGTAATTGTTATACGATGTCAGAAGCATCAGGGGTGGTCAGCAGTGTTCATCAGAGGGCAGCAAAGGCATGCACAGGCAAGCAGAAAGCTGCAAAGGCAAGCAGAGACTTGTAGGGGCATGCAGTAGTAAGTATTAATCGTTATAGATTATCAGAAATACCTGCAGTGGTCAGTAGCGTTCGGCAGAGGCCAGGAAAGTTCAGCAGAGACAAGCACACGCTGACAGAGATCAGCAAAGACCAACAGAGGTTAGCAGAAGTCAGTAGTAATTGTTATAGGTTGTCAGAGATATAAGCGATGGTCAGCAGAGTCTAGCAGAGGCAAGCAGTAATCAGGAGCAGTCAGTAACAGTTGCTGTATGGTGTAAAAAATTGTTGGGAGTTCTGTACTTTTGTCAGCACTGGTCATCAGAGGCAAATAGAAACCAGGAGTAATTTGCAGAGTTCAGTAATGAACTCTAGGAAAGGCAAGTAAAAATACCTGAGCAGTCGAGATTCCGAATCGTATGCCGTTAACGTGAGGTTGGATTTCAGTTGTTAAGAGCGAGAAGGCAAATGTGTGCCTTTCTCTCTCGACTGCCACGAGGCGGTCCGAAATTACTTCGGGCAGCTTCGGAATAATCGAGAAAGAGGGCATGTGTCAGTTTGCCTTTGTCGACTTTCCGAAACTCTACGAGCTCACGTACGCGTAATCTGGTATGTGTGAGTAGGGCACCGGGTGCTGAATCTGACATCTCTGATATGTATTTAGTCGAATGCATGCAACGTAAACATGACTGAAGAGCTTTCTGGCGTGACGATAGTTGTATTTATTGCAGCTGGAGTATTAACGATGTTATTGCTTTTTATTTTTGCAAAACGACAAATTATGAGATTTACTTTACGATCGCGTCGTGGCCCTCATATTCCTATTGGACACGATGCAAGAAAGGTACGATTTGTTTACAAAAGGTTATACCGTATATTAACATTTCTATCGACAGTTATCAAATTTAATTTATGGAAATAAAGTGATACAACATTTAATTGTTTTCTACTTTCCACGATAATGATTCAATCCATGCATCAAAGTTCTGTATGTATGCACACTGATAGATTAACGTACTTTCTTTTATTATTTAGTCGCTCAAGAAAGAGATTGAAAGGCGAATAGAAGTAATACCAAGAATTCAGTATGAACCACAACTTATTAGCGATCCACGATTTATCGTGACGCCTAAAACACAGGTTCCACCTCATCATTACAGACTAAAAGTAGTAGATGATGTTAAATCTTTGGGTAACTATTTTTATAAATTTATTATGACGATCTAATGTTTTCAGCATAAAAATTTATAAATTGTTTATGTAGAAGCTGAAATCAGTAAATACGATAATTTTCTAAAAAGGCACCCATCTGAAAATTTGAGGGCATATTTGCTTTCTACATTAGCTCCTCCATTGAATGGAAATGGACAACGGTTGATTCATCAATTTTGTGATTTGTATGAACATGCAAGACACGATCCAACAGAATTTGGGGATGAGGAGTATCAAGTATATACAAGATTGTTTCTTAAATTAATGGATTCGTAAGTATCATTAATTGTTTTGACAAGAAATCCGACCAAAAAAAATCACCTATCTTATTGCTTCTGTTGTTGCTCAAAGTAATTATGATAAAAAACGTGCAAAATTATTGAAATTATATGCCTGCACGCGACCGTCAACGGACGAACGATTAAAGGGTTTTATTTCTATGGATTAAAATTTAATTGTTTTATTTTTTTTTTTAGAGCACGTTTATTAAAATCGTATCCGAGCAGTAGAAAATCTAGTCCAAGTCGTACGCCCGTAAAGAAAAATGTTGAAACGAAACGGAATATATTAGAACCTCGGATGAAATTGCCAGAAGACCAAACGTTAACTGGATCTCGCCCCAACACATTAACAGTTATGACTTTGGACAATAGCGAGACATCCGTTTAGCATTATGAAAAGTGTCACATACAACATATGTGACGACATATCTGTTCGTAACTGCCGATCACGGTGTCATATGACATTACATGTACGTGAAATACTACTTTTCCAATAATACATTACACGTTCATTTTTCATTTGTAATTATACTATCTCTATTTCAGTCTTAATGGATAAATATTTAGTCCATACGTCTTTATAGTATGGATTGTGCCTCAAGCAAATTAACGAACGATGAAACGTAAATTTATACACATTAGGAACAGTACTTGTTCTCATGTAGTTTAACCATTTCATGATCTGAAAAGAGAGATTTGTTATGATGCGTTTTTCTTGAAACTACGAATAAAAATAATTGTAAATACCTGTGGAATTGTATGCTTCCAATCTTGTCTATCGGAAAGGATTGCGAGAGCTTGAGGAAATAGTTTTGCTTGGACATTTTGCGACGTGATTAGTACATCTTGCTTCATTAACATATAATCTATACCGGACAAACTGATAATGGATACGAATAAAACATTACAAAAAAATTCTATTTTATTACTGCGACTTGGGGGTGATTCCACCAACAGTCCTTGAATCTGAGTCATGAAATCTACGATCCAATTTGTAGTGCATTTTTCAAATTGCAATTCAGTGTACACCCTCTGTACAGTCTCAAGAAAATATGTTTGTATGCTTGAATGTAAATAATAAAATTTATATTTATTTCTATAATTTAATAGTTAAATAACAATATCTAATAATAATCATCTCACCTAGATATAAATGTAGTTTCATCAATTACCTCGTTCAACCACATTAAGAGAGATTCAGAACGTTTCTCTAGAGCCAATTTGGCTTTAATTGCGATAGCGTTTCTTAATTTATTGTGCGTTATGTCCCACCATAGTTTAGGAGACGTCATTCTTTCTAAATCGTTTGTTGGTAATTCTAAAGCTGCTGTAAAATAGGATTCGAAACGATTGTGCGTTAAATCTATCTTATCCGAAAGGTTTTCCAAAAGACTAGGAAGCAGCGCAGAGTTTCCGTCGTGTACCTTGTTGTTCTTTATGGTTCGAGCGTACGAGGACATGATACAACAGAACGCATTTATGGCATTTTCATCGTCGTAATTAATTTTTTCAGTTACATATTCTAATGTGGTTTCTAAAAATGGTTTTATGCTATTCGGTGGCATGGTTTCACACAAATCTTCGAGACACGAATATAATAGAAGGTACTCGTTGCTTTTAAAAACGGAATCCGATTCAGCAACAGACTTATACATTAACAGATAATTTTCTACTAAAGTTTTGGCTGACGAAGACGTGTTTGCTTGATGACATCCGACGAAAAGAACATATTTTTTAGCGACGGGAGATATGTCGACAGTGTCGTTAAGAAAACTCCAATTTATATTCGGCAGCGGTTTCGGATATCTGTGAGCAAATATTCGCAAGCATTCTATAATAATACGATGATTGTTGGCCATAGATTTCTCGCTGCGTCTTAAAAATTCGCCGATTGTTCTTATTACGCTTTTTTCTGGTAAATATTTGAAATTTTGCGGCTCACCTTGCGGCCAGTGGTAAATTCCCGTTCGGAAGCCGCTTACTTCTTCGGTCATGAAAGAAATTAAAAGATCTCCGGCCGCCGATAAAGCCGCTTTATTTATTTTCTGAAGCATCGCGATCCAACAAGAACCTGGTATGTACGAGAGTACATCCTCTGGTTTCTTAATTTCATCGAGCGGAGTGGTAGCGTGCGCTGCCGGCAATACAAGATGACATCTGAATATCTCTGGTAATGTTTTTAGAGTAATATGCTCGATGCGAAAGGAACTGAGCGCATTAAGCGCAGCTTTAATAACTCTTACATCGTTGTACGTGACATATTTCCACAGATTCGTTATGATATCGTCGATCAATTCATCGTATTCTTTTACGCATTGAGAAGATGGATACGAAGTCACGTCACCGAACAGTTCGCAAAGACTTTCCAAAACAATGGTACGCTTCTCTTTTTCCATTTTCGGAGCTAACACCTTCCAGGTGGAAAAAATGTCTGTTACGGAAGCTTTGCAAAGAGCAGAAATACTTTGAAGAGTAAGCGCGCTTGCTGTTCCACCGTTTGTATCCGTCGAGCGATTTAATATTTCCGATAATAATGGCACTAGTGCTTCCCCGTGTTCAGGATGATTTTCACAAATGTATTTCATGGCTCTTGCACAAGTTGCATTCGAATACCAGGAATGATCGTTTTTCATTAAACGAATTATAGCGGGTGAAACGAATCTGTAACATCTTGGTTCTTTCCTCAGTGTCTTGAGATATAATTCGATCGTGAAATATTTTAATTGTTTGTCGCCTTTCAATAACGTGTCCAATGTATGAATAACGATCGGAAAGTTTTCTTTCATGGTTACAAGTTCTGGTAAGACGAGTAGTAAATACTTTGATTCTATACTGTTTCTAGACTTGATCAGTTTATGTAAAACCAAGGATAATAAGTGCGATTCGAAGCTTTTTATTTTACTGGTGATATCAACAAGCACGTCGCAACATAGCTCGACTACTTCCGAATTGTTTGTTTGTAAAAAGAGGCCAGACAATAGTAGTTTACATTTAGTTTTTAAATCGATAGGTATGTAAGACATATTCTTCAACCAGAATAAAATATCGTTTGAATTCCAGGCATTTAGGTAACGCACAATCTCCACGTAAAATTGAACGTAAGAATCGGAACAAGTAAACGTTTCGAAAATTTGACTCGTGAACACTGTATCGTCACTCGTGGATTGTGCGTCGATAAAAGTTCTCTTGGTTAAATTTGTCGCGATATCCAAAGCATCGGAACATAGTACTGACGGGTATGCCATCCACTTCAAAATGGATGCTATCAAAGTATTAAAAAATATATAGTTGTATGACATTTTGTTCGTTATCGTCATGCCTGTAACATAATTTAACAAAAATTTAAGAGGAAAACTTTAAGTAGTCGTTGCGTTTAAAATACTTACATATTTGCAAAGCTTTATACAGGTAAATGGCAGGGCATACGGTAATTATTTCTGCCATAAGTGCTAACATAAGATTTCCTATGTGAATATTGCACCGATCTATAATATTGGATAACATATCAAAATTTGGTTCTGGATCAGATCCGTATTTTAACAGCCGTAAAGTCAAAGACGCGATCATTGGCATTAAAGCAGTACAATATTCTACATCCTTCTCTAACAATGCTTTTTCGGTAAGCTCTAAAATTCTGTTGTTTGTATTAACGACAACGCAATTTTCGGTTGTACATGACCAGAGTAAAACTTCTGTCCGCAAGCGTACACCGTGTTTCGACTCGATTAAAAGTTGCCAAACTGGTTGCAAACAGCAATCCAACGAATTCAGAGAAGGATTACATAGAACGTACAGAAATACAGGGCGTAACATTTCTATACCGTTTTCTCTAATTCTGAAACACTTAGACTTTTAGTACATATGTATATACACTGTATACACATATGTATATCTCTATACGTACTGTGGATCCCTGTGATTTACGACAAACGTTATTTGATTTAATACAGTTTTCCAATTACATTTATCTTGATTTAAAATAATTATGAACGGATGTTGCGGCGCGTAAAGATTAAACGGATACATAGTTTTTTCCCCCTTAGCGTGCTTTAGATCCAACATTAATAAGCGACCGATAGCTATGGAGGCAACCGCATAATTTCTAAACCATATAGTACATTTATTATAAAGTAAAAAAGGTTAAGAAACATCATAGACAATATTTATATACCTCATAGAGAAAAGGCTCGATGCAAAGGTGGCCAGTGCTTCGCCGATGTCCCATAATCCATTTTCAACTAGCGTAATTAATGCCTGACAAACGGATAAGCTAAGCACGTTGTCCGTACTATCTAGCTTTATCGATAACAGTTTAAACTCTGCTATCTATAAGAAACAGCAAAATTAACGGAACGTAAGAATAAAATTGTTTGTATGGCAATTCCTAGAATTACAGTTCTTTACGTTTGTAATGCGGTTTGTGGTTTGATCGTTTCTCGTTTTCTTGATCGAATCGATGAGTTTAGATATTGCCTGTAAACAAAACGGAAATGTAGCATTGCAATAAGAATAAATTGTTCACGACAAAAAGCGAACAACTCACGTGCGATATCAAAACAGGATCTTTCGATTCCAATTTGTATACTATTTCATCCATTTTATACGAGTAATATGTAGAAGCCTCGGTCGAGGCTTTCTCCGTGATTTAATTATACCTTATTACGTACGTAATTACTATTCTTTCGCATGGCACAATTAGGTATTTTTCGAGAAGCAAATATTTTTGTTATGAAACATAACCTACGTACATGTACATACAATCTGTCTCATGATATCGTTTTATTATTTATATACGGAGAAAATAAGCTTTGAGGTAGTATTAATCTATAAGGTAAAGATTTGAAACTTGATGCATATTACTCTTGGCACGATACAAAACTACGTACAATTAGGATACGCATATATCTCGCAATACCGTCTGTAACTGAATCCTTTATCCATCGACATACGATGAATCGTATTTAATATTTCGGTTTAGAATGTTGAAAAAATTGTAAAATTTTGTAAACGATTTGTAAAAATAACCAAGTTACAGAGATTGGAATACGTTTGTGTACACACTGGTGAACATGATATCTCAAGATCTAATATATCGATTGACTCGAAATTTGGAGGGAACCTTCAGCAAACGTGTTTTTATCACCCGAACTATAGATTTTAAAATATTTATCAAGATTTTTACTTCTCTCTATAGTTCATGTCATAACTAGACACTTTTTGACAAAGATTTTTCCTTTCCTATCTTTGTTTGATCAGCAAAACGGTTGTGAGGAATCATGTCCGTCAAGGTGAGATTTTTCTTTCAACGCCTATGCTAAGAGACTTTCGTTATTTTTACTTGAGAAAAATACTATGTATACTCGAAACATTAGTAAATATATGTGTGCAATCCCAATGCAAAACAGTCTACGGTGTTTCCGTTTTAAAAAATAATCGATTTAAATGAGACAAAAACGCGTTGCAGGGCAGCAGTAACGATCGAGTATACCGTATAGTGAGATTTTTCAATATATTTATTCGTATGGACAAGTTGGAGCATAGTGCACAATATATTTAATATATAGTAGTCCGAGGAAGGGGATCAGAGTACATTCTGGAGTTTGAACACAATATCTTACAATTTAACGACAAGATGCCTGCGTTTCTGTACTTGCTTTCTGTACGTAATGTTACTCGTATATTCATATATTCGAAGTGTATAATATATAAAGCGCAACGACTCACTATTTTTATCATTCTAAAAAAAAAGGAAACGAGAATACGGGTCCTTGTTTATTACATTACGTTATATTTCAGTCCGCCATATGTTGTCGTTTAGTTTACTCGTTCGAGGATTTTTCGCAATTAATTATGCAACATCGTGGCAAATACGTAGTACTCGCTAGAGTATATCCTTAGTCCGGAAGTTGTCTCCAATCGTTAATTACAATTTGTTAACTCGTTCACGGTTGCGGAGGGAGCCGAATTGTACGAGAGACCGGGAACAATGACTGGACAAAAATGGAAGTGTAAAGAAACGAAAAAAGAACGACACCTTGGATGGAAAAGGTCGTCGTTCCGTAGTCGTAACGAATTTCAACGCGTACGTCCCGAAGAAGAGGAGAGTGTTTTGCATGCATGTAACGCACAGCTATAAACTGTCTAGGCGTTTTACGAGCAAGCTCAATTACAGTATACGGGGGTTACATTAATAATCGACAAAGTTTGCGAAACGGCGAATAAAACGATCTACAGCAATCGACGATTGGAGACAGCCCCTTTTTCTTCTGGTAGTTAGCGATTAACGATCTATATTAAATTTCGTTTAAAAGCAAATACACTTTACAGCCTATACAATCCGTATAACGTCGTTTTTTTTTCTTCCCATTATATTTTTTTCTCGATTTATCCGTTTTTCTCCGTTCATTGTTTCTACACGAGTTTTACGTTTGCGGAGAGCGCAGGGCAGGTCCAGGTACTTAGGCTATCTGCATATTTTCACAAAAATTCGTCAAGATCGTCCGTCTTCTTTTGCTCTTTTTTCGCGTCTCGTATGTTTTTTTATAAAAATCACAGCACAGCACCAGCATTTTACTTTAAAGCCTGCCCGTTTCTCTTTCGAAACGTCTCATTAAAACTGAGACGACAATATCCCGCGTTTCTCTGCACTTCTCGGTCAAAAAACGAATCGCCATTGTTACTCGAATTAAAACAACCAACGCCTTGCTCTTTGTTTCTTTTTTTTTTTGTTTTTTTTTTTATTTGGCATTTTGCGACACTATGCACGGCACGATAAAACTATTTCTCGGATTCTTGGCAACGCGTTTCACCGATCGTTCGTACCACGCTTCCATCTCTCATCGATACAATAATAAAATAATGTAACCGATAATTGTTAATGAATAATCGTAATAAAAGATACAATAATAATAATCGTTACTGAACTAACGTTAGGTAGTTGTCAGGATACTATGCGCGTGTACCACGGCGGCATTAGTATATACCTAATAGCATTTTTTTTCCTTCCTTTTCTCGTTAAATAGTCTTATCCGTTTTGTCTTTACGCTCGTCTCTCTCACGCTTTCTCCCGTTCGTTATTACTCTCTTTCTCTCTCACATACTCTCTGTTTATATTCACACACCACTAACTACCGTTATTTTTAATAAACAAACAGCATTCTAGCGTATTCAATGTACAATCATCTACCGCCGCGTTAATCGTTACTTAGAATCCTGATTCCTTCTCTCGCTTACACCGTCCTGCGAGACAAGTATCTTTGCATTATCTCTCTCTTCCTTATTCACTCCCGTTTCGCTTTCTCTTCACTTTTTTTCGTTTTTCTGTTTTCTTTTTTTTCCATTTTTTTTTAATCCTTTTTTCTTTGATAATCGTCACCGACACATACATCGAATCGTGTCGTCCGTCCCGTGTGTTCGCACAATTTCTCTACAAAAAAATGTCGAGTTTGCGGTGCTCGTCGCAATCCTTGGGTTTTTTTTTTGTTTTTTTTTTTTACAATAAAATACAACGATCTATGATTTCATCGTTATGCGCAAAACGTCCGTCGTTTGAACATTCGTCGCACACGAGACGCACACGAGCGAAACACACGCACACGCGTCGTTTCCCATTCCCACGCGCTCTCCTAAGTTTCTACGTGCGATAAAAACGTTGCTTCGGGGAAGTAGTCGCGGGCAAAGATCTTCGGTGCTTCCTAGGCGGTACGATTTTACTTTGAAATCCTCTTTTCTCGCGCGAGAGAGGGGAGGGGGGGGGGGGGGGCAGTCGGTCCGAAAACGAGATCGCCTCTAGCGACTTTCCGGGCGACCGAACCCCGTCCATTTTGCGGAAGAACGATCCGTGCTCTTCCGGATATATGCATCGAAAGTCGCTAGTATACGTCCTAAATTCGTGCAACAAATCGCGTTCGCGCGAACGAATCGACGCACGCGTCTTGGTTCTCTGTGTCCGGGTCCTATGGTCGTCGCTTACGGTTCGCAATCGCTACTCTTTTTTCTGTTTTTCTTTTTTTTTCTTTTTTTTTTCTTTTTTTTTTTTGCGAGGAAACGATCGACGGAGTCTTTTCACTCTCGTTTTCCGGGCACTTTCTCCGTTTCCGACGCAGAGTTTACAATGTTCGATCTTTTCGAAATCGGTCCCACTCTGTATCGCGCGCAATGATTACTCTAAACACGATTGATTTAATCGCGTTCACGTTTGTTTTTTGTTGTTGTTGGGGTTTTTTATTTTATTTTTTGTTGGCAAAAGAGTAGCGTCGAGCGTTTCCCGAGAGCCGACGAGTGTTCGTCGATTCGAACGCGTCGCTGTGCCCTCTCGGTCGAATATAGATATATCTCGATGGTAGAAGAGGTGCATAGGCTGGCAGATGATGGCTGGTCGATGGTGCGTTAACGAAGAGGTAGCAGGATCGAATTAGTTGGCATATGCTTGCTGTCATCCTAGGATTGCCTGCCAGCGGTGGCAGAGTGCGGATGTCCCGCAGCGGTCGCGGCGCTGACCGGTGGCGGATGATGAGGCGTGTGGTGAGTTTGTGCGGAGGTGGGTCCGGTCGTTCCGGCAGCTAGTACGGGACCGGGGGCCGCGGGTCACTTGGGCGGGAATGGCGAGATCACCGATGCGGCTACCGCGGCGGCCTGCTGACTCGCCAGCATTGCCGCTGTAACACACACAGACAGATACCGGGCCCATTAATTCGATTTCTCTGATCGTTGTTAGCGGAGCGCGTGAAAACCGGGGACCTTTTCCGGATTTCGTCCGATTCGACTCGAGCGAACGAAATCCAGTATCTCGGTCCCAATCCGTCCGAGAACCAGACTTGGGCATTTTCGTATTACGCGATCTGGTATTCGAATGTCCTTAATACGATTTCAATTTTATTTTCGTTATATCAAGTTCGTTACCTAGAGTTTGCCCATCTCTGGTCGTAACGGCGGTCCTCGAGAGACGCGAAATCCTCCGAACGAAACAGCACGTTGTCGACGATTCCGCGCCACTCCAGCCCAAGTATCGCGTGGAAACGAGAGTTAAAGCGAGTGGAAGCGACAGGGATGGGAGATCGGCAGCCGAGAAGCGTACAAGCGTAGAGGCGGAGGCGTAAGTCGGCAGGTTTGCCAAGGTTTGCCAAACGGATCGTCGCGAAACGTTCGAGGAGACGTGCGAGCGTCGAACAATTTTTCGCTGACGATGGAAAAAGCAAAAGCACGGCCGTTTGTTCGAACAGCGTAAGGAAACGCTACAAATGTCGCGCGTTGACCCGTGCCCGGAGGTTTGCCCGCGGGCAATGACGCGCAGAGCGTGAGGAAGGAACGACGGAGGAAGGAACGACGGAGAAAGGAAACGATCGTGCGTCGAGAAGGAATACCGATCGCGCGGGATAAAAGTACGCGAACGCGAGCTAAAAAATATTTGTTCGCGGGGCGTCGGTACGTCTACGTCGTAAAAAAGAAAAGAAAAAGAGTGTACGATCGTGTAAAGAGGCGAGACACGGACAAGTTTGGTGGGTAACGCGCGATCGGATCCAGTTTCCGCGGACATCCTGGCAGTGGCACAACTATGTGTTAGGTTGTTTCGTGCACGGGGGATCATCTTGTCGCATCGCGTCCAAGGGCGAAAGAAGAAGGCGCGTTCACCAAGACCGGGCGTGACGAAACTTTGGGGAAATACGGAAACGGAGGAAAAGCGGTGCGGTGTTTCGTTTGGTTTCCGGTGCGACGCAAAGTCTTTTCTCGAACGAAAGAAACCTTCGTGGAAGACTACCAAAGAACTACGAGGCGAAGGCTCGTCCTCCGTTTCGAACTTGGAAAAAAAGTGCGCTCTCTTTTTCTCTCTTTTATCCGACGTCGTTCGTGTCTCGATCGTCGACGGCGGTTGTCGTCGAACAGAGATATAATTTCGATCGGGAACTCCTCTGACATCCAGTTGCTGACGAAACGGCCGAAACGACGCGCGGAAATGTCTTTCTCGTCGGGTCGTTTTTTTCTTTTCTCGTGCCGGAAACGAGCACGACGATTAGCAATTATCACAGTCTGAACTATACGTCTAACTATGCATCCTACGAGCCTCGTGGCAGTCAGGACGCGACACTTACGTACCTATTCTTAACTGTCGTACACACGCTCCGATATTTTCGAAAATATTCAGTCCGTAGTTTAAGTAACGAATCGTCTAAACGTGTATTTACATAATATATTGTACGAACCTATCGCGCGTGTATTCATTAAAAAATGCAGCTCGCAATTCGCTGGCGCAGCTAAACGCAGGTTTCGCGGTTCGCCGTTGTCCTTGACCGTTTGTCGTCAAACTGTACGCTCGATAAAAACTATTTACACGCATATATATCGATAATCGGTGCTCGTTCGAGACGTCCCGTATCGCGTCGACGCGTCGAATATGATCGGCGTTTATCTCGTTACAAAAAGTGCCAAGAAATAAACGGGAATAGGAAAGGAGACGCGCGGTGCGTCGTCGCAACGAATCGAACGGACTCGACGCGCTCTCGACAGAGGGAAGAAAACTTCCTTCTTCCCGTTCGTCTCGACTCGGGGACGCAACAACACCTTCTTCGCATTCCGCATGCACCAATATGGTGTACGTACGATTAAAACGATCAGGCTTACGTAGACGGATCGGACGAGTTTACTATCCGTAAATCGTGCAGAGTCGTCCGGGGCAGCCTAATCCTGGGAGGAGGGGGTGGTGGTTTTGTCGAACGACGAGAAAATCCCTGCCAGAGCGACGGCAGAGTATTTGCGCGCGTCTCTCGTCTATCTTCCTGTGAAGGACGCGGCGCGCTGTATCAGCAGTAGGATCGTTGGCGTGGAGCGGGGGATGATGTTGTGGGTGGGGTTGGGGGGCGGGAGCGGCAGCGATCGGTGGTCTCTTTCGACCATAAGTCAAAGTCTCAAAGTCTCGAGTTGGGTCCGCGACGCGATCGGGTCGTGTCGGGAGCCTTACTGTCAGGGTCTGACGAGAGGCTTACCTCCGTAGGGAGCGGGGTATTGTCCAGGGAGAAGGGGATAGCCTAGGCCCACGTGCGTGTGATGATGCGTGTGCACGTGTCGCTGCGGAGGCGGCGATCTATTGTCTTTTGGCAAGGTTCCGGTCCCACCGTCGACGGGCGACTGCTGCTGCGGCTGTTGGCCTCCCGGCTGATTCTGCTGCTTGCTGGCGGACTGTTGACCCTGTGCTTGAGGTGGCCCCGGTCCCGCGCCCCCTCCGGCTCCCCCCACCGAGCTCGGGGGCCCGCTCGGCGGTCGCGAGGGCGTCGGGCCCGCGGACGAGGGACTCGCCGAGGCCGCGGAGGTCTTCGGGGTCGGGGACTTGAGCGCGCGCTCTTGCAGCTCGTGTATCTTGTGCGCCGAATAATACTGATTGGCATGGTGCTGGAGCAGATCCAACGCTTTGCCGGCGGGCGGTCTGCTCAGATCCTCCGGCGCGTGATACCTCGGCAATTGGTGGAGGTACGGGTTACCGGAGTACGGTCCAGGGACCAGCATCGGATTCAGCCCTCGGTAGACGGGATGACTAGGGTCGAAGGGCAGGGCGCCGTAGTGCTGCGGCTGCATGTAGCTCGGATGAATATAGGCGTATTGCGAGGTGGGGGGCGGCGGGCCCTGCGTCTCCATCGTCGGCTTGACGCCCTCTTGCTTGCTCTTCGAGTCCTCGTTCTTGCCCAGGTCTTGCGGCTTCTCTTGCTTCGGCTGATGCTTCGGACTCGGCGGTGGCGGCTTCGCCTGCTGACTCTGCTTGCTCGATTCCTCCTTTCGCCTCTGGTCGCCCGGGTACAGGTAATACCTTCGGTCGTCTTGCATAGGGCCGGGTGGTGGCGGCGGCGGCGCCGCCCTTTGACTCTGAGAACCGTGGTAAACGTGATACGGGCTCATCTGGCTCTTCATCTCGATGCTCTCCTTCAGTATCTGATGATTCTCGTGCTGCTTGTCCTTCAAACTGGCCTGCTGCGACTGCGGCTCCTGCTTGATCTTCGCCTTCTGCTCGTGCATCTCTTGCTCTTGCGCTTGTTGGTTCTGTTGTTGCTGTTGCTGCTGCTGTTGGTGTTGCTGTTGTTGCTGCTGCTGCTGCTGCTGCTGGGACACCGACTGCGGAGGCTGGTACGGATACCCGGGCGGCATGAAGCTGCCGTAACCGCCGTAATAGTGCGACTGCTGTTGCGGCTGCGGCACCGACTGACTCATCTCCTTCTTCTCTTTCTCCGCCACGACGCTCTGCAGACTAGCCATCGTCGGCATCTGCGGTATGTTCAGCGGCTTCATCTCCTGCTTCGGGACGAGATCGGTGGGCTTTTGATCGATGGGCTTGCTTTCCTGAACGCTAGGCACCAGATAAGGCGGTTGCCCGTAGTAAGGGTACATGCTGAAGTGAGCCGGCAGATGGGCAGCAGCGGTAGCTTTCCCGTCTTTCTCTTGACTCTGTTTCGACTTGTCGGTGGGCTCCGCCTCGAGGACGGGCGCCGCGTCGTCGGAGATGTCCGAATAGGCGGGACTCTGGACGTCGTCCCTGGCCGAGTCGACGATCGGCGCCTCCAACGGCGACGGGTGAGGACTGCCGCCTGGCGATTTCCTCGACTTTTTCTTGTAGCCCTGAGGCTTCGACGCCCGCGGATCTTTGCTCTTGTCCTGTTCCGGCATCAGAGCGGCGGTCGGTTTCACCTTGAACTGCGGCATCTTGGCGTGCAACGAGACGCTCTGGTACGGCTGCAAATGCGACTGCACGCCTTGGCTGGGATGACCGGGCTGCGGGGGCGGCGCCGCCTGCAGACCCGCGGTCTGTTGCGACACCTGACCGGCCAGACTTTGGAGACCCGGATGTTGGCTGGCGATGCTCTGCAGGCCGGTCGGTTGCTGTTGCTGCTGCAATCCCGTCGGTTGCACCACGTGGGCCTGCGTCAATTGACTGAGCTGCGCCGACAGCGAGTGCTGCACGGATAGCTGGTGCGCGGACGACAGCTGTTGCTGTTGTTGCTGAACGGCCGACTGCAGCTGTTGCGACTGTTGGCTCGACTGGAGCTGCTGCGAGGCAGACGGCTGACCGGGTTGCAAACCCTGCTGGCTCTGCTGCAGAAGGGGATTCTGTTGTTGGTGCTGCGACATCTGGGATGGTTGCGGCGGTTGAGGGATATTCAACGGCTGTGGGATGCCCGCGCTCGGATGCGGCGACGGGACGGGCCTGGGCGACTGGCTGGGTCGGGGACTCGGACATTGCGGCGAGTTCGAACAACCCAACGACGATTGGTTCTGTTGCTGCTGCTGCTGTTGCTGTTGTTGCTGTTGTTGTTGTTGTTGTTGCTGCTGTTGCTGTTGCTGCTGCTGCTGCTGCTGCTGTTGCACGGACTGTTGCTTCGCGGCGGTCGGTATCGTCGTCGGCGGGGCGGGCAGGTCGTCCTGCCCGAATCTGAGCACGCCGGGCTTCACGATGCTCTTGTCCGAGGCGAGAACGGTCGCGGTCGTCTCTATGCCCGGGGAGGCTACCCTCGAGGGCGGCGGAGGCGTCTCGGGCGGTAAACTGGTCGCCTGCGGGCTGCTCGGCCTGAGCGGTGTCCCTTCGGGCTTGTCGGCGGGCGACTTGACGGGCGTAGCCGGACTCGGGGCCTCGATGTTGCTCTCGTCGTTCTCGGACATGCTCGTGATCCCCTCTTTCGTGTCGTCGTCGTCCGCCGAGCCGTGCGCGTGGCTCTGATGATACTTGAGTCCATTGATGTGTTTGTACTTTTTGTTGCAATTCGGTTCCGGGCACTCGAGAAATACCGGGCTCGCCGGCGGCGATCCGCTCGGGGGCGTGGGCGGCGGGGCGCGCCTCTTGTTTTTATCCTCCTCTTCCGGGCCGCGGGATTTCCGCTTCGCCGCCGGATCCGGCCGCGGCGGGACGAACGCCGCTGGACTCGGGCTCGCCGCCGGCGATCCCTGGGCGCCGCGGCGCCCTTTCACGCCGCCGTTTCGCAGCTTGCTGTGCACGGAGCTCCTCGTTTCCGTAAAGTTGCTCAGATCGTTGCCCGGCGTCGTGTTCGCCGCTGCCCTTCCGCGCTTTCCGCGCCCCTTGGGCGTCCGGGCGTCCAAATCGCTCGTCGGCGAGTCGCAGAACCTCGGCGGCGCCCAGTCATGACGAGTGCAGTCCAGCAACGTACCGACGTACGTTTTCCCTCGCCACGTTACGTTCACCACCAGCACACCTGCAAACAGAAACGCTTGCTCTGAACACGCGGGAAACACCGAGATTTACTAACACGATCCATATTCGATCTGAAAGGGGAACGTTTCGGTCGTAAATGACGACGTTACTCGACACACGCTGGTCTTCGGATAACCGAAACGACGAGAAATTGATTTCGTTTTAGTTATCCGGGGATTACTGCGCTTCGTAACAGCTGGTGTTAACTACTCACGGAACGCGACAGGATTAATTTTCCACAATGCGTGTCATACTCGTGAATACCCGATTACGGGTCTCTAACAAGGGAAATACCCCAAGAGTGCCCGCCCGGGCGACATTGAAACGACGACATTGAAGCTTTTGCGTAACGATAGAGCACGTTACGTCGAAACCTAGACGATGTATGGTTAATAATTTACGAGAAATTTCTCTAAGCTTTTTATTTTTAAACCGTGGATAGAAGGGATCGCAGGACGCTGACACGAGAACGGCGAGGTGTTTTTAAAGCGGATTTCGTCAAGATGGAACGACGACGACGAGAGGCAATTCCTTTCGGGAAGATTATCGCGAAGGTTATTTTCGCCATAAGGGAAGGGGCACAAAGAAAATGCAAGAAGCGAGAGTGGAAACTGAAGGATGGCGGTGTACATACTTCTAACCCGTCGACGAGCCACGACAATCTTACTTTCGATAGCTGTCCGACAAGTTGCCTTATTCGCTGTCTGCTAGGCATGGACTAAATTTATCGCTTTTGTACCTCGAGATCGAAAATAACAAATACAGTGTTAAAATACAGTAACAACTAATGATAATATAAAGAAAGAAATGATAGCCTGTCTTCTACGCGTCGTGTTTTCTGCGTTATTATTTCCATCGATAAAAACTTTCAAGGCTCGTATCGTTTAAAAATTTCCGACCACCTGTCGATCATAGAAGCGATCGATTCGTGGAATTGGTCTTTCTTTCATTTACGTCGAGCTCCGTTAGTTTCCAGGCTCGTGTTACGCGTAGCCTCTGTCTCGGGCGCTGTTCGAGGAACCGAAATGAAACGTCGTGTCCGAGAACGCGGGCTCGAAAGATCGTTGGCGATATCCGGTGTCGCTTGAAACTCACCTCCTTCGGTTTCGTGCCAAACGATGCCCTCGAGAGTCACCGACGTACCGGGTTCGCAGGGTCCTAAACATTCTGGCTCGGTAATGGTCCCCACGCTGGTCCCAACGCACACGTCGGACATGTCCTGCAACGACAAAATTTACATGTACATCGTCGAATCGCATTTACGCGTGGAAAACGATCCCGGCCGACGATACGGGTTTCGCCGTTTATATCCGTGGCTCGTCGTGCATTCGATACGTTCCGCGATCGGGGCAGAAACGACGGAATCGATCGGTCGCTATATTACAAACTATCCGAACGTTTACCAGTTCTTTATGACGGGGATTCGCAACGAGGAACATGTAAAACAGTTGAAAAAAATAATTTAAACTGCTAGGCTGGAGGTGCACGAGTGTAGGATTGTAAAAGAAATGCTTTTCTTTTCTTTGGAAATACGTTTTACGTTTACGAATCAAACTTTGAACGATAAAGGTTTTAGCGTATCGCTTGAAAAAGGCGAACAACACCGGTTCGGGCAGTTTGCGTCGAACAAAAAATACGCAGATGAAAAAACGAAGGATCCTCGAATTAACGTCGAAACTTGTTCTTTTCGTCGATTAGGAAAACCGATAGCTTCGAGGACGCGCTTCCTCGAGGCTGTGACATACTTTCACTGTCGTCCGATTCCATCTCTCTTTCTCTCTCTGCTCGTAGTTGGTCGTTAATAATTTTTTTCAAAGCAGCGGTAAAGATGGACGCACGAAAGAAAAAAGCTTGTTCGTAGGGACGACCGTTTCTTAAATTTTTAACGCGGGAGAGTCAAAGAACGAGTGGCTTTTAATCGGTGGTCCCTGATGAACACCCGGGGGCCGAATTTATTAGCAGCTCTTGGCGCGGAGGGACGAACGAAAGAAGCAAACGAATTCTAATGGATTTAATTTATTTGTAATATCGTGGGCGGTGGGATCGCAAATATCCCGTCGTAAATAAATGGTCGTTTAATAGACGCGAGACGGACAATGGTCTATTTTCGAATTAATTACTCGTGAAATCGTGTTGGAAAGTCCGTCGAAGGTCTGGTAAAACCGTATCAACCGTAAGCCAGTTGTTACAGGTGTACCAACGACTAATACCATCGTTGTTCGCCATGGGTCTGCCCACGCGAAATGGTGGAAAATGAGTTGCTTCGAGTACTCCTCCTAAGAGTAAAGTTGATTTTTCCTGAGTAATTAATACGACGCCAGACACACACGAAATCACGCCGAGCAGCTGATTTTATTTCGGAAATTTTTAGAAAATTTTACAGGTCAGGTAAGAAATAATGCCCCCCCCCCCCCCCAAATATTGAAAATTACGTTACGAGACGAGTTACGTTTTCGAGACGAACGGGTCGGAAAGTTCGAGAACGAGGAAACTCGCGTATGAACAAATTGGTCGCTTTCTATAAGTGCACACGGTTGCACACGTGCAGTTTACCGGGTTTCTGCGCGTAAGCGTGGTAGTCGCGTGCACGAGTGTTTAGTACATACTCTAATAAGCGTACCTCGGTCGGGTCGAGTCGCGTTGTCACGCGACGTACTTCGCGCCGCATAATTTTCATCGCGATAAGCATGATTTATGCGAGCGCAATCGATAAGAGAGCCTCCTTTCGTCTTGGCCACGTTTCGTTTCCGCGACGCGACGAGATCGCAGGACCGTCTGTCAAACGAGCGAACCACACACCTTCGATGTGTGAAACCGAGACGAAGCCAATTCGAAGGAAATGTGCTCGTGCTCGTGCTCGTTGGCAATCGACTGTAACGGAAGCAGCAACAAACTACAGGTGCCAACCGCCGGGCGTACACATATCCTACTACACACACAAGAGACTGAGACTCTTTTGCAACGCGAAATTTTACCCAGCCCAACCCCCGTGTTTCCTGCTTCCAGTTTGCGAACAATTTTAAGCGAAATTCGAGATATTCGAGTCGACGGAAATTTAACCCCAACTTAAATTAGAAAAATGTTCATTTACGAAAGGAAGGACAACGGAGTAGAACGGGGATTCGAACCCACGCGACCTTCGGATTGCTAGTCAACCCTCCTAGCATCACCGTGTCCTGCGGATTCGGGGATCTCCGATACCACATAAACACATACTCTAATTGAAGTTAAACTTGTAACGCGTTTTAAAGCATGTAATTTTACGTTATGGTGTAATTATCGCGTGATTGCAATGCAAGTACGTATAATCAGATTACATTGTGCCTCCCATCGTGCGATCGAATCGTGCTCGAACCCATCGCTTGTCGCGAGACTTGCATCTCGATGCATAGAAAGCCAAATAATCGATTTAGTCTTGCACGATGACGGTTAATGGAACATTCGGAAACGTCGATCGATGGTTACCACTAACCTTGCCTCGATAACGCGATTCTATGCTAGCCAGCCTGCTAGAATCCTTTTCCCTATTAAACGTGTCCGTCGACGCGTTCGACCTTGACTAACGTAACGACGATAGCAGATCGATATCGTTCCGGATTCGTTCGAGACGTCTTCCGGAGACGTGGTTTCGACTTGGACTTGGACGCTTATCCTCCATTGTTCGTCGCGAACGGTAACGTTCTTTTCCGCCTACTCTCGTAGCCCATGCGTAATTCCCTAGGCCAGCCATTACTCTCTTCCCCGTCCTCTTATCGCCACTCGACCGTCAAACGATACAGCCGCTTATAAACCGCTAATCGGCCTACGCGCTGCTTCAGTCTGCCGATTACCCGGCATTTACTCGCCGGCGTCCGTTACTTTATCCTATTCGTACGCGATCCTAGGTGCCCGGCACGCCAGCCAACGATTATCGGAAAAAGATTACCGGTGTTTGCGAGAATAACGGGAAACGTCCTAATTCCGGTTACCGAACAACGCGGCGCGCGTTCAACTACAGAGGACGCGCAACGAACTTTCAAATTCCCTCCCTCCCTCCCCTCTTCGATTATACCCATCTGCTCGCCAGCGAGGAATCAAACGACGGCTCTTATCTGCACGGGTCGTTTCACACCAAATCTATCGCTGTTGTACATCGGGGTCAGGACTTTTCACGATATTGAAATATTTGTAGAACAGAGGTCAGGCCACGTTGGCAGACTGAGATTAATAAGGGGTCACGACGAAGGCTTGTCGCTTTTCGTTACGCGAATTAATTAGACGGAAAGGTGACGGGCCAAATCGAAACTAAACGTTAAACTAACAAAAACCGGCCGAAATCGCGTTCCTTTTCTTTTTTCTTCTTTGGCGAGGAAGCCGCGGCCAAGAAAGGACGGTCGAAGCGCAAGAATTGGAAGAAATCGCGAAAGCACCGCGGAGAAACGCGGGAACGGAATACAACGACGATGGATACAAATGGAACAAGAATTATCGTTGGCTCGCGCAACAGTAATTACCGCTTCCGTGGCACGCCGTGGAACGAAGCTTTTTCTTCCGCAGAGTTCTTTGCATTTAATGCAGAAATACGATTTCATTATTTACAACAACCGCCTCGATTCGGTTGCGACGACTACGTCGTTAAATAAGTTTAACCTTTGCATGGAGTTGTTCTAGCATCGATAATTAATACGAAATCTACAGACGACGAGTAGAGTTTTTTTCTTCCTAACGTCTTTGCGTTCGCTAAACGCGGACCAACGTTCACTTTTCTTTTTTTTTTAAATTGGAGTTTGTCGGTGATCCCGTCGTATAATTTTTTCGAAAGCCAAATATAATTTGGGTTACAAGAGGTTAAGTGGTGGAGATAACTACGGTATATTCCGCGAGGCATTACCGTATCTGACCCACGAGTGATAACGCAACGAGCACGACGCACAGACAAACGGGCATCTCGAAGCATAATATAATATGTATACATATGTGTCGTTGGAATATTGATTTACGCGGGACTTCGCGCCATCTGTCAGCCGGCTGCAGCGAGTTTCGACCGTACAAGTCGACAATTTCGACAAGATACCAGGGAACGAGCAGAAAGCGCCGGTGGTCCCGTTGCCCGATGCGATTCGGAAAACCAACCATCAATCGTGAAACGATATCGGTTGCTCGCGCTTGCGTGCGAAGGAACGAAAGTGAGACCGCAACAGCACAATTGCTAAAAAATTACAAATTTCTCTTTGTATCGTATAAAAATCATGGGTGATGTACGGCTGTTGAAGCGTTAGTCTATTGGCCAAGAAATAGGGGTAACTTTGGGTAAGACGGAGTAACGAGGAAACACTGAGTTATGCATCACTTGTAATAATTATTTCTAATCGAATACATTTAATAATTTGTTTTTATTTTGGTTGCAACGGCCAGAGTCGTTGACGCAAAATACCGGTTCCGGTATCGCGTGAGTCCGGTTAGAGCAGAGGAAGAACCACAAGGCATGTTGGAATCGCGGCATCACCAGGAAATAACCAGTCGGAAACGAAAGAACGAATGGCAGACAAAGGAGACGGGAAGCGGGAAGAAAAGGTAAAATCGCGAACGGCAGCGGGACGAGGAACTCGGTGGCCGACCGGCTAGCCGGTCGACTACGGTGTCTCGCCGGCACTCGTGTTTGTTTCTATGTATTCGTCCGTGTACTCTTGGGGGCGGAGACCGCAGAGTATTGATTTCACCCCCTTCGCGTACCCCCGGTCCGCTTTCGTCCCCGAGCTTCGACTCGAACTCGTAACAGCCGCCCACCTCCCGCGTTCTCGACCATCCCAATTTCGTCCGAACCACTGGCCGACGACACCAAAGACACCAAAGAAGAACACCGATCTAACTGAGAGAGAGAGAGAGAGAGAGAGAGACCCGGGCCCAAACCAACCGACACACGCTGCGTTAAGCTCGATGCGTCTAAATAAACGAACAACAAAGCGTTTGGCGGTGGTTCGTAAAACGAGAAATATTAAGATTAGAGGTATGTGTGTGTGTGTGTGTGTAATCGATTGTAAATGTTAAGAGAGAGGAAGATGGATCGGTAGGGTGCAAAGCGTCGATGGGAGGGTGCAAAGCGTTACCTTTGGTTCGGAAGCGGAAGTCTTCAGTTTCTTGGGAGGCGGAGGACTGGCCGCGGTATCCATAGCGTCGTCGGTAGTCGTGGTGATCGCAGGTCCGGTACCGGGTACCGCGGCTAGTTTGGTTTGCTCGGGCTTGGCGGCCGGTCCGACGGCGGTCGCGCTGGCAGGACTGGGGGGCGGGCAGGGTGCCGCGGCAGAGCTGGACGGCGGGTTAGGCCCTTGAGAAACGGAGAAGCCCGTCCGCGAGCTAGGCGGTGGTCCCTGGGTCTGTTGGGGGGCGGTCGCGGCCGCCGTCGGTCCCTGAGATTGCGCGGCCGCCCCTGTCCCGGTCCCGGCACCGAAACCTGGCCCTGGCCCCGGCCCCGGGCCCGGTCCCGGTCCGCTCGACGTCTGACTCTGTCCGCTGGCGGCGCCACCACCGCCGGCGCCGCTAGGCCTCACGGTCCCGTTCATCTCTGGCTTGTTTTGCTGTTGCGACGCGTGGTTGCTCTGCGGCTTCTCGTGCTTGTCCCGCGCCTTGTCCCGACGATGTCCGCTCGATCCTCTCTTCGATCCCGCGGTCGAGGAGGTCGCGCTTCCGGTCCCGCCGGCGGAACCCGTCGAATGACTCGGTTTCGATTTGTTCGACGACGAGGACTGACTACCGGCACCACTGCCACTACCACCACCACTTCCAACAGCACCGGGAACGGTACCGGGGGGTCCGGGACCGGCGACGCCGCCACCGGTTCCGCCGCTACCGGCACCGGTACCGCAACCACCGGAACCGCCGCCGGCGACGCCACCGGCTCCGCTACTACCACCACCACCGACACCAACACCACCACCACCGCTGACACCAGTTCCCGCGGTGCAATCCGAGTTCTGCGCGTTCTGTCCGCACCCCGAGCCGGACGACGCGGAATTCGAGGCCCCCGTGGACGAAGAGGAACCGCTCGAGGATACTAAACCGCCCCCGTTACCGGACTCTTGTGACGAAACCGTCCCGTTCATTTCGTTCGATTTAACGATCTCGTGTTTCGCCTCGCTGCTCTTGGTGCCCGGTTTCGTGCGCTTGATCTTCATTTTCAGGCCTTTGTCGACGGTGGCCGAGTGTTCAACGGCCATTTTGCCGGGATTAGCAGGGTTTCCGTGCGCGGCGTTTACGCCACTCACGACGGCGTTGCTCTGTTTGTTACCCGTCCCCGTAACGATCGACGAGGAACCGTTCGCGTTCCCGGTACCGTTTCCACCGGCGCTACTTACAACGCTTCCGTTCCCGTTACCGGGGCTGTTGGACCGTACGGATGAATTCAGGCAGCAGGAAGACGACGTGGAGGACGTCGACGAGGACGAGGACGAGGAGGATGACGACGACGAAGACGATGACGAAGACGAAGACAAAGACAACGACGAGTTTGACGACTGTCCGCAACCGTTTGGCCCCGCTGACGTTACGGACGAAGACAAGTTCGAGGAGCTTAAGCCGTTTGCGGAATTTTGAAGCTGATGATGATGATGATGATGATGATGATTCGTGGTATTCGAAGCCGATGCTGCCGAGGCAGGCGTAGAAGCCATGCCTGTCCCTGAGCTCAATTTCTCGTCCCTCGTCTTCTCAATGTCCGCATCAAGGTCGATTATCAAATCCCCTATTCCAATGTCCCATTCGTTGTCATCGTACTCAAAGTTGTTGGTCGCATTCGTCGCGGCCGGATCCAGCTCATCGGTGTTTGTAGCCACCGTGCTTGCTTTAGTATCGCGCTGCCGACCCGATGACGACGACGACGACGACGACGACGAGGACCTGTCCCGACCTTGATGGTGATGATGATGGTGATGATGGTGATGATGGTGATGGTGATGGTGGTGATGTCGATGCTCTCGATGTTCCCTTCCTAGTAAACCTCGTTCCTGTTTCCTCGACGTCTGACGACCGCCACCTCCTCCTCCAAACTTGCTACCACCGACTTTTCCGTCCTTTTCTTTCCCGTTTTTATTCTTGCTGTTGCTGTTGTTGTTGTTGTTGTTGTTGTTGCTACCGCTGCTGTTACTGCCTGGATCGACACCGTTCTCGATCGCACCGGCTTTTCCCCCGTGCCCGTCGACGCGATTCTCGTTGTTCCCACCGCTTACGTTGTTGTTGCGATGACTAACGTTGTTGTTGTTGTTGTTGTGATTGTTATTCTTGCTAGCGTGATTGTTGTTGTTGTTGTTGTGGCTACTACTGCCGCTGTTGTTGATGTTGCCGCCGTTATTGCCGCTGTTGCTGTTGCCGTTACCGTAATTAACGCTGTTGCCACCACCACCACCGACGAACGGAGATGGTCCTTTGCGGTTTACGTTAGGGAGGCGACCGCCTAGTGGCGTGGTCGCCATGCCCTTTGAAACGTTTCCCCGGCGCCCGCCAGCCTGATCACCGACTGCCCGCCTGTTCTCACCGATTTCAAGCAATCGCACCACGCGCGACACGCGTCCGTTTTACCCCGACCACCGCCCGCAAGACGCGCCTCGTCCATCGAACACATCACTTACTGTCTCGCGGCTAAACTCTACCGACGATATTCGCGATATATCCCGGAAATCCGCCCTTTTCTTCTTCTTCTTCTTTTCTCTCCTTCGACGGCCCTCTTCTCTTCTCTTCTCTTCTTCTTCGATTTCCACAAACACTCTCGTTCCTACCCTCGCGTCTCTCTACCTTCTCCGACTCCCTTATATCCTCGAATCTCCTCCTTCTCCTCTTCCTCCTCCGCCGCCTCCGTTTTCTCCTTTTCTTTCGATAAACGACCACTTTTCGCACCACCGACCACTACCGATTCCCCTTCTTACCGGTCACTCGCGCACCCACGGATCACCGATATCGCGCGCGTCGGCTTCTCTAAATTTCCTTCTCGTACTTTTGCACAAACGACATCCCTAATCGTGTCTCCTCAGGCGGTTCCGACGAATCTTCCCTCGGTCCTTTTACGAACTGCCAGTCCCGAGCGTGTATTCTCCTCTCGATTTGACGCTAAAACGACGACGATTGTACCACCTCTGCTCTTCGCCGTAGTTTCGACCTGCAATCAAAAGACACGATCCTTTCAGGCGCGTTACGATGTGCGTTTCCGGCGACGAAACCGTTTCTTTTTTTTCGTTGCTTCTTCGCGCGTTTATTTTCCCAAGTTTTCGAATACGATTAAACGGGGACACCTGAATTATACCAGAAACTATAATTACAAAATGCAAAAAGAACCTAGTTAAATTATATTATTATTTACTTATTTACGGGATAAACCCTTTGATACGGAAAGTAACGGGTGTTGGAGAAAGGAGTAAGCAAATATAGACAGGTAAAATTGCAGAAACGATAGAGCGTTGAAATACAGGAAAAGATTAGCACAACATACACCGAGTACAGTAACGCACGGTTAATTTCCAAAAGATTTCAGACCCAACAGTCAAAGTTACGCGTGCAATTTGAGAATGGTTACAAGAGGAGAAAGCATGATGGTTCGACTATGTTAAAGCAACGAGACGAAACGATCGGAGCTTCGACGAGGAGCTTGTGGAAACCACCTTTTTAGCGCCTATCTCTTCATCGTCCTGTCGAATATTAACTGTTAACTACCAATCCCATCGAATCGTTGTTCCTCGACTACAAATTGGTATTCCCACTTAGAGGGGAATTCGTGTCAGGGAACGATTAATTTTACCGGTGGCATTTGGCCGTGGTCCAATCGCGTCGGTGTTGGTGTCGGCGTCGGCGTTGGCGTCGGCGTCGACGTCGGAGACGGTGTCAACCGCGTGAGAAAGACTAAACTATTCAACGTTCATCCCCTCCCGGTGGCTTTTCGCGCTTTCTCTTGTTCCGACTCTGCGATTAAACGAGATCGATTCGACGCGATCGCGTCCTTCCGGCCGCTTCGAATAGCGCGCGCCTGTTAAACCGTTATCACCCTTCCATAGATTCGGAACAAGAAGGGTTTCGTCGAAATAACGTCGGATGATGTATCCTTACGATTCGAATAATACGCCGCTTAGGGTAAAAAAATCAAAGGACTGACCTTGGCGTCATTTTTCAAATCACTGTCGTAACACAGTAAGTAAATACTGCTGCAAAAACTCTAGGTTCTCTGACACGTGTCAGAGTCGACTCGAAGAAGGCCGTGTAGCGTTACGTGTTCGTGTCGTGTCGTTACTCCTGTGTCTGGCAAAGGACGATTCGCGTTTGACGACACAAATAAATATAATATAATAGCTTTTCCGTCGCGGCGACCCTCTTGATCCCTCTCCGTCGCAATCGGTCAGAATCTCCAACTGCTAGATCCGGGTTACGACGATACCGCCGCGTCGGGATTCAATTCAAATTACGACAAGTTAATATTCCATTACACTTGTCCGTCGTGACTGGCACGCGGACCCGAGCCAAGATAGTCCCCCTTGAATAATTGAACGATCGCGGAAAACGGAATGACGAAAGCCTGTTTCCTTTCTAGTCGAGTGCACCGTGATTGTTAGATCTCGAGAACTACTCTCTATGGTACGAATGGTTTACTGCGATAACACTGTCTTCGGCGCAGCTACGATGCCGACGTCCTTCCTTCGCCGTTACGGACGCAAGGCGAACGCGTAATCGTGTTCGCGATAGTCGGTCATCCTCGACGTTACGCGCGTCCCGACGCATTTTTTAAGCGTTCGCGCCACGTTTCGAAGCCCGCGTAACCAGTCGTCGCGATAATATCGTTTGTTTACCGACAGCAACGATAATATTTATCCAAGCTCAGTCACCGTACCGTAGATAAATTTAACTCCTGCCGGCTATTATCCAACAGCTACCGTTTATTGCTATCGTTTCTACCAATATTTATAATAGCTACACTTCATATCGATCAAAAACACTGATTGCCGATCCACGGTGTTTCAAAATTACGATCCAAGGGCGCCAGAAAACCTAGGCACGGTCCTGGTTCTCGATGATAATACAGACCTCTGTAATCCGTATCGTACATCTAATAATACGAACGTGGCGTATTCGACTAAATCTGACGAAATTATTTATGGTTCTCTCCATTTAAGCTACTCGTATTCAACCGACACTGATTCTTATTTTCAATGTTCTTTCGATCGATCGCGACAGATATTTCTATAGGTATACATATAACCTTAAGAGTGTCAAGGCCGTAGCAGTCACTCTGTTCGCGACATTCTTGCACGCTTCGACACTTGCACTCTCGCTAGAACTATACGGCTGCACGTACATCTATACTTACAAGGAATGAAATAAAAAAAAAATTGATTCTTTTCGATGACTCGCATGAGACTCCCGCCTAAAGTTCCAGGTTAAAACGCGCAGTGTCGTTGCCTGATCATGAGAAAATAGTCGAACGACGGGTGTAGTATATCCGTAATTCACCATCAAACAGCGACGCGTACATGTACGTACAAATACGAACGCGCGGCGATTCCATGGGCGATGCGGCTCATGGACAGTAGGCGTTTCCAGCGTCGTTATAAATCAGAGCTAAACACGCTAATTATATCGGGACGTAGACTCGGCCAACAGAGCGATTCGCCAGGGGTAGGCAGTGGCTCTCAACTCGCGGAGAACTTACTCGCGTTATCTTTCTGGTTTCGGTTGGTCGAGCGAGTTCAATTTCGATAAAAACGGTTCGCAAAATTCCGAGCAAACGGTTGCGCGCGTTTTTATGAGGAAAAAATAGCATGGAGGGTAAATGACTCGATAACGCGTACACGATGGCGTTCTATACTCTGCCGAATGAAAACCAGTTTGCGCTTCGTTCTACACCACTATACACCACGCTAGAACGAACGTTACACCGAGAAGGAAGGATCGCTGCAGTCGAGTCCGAAGGGATGGACGAAAGCTGCCAGGGGGGAATATGGATAAGGGAAGAATAGAACGATTTAAACGCGAAGCACAGTCGTGCATGTCGACGTTTCGTCGCCTGAATGAAATGTCGAGAGTATGGGCAAATAATGGTGCGTTCCAACGATACGACCTACCAAACGAACGTACGTTAACGCGGATGACGAATGAGACCCAACGATCGTTTCTTCGCGACACGACCATTCTTGGCTTCAACTCTGTTCGTTTCTTTCCTCGTTCTACGCGCAAACTTCAGGAGAAACAACACGGTAACGGACACCTTTCTCAAAAGCGTTCCGTCTATTTCATATAATCCCATTCGTCATTTTTGCTCTCGTTTACGTTTTACGTTAATAATAACACGGCTTGAGTTAAGCTTCTGCAAGTCCTACGATTACAACGTGACAATTTTAAATGACATTTTTCAAGTCCTATGTAATGAAAATTTATGAAATGACCAATGATCCGCAATATCATGCAACGTCAAGCACGAGGGAAATGTTTTGAATACAACGTATCGTTATATTTGCGAGCATTTGCTATTGATACAACTTGGTATACAAATGTAAACGATTTGAATAAAACAGCAGCGCGCCTCCGAGAGTCGACGGTTTATACAAATTATGCGGAAGGAACGAGTCGTAAAAGAACAATGACCGCGTGTGAAACTATTTATCGTTTAAATGACACACAGGTCTGTGTCCATACTTCTTTAATGTTTTCCCAAAAGTAATCGAAAATTATCGATGAAATATCGGTACTTTCTACTTGGATAAATTACACCAGTTACTTGCAAAACCATCATCGACGTCCTAAGGTTTGCTGAATCTCAACGATCGCGATAACCATCGATTCGCTGGATATTCGTCGCGATAACGCAACGATATCGTTTCTCCGATATTCATTGGGTAAATACAATACGAAGACAATATCAAACACGTCGTCGGGACAATTTGGAATTATTGATTATATCGTATCGTAACGACGTTCCAAATTACGCGTTCGATTACTTGATCGGATACGTGTATCCGATCATTGGGAATGATCTTTTCAAATACATGCAGGCTACGGAAAATTCGTTGATTGGGTTGAATCGACAAACTGGAACGCAAGAAATCTCGAGACTAACGTTTAACCTGCTGCCACATGCGCAACAAGCATTAGACACAATGTGTATAGAGAGGGTGTTCGGTCAACCCTGGGAAAAATTTTAATAGGAGATTCTAGAGGCCAAAATAAGACGAAAATCAAGAATACCAATTTCTTCATGGAGGCTCCGTTAAAAAGTTATTAACAATTAAATTCGAAAATTTCTAATCGTTCTGAAAAAATTATTTTCGGTTGCGGGAGTCGATTGCAATAATTTTTGGTGAATAGACCTATCCCCGAAATCCCATTCACTTTCGAGAAAAAAATTCAGTACGGGCAGAACTTTAAACGTTAATAACTTTTTAACGAAGCCTCCATCAACAAATTGGTATTCTTGATTTTCTTCTTATTTTGGCCTCTAGAATCTCCCATTAAAATGTTTCCCACGGGGGGCCGAACACTCAAGTCTCAAACTTGGTGCGGGCGTAAAAGTTAAAACGTACGGGACGCAAAATGGGCATGTTATCTTTCCGAAAAGTGTTTCGAAGCATGCCGTGCAGAACTCAACTACTAAGATGAAAAGCGTAACAACTTTCTAAATTATTAATTATCGTAATATTTTGAAATATTGGCGGACGACGAGTCGGGAGGATAAAAGAAGCGTCGGTATTTGGAAAAGTCTCTTTGTAACTGGTTGATCCGTTCGGGGGTAGGTAATGCGCGTGACTCAATTTACCAATGTGACGAACAGTAACGGTACGGTCTCGTAACAGTAGCTAGAACGTAGTCGCAATACCTCGTGCAGGTCGATAAATACTCCGGGGCTCCCTGCCGGCGATTTCACTCACGAGGCTGACGCGCGCGAAATAGCACGGGCACGAGCACAACCTCACACAGCCAAACGCACGCACGCACGCACGCACGCACCCACGCACCCACGCAACGCAATTACCGCGCGTATAAAGACGCATTGATTTACGAAAGCACAGCACAGATATCACGTGTGCATTGACAAGGCGACATACACTCGCGTTCGTTCGATCCAAGAAAGTTTTGTTTCTTCTTGTTGCGTAAGCGAACGGAAAAAAGAACAGACGAAAGAAGATGGCACCGAAGAATGGGGTAGATCCGCCGCCAATCGTCCAAGACGCGCCGTGAAAGATGGTCGGGTTTGTTTGTTTCGGTGGTCACACGTTGTCCGGTAGCGAAGAAGGAAGTAGGAGAAGAAACGAAACTGTTCGGCGCTGACAGCGGTTACGGTAACGGTAACAACGACGGCAACAACGACGACGAATAAAACGCTTTGTCACTTTACGTTACATCGGAGCTATCTCGAGTCCCGGGAAAATATGGTTGTTCGATTCAGCCAACCAGTCCGACGACAGAGTTTCGGTCGAGGGATCGTCGCCGGCTCGGCGTGCACTCGACTCTACGCCAACTTGGGCTGTTCATCGCTTACTGAGCAGAACGTTTCCCCTTCCTATTCGCCTGAGCCTCCCCTTGTTCGCCGCCAGTCGCCACCGTCCTCGCTACCGCCATTCTCTTTATTCACCACGGATTACCACTATGATCGTCTGCCAATCATGCTCGGTCGAAACAACGGTCGGTAAACGCAATCTTCCTAACTTTGTACGCGGCGTACTCGTGCATACCTATTCTTAGGCATTGCGAATCTTTGTTACGGGCGACAATTTTTCACTCACGCGACGCGTCGACCTTTCGTTCGCGCGTTTCCAACATATCGGTAACGACCGTCTTTGTCTGCGAACAATTGTAATTCGAATTCCTAATCGTTCGCTAATACCACGTTACCGTTACCGTTGTAAATGTTCGTTATGTCGACAGAAATTAACTGCACGATCTCTGGCGACAGAAGAAACACCTTGACCTACCTCGACCATCTTGTCGTGTTCGTCGCGATATTATTTTACGACATATTTCGAAATCGTAAAACATTTCTTTCGATCGATTATTGGTACATTTACCTCCCAAGTAGGCGGATAATATTGAAACCTTGCCTCGCGCGATCGACAGTTGTGTCGGTTTGCTACGCGTTTAATTTCCGGGTACGCGATAATCGTCAATGTAATGTTAATTCTTCTGATCTTCGGGGACAAAATGGAAAGCAGAGTCTGGCGTTTTGGTTGTTGTAATAAATTCTTGTCAAAATCATTATTCCGATAAAGATTTATCGGAAGAAAATTTACAAAGTTTAACGTCGCAATGGATGTCTATCGATACAACATTGTAACGACTTGACTGTTTAATTTGATAATATATTAATAGAAAGAATACTGGAAGTGTCATTGTTGAATATGATAAACTATCTATAGACGAGCATCGTCTATCTACTACGCTTATTAATTGCATTCATTCGCATTTCAAATGAGAAATGAGACGTTGTTCCAATAAATTTGTCAATAGAGCGAAAGATTTATCGGCGAATAAAAAATAATTATCCATCCAATAAAATCGTCGTTCCGTATTTATGAATAAATCTCGGGATTTGTTATTTTTCCTTTCCTTTTGAAAGGAAAAAACCGCGGGTAACAAGACGCACATGTTTATGTATTTATCGTTCTCGCTTTAATTCAACGATTACGGGAGCGTGTTTTTCTATATCGAGAAAAGTGGAAATTGTCGTTTTGGTCGACGTATGAAATTTGATTAAAAAGTGCACGTTTCGCTGAACGCGATAACGATAAAAGTAGCTACGTGCACGCGCGTACTCGGACGCAGAATTGAATCGGTCGATCGAGCGAAACAAGCATGCATGCCTAAAAACGACTAGGAATTCCGTTAGCGCGAAAGTATCTGCCGCGATGGTATCTAGCATTATTAACCCCGTCGTATAACGACCGCATTGTATGGTAAAGGTATCCAGAGAAACGAGATAAATTGTTAAATATGCGAAATGCACGACTAACAAGTTCAACAGTGCCAAGTCTCGCTGTTGTTCAAAGCTCTTTAATTTCCCCTCGCTTTCAGAGAAATATGCGTGTATTCGTGCAACTGGAAAATGAGAGATTGAAAGAAAACCCGAAATCCCGAGTACATGTACATACGTACGTGTTTTCGTTCCTCTTCTCTCTAAAACGAAAAACTAAATAATCCGTGTATTAGAGCGTTCCATAAAATATCGCACACCTTGAAACTTTAATTGACCATTTCCCAAACTTTACCCACGGAACGAGTTTTATCTCGCTATATATTTACGGTAGAGCGACATATTTTACGGCTATTTGATTTTTAAAATACGAAATATACACAGCGACTCGCGTAACTTGCCCATTCCGAATAACTCCTACGCGTTCCATTTAAAACATCCAAGGCTGCTAAAAAAAAATCATCGCGACAAATAAAATTATATGCGGGGATTATGATTAATGTACATTATCTATTTTCAAAGGAAGACATATACATATTACTTTATGTTAATTCTTTTTACCATAAATATGCCGAAACGTTAGCACCGTGTCTGTATTAATGATTAATTATGAATTTTTGCGCAACACTTGTTCACATCAGTGGAAAACGGTGTATTAATTTATTTATAACTGGCAACTACGCAAAACATAATTTCAAGCACGATGATCTATGACTTTTTATCAACGCCATTTCGGTTCTTCGGATACGCAACGAGCTACGCATATCCACGTTTTCTATTTTTCTATTGAATGAACATTTTTATTCGTTAACGATTTCTAACAATTTATTTAAAAAAGACGAGGGTCGATAATCGCCGCGTTGGTATATACAATAACGAAGACAAACACGTTAGAGCAATACCTTATAATCAGTTAGAAAGGAGCTTTGAAGTAACTACGTTTATGTAATAAACCAGTTTCCCGACAGTATCTGCGAACGTTACACGACATGCGCGTATGATCCGTCAATGACGAGATACGAAGTTCAATTTAAATAAACGATACATCGCTACTATTAACGGTACAATGAAAAATCGTTTCCCCATTTTGCATTTCTCGTACCGGGTGTCCATGCAACGTCGTGCCGATTTCGATATTCTTTATTCCCGTCCCTACACCCCTAATCGTGTGATAAATAGAACCATAAATATAGCGTTGTCACCCATGTACCTACAGCTGACGCGATCATCGTCGCGTTAATACAATAAAACGTCTAGTTGTTTCGTCTGTGTGGATTGGCCTATTACTCCGTAAATTCCCAGCGCAAGAACAGAGGCAGTGAACAAATAAACGCGTTATCAAGAATACTTAAATGCATCGTTAACGGCGACCCTGAAGCAAATGAATTAACCAAACAAATTGTCAACGGTTAAGAAATCAACAATTGCGTAATTAACCGAACGAAGGAGGCTCTAACCGTCTTGGATCGTGAAACGCAAACGGATAACGCAAAAAAGAAACAATACCTATAACTGTCCGAATGCACAGCTGTACAGTCCGTGAATGAACTATATTCGGAGCACATATTCCTGTTGACGAATTCTTTGTGTGGCAAAATAATCCCGCGAGTGATGATTGTTGCGTCGAACGGGAGGAAGGAGGAGGAAGACTGCTCGTAAAGAGAACAGAAGAGAAAAGAGATCGCAGATGTGCGTTGGACGGTAAAGGACAGACAATTTTCGCGTTTCGCTGTGCGGCGCATGCGTCGATATTGTGTACATTCAGAGAGAAGAGGCACCGCATTACGCCTGTATACATATAACCTAGCAGATATGATTCTTGCGGAAAAGAAGAGAGAGAGAGAGGACGAGAGATTTGGAAAAAGCAGTCAGTCGTTCCGAGCAAGGAACCCCCGTGCAATATTACGAAAATATAGTTTTTTCTTGTTCGTCGAAAGATAAATATTTTATTCGGTGAATGTCGAGAACACGGCCTGGAATGGCTCGAAACTGGAACAGAATCGAGCACGAGCACGAGCACGAGCACGAGCACGAGCACGCTTTGTTACGCATTCGGAACAGCGGCAATATAAATTAATGCCAGTCCTCGATAGCATTCTCTAGTAAATGGCTGAACGCTGCTGCATCGATGTGGGCTCTCGAGCGCTCAGCGTTTACCGAGGCATCATCGTCCCCCCTCCCATCCCTGTAATCCCCCTCCAAACTCGACAAGCTCGCCAATACGACCGGCCACTGGCGTAATCTTTCAGGGAACCGACGGCATTCTACTTGTCCCCCTTAACTTGTACCCATTTTTTATCCAACGGCTCTAAAAAAAAAAACGTCTAACGAGGGATTAACGTAAACACCATTTTTCGCGATCGTTCCACTCGTAAAACAGCTTATCTTCTGTACGGCTACACCGGTATAAAAAAGAAGGATAAACGCTCGTCCAAACGCTTTCGAGAAACATCCTTGTGCATTTTCGACTTGACGAAATTTCAAATAATTTTTACTATCGCATTCTACTTAACCAATCTGTTTAAGAGCATAGATCGAGTCTGAGAATAAAAATATTGCTTTTTGCTGAATACTTGTCGTCCGAATCGGTGTTGGATACTTTCGAAATACACGTTCATGACCAACGATCATGTATATGTATGTACGCAAATCTTGACCTGACGTTAAATGGTCGACAGTCACACCTGCTTGTAGTTGGCGCAACAAAACCGAGTACCGTAAATATGGCTTGACGATTCGACGCTCATGGCAAACTGTATTGGTTGATTCCATCTGCGTTAGGTCCGTGGAGTTTTACAGGCACACAAAGTCTACCTGCCTTCTCTTCGAACACGGTCTTTCGCCTTCGTCTCCACTGCATTGGCTCTATTGTACCTCCATATAGTTCAGTCTCGATCTCTTTCTCTTTCAGTTTCCAGTCTCACCGTTTCCCTCGTTGTTTCTTTTTCCCCGCATACTTAATCTTCCTCTTCTTCGTTCGCTTCTAGCTTCTACTTTCGTCATTTTGCTCCATTCGCTTTCTTTCTATTCTTTGTATTCGCACGGGAAGCCTTGGGGGACTCGTTCGTGCCCATATTGCCCTTACGGGTTTAAAACCTTGAGACCTGCCGCCCAGGCGTTTTTGTCGCAGGGGATCGATTTCCTTCGATAGCATCGGTTTACAGAAGAGAGATTAGGTCGTGACCGAATCGTAAGGGTCAACAAAAAAACCCCAAAAAATATTATACGTATACAATTTTTACCTATCGTTTCCGATGGATGCATAAATGTTTCGTTTCGAATTCGATAAACAAATTATTGTACGACCCCGAAAAGGACATAAATGTTCGACGTTGCAACGATCTTCTTACGATTTCTCCATTATCTGCCTCAACAAAGGAACGTACGTTTCTTGCTCGACGGTTTAACAGAGGCTATGTAACCTCGTTACAATTCCAGGTAGAAAATTCCGCGTTAAGCATTCTTTTAAAGGACAAGAGACCCGCCGCAGTTGACGCTGGTAATCATTTCTTTGTACGACAGAGTAAAAAATGCAGCACAATTTCAGCGCGAGCTTCCATCGCGAACGTTGCGGGACAACCAGGAGAGAACATTTTCAGACGATAAAATATGTTTTCACGACGTAGCAAAATTAGTAACGTGTGTATTTGAATCGTTCAGTTTGAGCGAATTTACATCTTTTCTTGTGCACCGATGCGATCACGACCGGTCGAAACATTAATCTCGTTTGACGGCCGATTTGTAACAATTATGCTCTCGCGGAGAAAAACAACGAGCGCTTGCTCTTCTTGTACGATAAAAGAGCTCGTCGATGCGACTCTTGCAATACTGAAATTCCGATGCTTCTGATTTACAATCGATTTAGTGTCGATTTGTAAGATACCAGAGTTAGAAAAAGTATGGAAATTATGCTGGGAAAAATTTCATTGTGAGATTCTAAGAGCCAAAATAAGACGAAAAATCAAGACTAGGAATTTGTTGATCGAGGCTTTGTTAAAAAGTTTACAACGTTTAAAGTTCCGGCTGTAGAACGGCATGAGAAACTCTACTTACTGACGTATCGACAGTCTTACAGTTTTATGAGCGAGAACCGCTATCACGCGTACGCAGCTGTTCGCAGATTGCCGTTCTACAGGCGAAACTTTAAACGTTAATAACTTTATAAAGAAGCCTCGATCGACAAATTGGCATTCTTGATTTTCGTCTTATTTTGGCCCCTAGAATCTCCTATTAAAGTTTTTTCCCCAGGGGTGGCCGAACACCCTGTATAGTTTACAAAATACTAGCAAAAAACCATCGAGCGATATCCATTTTCCAAGATGACGGAGATTCCTCGTAAGCTTTGATAAACGTTTTTCGTCGAATGGGCTGTCGGTAACGAAACCAAGTGGAGTAGGAAACAAACGACAAGACCAACAAATTGGTTCGATGCGCATTTGCAAACTTTTGAAAAACTGTGCACAACTGTGTCAGAGAGAGCGTTGTGTACGTCGTGTACACATAATGCCAGACAATGTAGCTTGGCCGGTTACGCCGCACAATTAGTACGTATGCGGTGATCGTGGAACATTGCGAGAGCCACGAGCAGCCGTGTTGGTAGAGCTAACACGCCTATACGAGTTTCAGTGGCATCGATGTCATGCCATGCCATGCTACGCGACGTATACATATACCCTCCGTTCTACGAGTCGGTCAACGCCGCTCTTGTATACATGTACGCTCCTGCTACCCTATTCTTTCTACCCTCCGCGTAATGGACTTGTTTTTTAATTAATCCTTTCCGTAAATGTTTCACGAATTCTGTTATAGCATATAGCAGTGGAAATCGATACGCACCGAACAAAAGTCCCGTGAGAAATGAAAAAGTCCAAGGTGGTTGTTCGTCGCGAATACAGAAGATTTCCGCTTTAAACGATAAAGAAATTACCGCGTTGCTTTGCGACTGCAAGAGAAGGAGAATGATCGATGCTGAGGACGTTAACACTGCGCGACGATCGACGATTATAGTTACGAATAACGAATCCAGCGTGTAACTGCGTTTTTAGAAGCGAATAGGACGGAAACGAATGAAAGCCGTTCCAGCGGTTCCGACGGTGAAACTGCGGGAACAAGAGAAACACGGTTCCATGGACGCGATATACATAGTATATGTAGTTGCGTGACCGTGCTAATGCACGAGAAAAGGACAGCTCGATGGGAAGATAGGCAGATACGCGCGCGAAGAAACTAAAAAAGAAGGGAGCAAACAAGGGAAGCAGGAAGGTTATACTGCAATTTGAACGGAAAAAGATATTATATGGTTAAAGGGAAAAGGAAAGGGACAGCATGAGAGAATGTAGGTTCGAAACGTGTGTGTAAGCGAGTAAAGGAGATACGAGAGCGAGATAGAGAGAATGCGCGTGCATGTGTGAATGTAGGAAGAAACTGTGAGAGGAACAGGGAGAGGGGAAGAAACAACATCGCCTAACTCGCTTGCTCGCACGCACGCACGGTCGATCGCTCCTGCTGGCAGCCATTTTGTGCTTGCCCGTAGACTCGACATTCCTGCCCCGGCAAAGTATTGGCCGTGATTCGCTTTAACTGTACATCTGTCCGTGTAATAGCGCCAGGTGTACTCGCGAGAAAAACTGCCAACGGAAGTACATTGGCAAAAGATGAAACCTTTTCCCTCGCGAAAAGAAATCACGTCGTTTGTCGTCGTATTAAAATGGCCAAGCATCCTGCAACTTTGGACAATACGCTCTATGCCAGATACCCTTCCGTAGTTCATCCAGTAGTACAGTCTTAACCAAAACCGTAACTTCTACCAACTACATACTTTTAACGACCAACGCGTTTCTTGGCATTTTCTAGCTTGAATTCCAACCAACGTGCATTACACGTACGTGACTTTTCTATAAATTGTACACACGGCTCAAGTTCTAGGCAAAGAAGATGGATAAATACGTGGTAAATACGGTGGGACCGCAGACCTATACTTGCATCGAATTATACGCGCTGAAAATAAGACGATAGTACTTTCGACGCGTCTTGGATAATTTTAATGGGAGCTTAAGGATAGCGTAACGACAAATCGTACGGTGGAAAAATAAAAATCGGTGCTGCCGAGTTTTCGAGCTTTCAACTCAGAAAAAACTCAACTACTATGCCATTATGAGTTGGGAATACTATCTCGTCGATGAGAATACGAAATGCCTTTGGACGCGTTCCAGGCAACTTTTCAAATTTAATTAGGAGAAAACGTTTCCCTTTGTACGCGATGTCTGTGCTCGTGTATACTACGGACACGTTACAGCCGTAAAAACGGGAATTCGTACGAACCTTTTAGAAATACATACATCGCGATTACGAATAGTTTTCACCGACATTACCGATTTATTACGCTTTAATTTGTACGCGCGTGCATGATACGCGACAATAAGCACGTTCGAGTTAATGAAAATACGATGCGAGATTACGACGAGATTCGCGATTGAATTGCATAAATAATTTTTGCGATTTAACGTCACGTAACCAGCGTATCGTGCCAACCAGCGGACAATATCAACGATGCCGGTAATGGAATGAAGCGACAATAATAATTTACCAATGCTACGGGGAGACTTTACTATCGTACCAAGGGTTATCGTTGCAAACGCGACGGTCGCTCGATGACCGTACGTCTAAAGTCGGCCGTTTAATCAATTCCAGATTAGAATAATGTACGCGTCGGCCTCGCTAACTAAAACAAACTGTATTTCTGTAATTATTGTTGCGCGACCGTTTGCGCAACGAAAATAATTCGTCGAGTCGGGTCGGAAGTGTGCGGCGCGTTAGACAAAATGACAAAAAACGAAACATCTTAAGAGAATTGGAAAGTCGGAGGAGCCGTTGAGAATACGAAGCGAGACCAGAAACGTCGCATTAAGGACTATTAGTTTTAAAGAGTCGAAAGAGAAAACGTAAAGAATAAAGGAACGTAACGTTACTCGCGACAGTTCCTTTCAACAAATTACCGGTTTAAACGCGAACGAATAATGTTAGGAGACATCAAAATTCTATATCACGAATAAAAGTACGTTTCACAAAATTGTCACGCTATAATGTTGCCGACTCGATGGACAAGATTAAACTTATCTCCGTCGATAAAGATAATTGGAAATTAACAAACTACCGGCGATCTATGTAACTCTGTAAAATCATTATCTAAATATTCTCCTGCAACATCGAGACTTTTTCTCTTATTCCCGACGATGATAAGTGGCTTGTTTCGAACCGAACGACCATGGAAATCACGATTGCGTAATACACTTCTTACCGTTTCCGAATTAACAGTTTTTCTTAAATATTTTTCCATCTCATTAGCAACTTTAATACCACCGAGATTCAAATTCTTTTTAATTATTTTTACCATCCATCGTATACATTGACCTTCTTACTTCGAGCTGTTGATTTATTTGTTATTCCATTTTCATAATGTTTTTTCCATTGTCATAATGAAGAATCGTAGATATTATGTTTGTAAGTAAGCTAATCAAAGACCATATTTCGTGTTCAACGATTACTCGATTGTTTTCTTTGTATGTACCATCTGGATATTTAAGAAATCACTTTCTATTTTACTCTGAAAGTTACCGCCCAACGTTTCAATCTCAGAATTGTGTAAATAGAATGATCGGTAATGCAAATTGTCTACACGCTAAAACAGATTTAATCCAACAGACTAATCAGAAAGTCCTTAACTGTGGTTAATGCAATGTCCTTCGGAGAGGATCGAATTCGTCCGATTCGCGTTCACGAGTACAGAATCGATCGACGCAAGCTGCAGGAGGAAGACGATGATGCGTGCGCGCGAGCGAAAGGATGAAAAATTGTTCGAAACAGTGGTAAGTGGAAACAAAGTCGAAGATACGAGAGGCAATCGAGATGAATCGATCGAGCATCGATTTCTCGTTCTCTCGAGAAGAGCGACCGTTTAAACCGCTCGTTAACGACACCTCGAGGTCGGCAACGTTGCCGCCCCACCGACGACGACCGCTAATTACTCTCCACGAGGATCGTTTGGGTTCACTCACCGCTCTCTCGGTTATAAACCGACAATAGCGATCGTATCGCTCCGCGTACGTATGTACCTAACCTGCATATACATACGCGTAATGTATCCGCGTGTTTACCACTTCCAGGCAAAATGTTCTCGTTTAATGTCAATCACGTTAATTAATTGAAATTATATCGTTTTGCTCGGAAACCAGACTTCTGTCGGCAAAATGTATTCGTGCGTTGCTACAGAATGAACGAGCAGAGGGGTGAGGGATTCTATCGTTGTGTATTTTATAAGCTCCGCGTTTCGAGTATGTCTACCGAAAATATCGAATCGATTCTACCCGATCGTACGAACGCGATGAGAGACACGCAAGTATTAAACGATGACGCTGCTCCCCAACCATTATAACGGCCTGCAGCCATGTTACGTAAATACGTGTACATATGTACGTTAGGACGAAACTCGACGGATCAAACGTTTCCGCGGCAAGAGAACTGTGAAATCAGCTGTCGTTGAACCAAATTTCTTCTATTAAACCAATTCCCTTGGGAAACTTTTTCACCGACCGGAATGTAAACAAACTATTTTTCTTTGCATAAATAAAACCGGCTACGTCATCTCGTAACCGGTTCGCGAACGAGGCTAGATAGCGTGGATTAATCAAACGTTTCGTCGAGCGAAGATGAGAAATCGAAGAAAACGGTTGCCGTAACATTTTGATTCTTGCTCGACGCTGAAGAGAATCGACGATGCGAGCAGTAAGGCTAGCGGTGCCGGTTTCAATAGTTCCAAGTATCCCATGAATCGGCGACCGTCGAACGATTCGATTTAACGAAATTGGAAATCTTACATGCAAACATTTGTCCGAATATAAAATTCGAATAAATATTTATTGGTATAATCGTTCCGACAAGAATTTATTCGAATAACGCCCAACGTCCAAATACGATAGAATCCGATGCGACGTAACATCGTTCGTGAAACGCGATGCCTCCCTGTGGCGACGAGCACCATATTCGAACAGAAAACTGCCGCGTCGTGTTTCACTATGCAATTCGTTCGTTAAAATAGCAGAGCATGGATAAGCAAAATCCTGTTTTAAAACAAGATTGAAACATAACGATTAATTTTTAATTCCTCATTCTTTCTGATCGATACCAGAGTAAGACCAAGATCTGACGCTGGTCCCCTATACGAGTACGTTTCAGTTTCAAAAAAATCAAGAATATTTCAAAGTAAAATGTGCTCGAACGAAAACGGGAATGATCTGCGTTGTAGCGCGAGTCGAACGACAAGTCTGGTGAAAAAATTCTAGAAAGGTGCAAAGCCGAGGTCGCATCTCGTTTGGTCGAGGCTCGATCGTAATTGACCGAACCGGCGACAACACGACGTCGTGACAAATTTTGCGTCTCACCGAACCGCGCGCGAAAACGATACGAAAGACGAGCAGTCGAAGCGTAAATGGCGCGTAGAAGTAACGCGCGCATCATACTGCGAAATATGTACACGATACCAGTTCCAAAGAAGACAGGCAGCAGATCGCTACGACCGAACGCGAGAGAATGTGTGTGCGACACGTACGTCGCGTATATACCGGCTTTGCTTTTGCTCGCGAGAGCGAGGCTAGGACCGGAGAGGAGAAGAGCGGAGCGAGAGGAGAGGCGAGGCGAGTCAAAGCGCACACACTCGGAGCACGAGTGTACCGTGTGTACGCATACGCGCTGCGTACACACGACGACGACGGTCAAGCGATGAGCATGTACGTGCACACGCTCCCGTGCGACACACGACGCGCAACACGCACGAAAAGTCTTGTTCGACGGAAGTACGAGCTCCTTACCATTGTGCGCGCGTATCAGCGACTAGAAGTACACGCGTTGACCAAATCCAGCCTTTCTGAAAGTATTATGCTATCCGTATGATCGGTCGTATGCACAGATTCGTCGACAGCAGTGTATACTCCGTAAGGTAATCCGGTTCGAAGAAAGACGACCAATTTTTCGACGATGTCGAGTGTCTCGTGACACACAGCATATTCACCTCACGACCCTGTTCGCACGTTCATATATGCGCACGCACAAACGGTCACACTCGTCACGATCCCGATGCTACACTATTCGCGGAAGAACATTTAAATACACCTTACGACATCATAAATCGTATAGATTCGGAGTCGATTATCTGCGCGCGACGTTGGATTCTTCTTCCTTTTTTTTTTTTTTTTTTTTTTTTTTTTTGGAGGGTGGTGGATTAACCGTTGCTGCTTGCCTACCTTCACTCTCACTCTCTCATTTCACCTCTGTCTCTTTCCCACGTCGTGCACTCCACATTCTCCTTCTTCCTTCAATGATACACTTTATCTTTATTCGAGATCCGCTTTATCTTTCAACGCGGTTACGTCGCGAGCTCATCACTATTCGTCACACTGAATAAACACAAACGCCACGACATTGGACACCGACGGTACTTACGTAGCAACTTTATCGAGTACGAAATAAAATGCGCGTGCAGTGTCCGAGTTCTCTTTCTCTCTCGACCCGAGGAACGAGGAACGAGGAACGAGGAACGGTTTCGTGGTGCGATAGATCCGATAGCCGTTCGCCAAACTCACGGGAACCGAACGATATATAGAAATTTACGAACTTCGCGACGTGCAATTAACGAGTCGTACTCGCGATTATTCCGATACGTCCAGGCGACACTCCACTACAGGCGGAATATACAAAACACGACGAACGGGATGATGCTAGTACCAACACAGAAACGAGCATGCCCGTGCGCACTCGTTCGTTTGTTCGTTTGCTCGCGCGTTCGTCCCGATATGCACACACACGCGCACACCCCCCCACATACACACACATGCACCGACAGAGGCAGAGGTATCGAGAAAGACGCAAACAGAAGGATGGAAAAGGTACGTGGGAAGGAGCGAGAGAGAGACAGCGAGAATGAGAAAGATGTTTGCACGCAGCACCCTGCGCGTCTCTATCCGGCAGCTATCGAGGATACGATTATCATGCGCACTCTCTCTTTCTTCGTTTCCACTCGATGCCTCTGTTTCGGTGTTTGCGTTCGCGAACGTCTACCGGTGTTTAACTGGTCCGGATCGGTGCTGTTCGTTTCGATCGCGCACTCCCACAGAGACACTTGGAGCATAGGCTCGCGTACACATCGAGAGACGAAGCAGCAGCTCCTTCGTCGTCTCGTTCGGCCGACGCCGCGAGAAATACACACACTTTCTTTCCCAAATGTCCAACTTCCCTCGCATCCAGGCACACCCGTGTCTCTCCGACGCGATCCCGTGATACTTTGGCCACGCGTACCTCGTCGGCCTGCTCGAAAAATCGCACTTTTCTAGTTTGCGACGAGTAAAGAAAAAACGCAGACACCGCACCTCCCTTGTCAGAAAGCACTCACGGCAGACCGCAACACATGGCTACAGGCCTCCACCAAGATCGGTCGTTCTCGACCGTGCTCGGCCAACTTCGGACAGGACCGTATCCATCGTTCCAGTCGCCATTCTACTCTCTTTCGACGGTAACTACAAAATCTTCTATATAGTCGTAGAAATACCCTGTTGATCGAACTAAACGTCTAATCGTGTTGGGCGAAACGAGCATTGCTCTATAAGACAATTCCAACTTAAAATTACGCTCAAATACTCTTTTTATATATTTAGATTCGCAATCATTCTCAAAAAACGTTCTCATTTCTCAGGTTCCGGTCGTGTACGAGTATCGCGAATTTAGTGTTCGCCCTGTTAATACGTTAACCTACATATTTTAAACGCGGCATCGAATGTACAGTTTTCACGTTTTCTGCTTCGTGTACATTGAAAACTGTGCATCGCATGAGTGCTTTCTGAATTCGTAAATACTTTGAACATGGAGTATGCGTTTTTCTTTTTGTTTTTTTATCGGATTTTCAATCGGACACAGACGTCCGTGAGCTTTGGCGAAACGAAAAAGAGAAGGAAAACGATCGGGCGTTAAAATAGGAGAGGGGCCCCTGTCGACTGGTTTCCGGTGTTGGGCAACCGTTAGAAGCAGGGCGAGGGTTCTGCACAGGCGTCCTCCGTCGTCTTCTACCGAAGGCCGTGTGGTGTCACGGTGAGCGTGGCAAAACCCGGAAAGAAGAAAAGAAGCCGAAGGAGCTTGGAGAAGTACACGAAGGAGCACGAAGGAACCCGAAGGAGCTAAAAGACCCTCCTCGCCTTATGCACCTCCTCCTCCTCCTCCTCCTCTTTTTCCTCGTCGAAGGCAGAAGCAGCCCTGCTTGCGGCCACCACCGTATGTATGAACATACATCGAAACAAAACTCTCCTGTTTTTCTCTTTCTGCCTCTCTATTATGTTCCACCCTCCATTCTGCTCTCTTATACTCGCCGTCTATCGTCTCTTACACGTTGTTATGGCCAAGTACGCCAGCGACAGGCTCGAGCATTTGTCGCTGACAAATGACACTTGGTATACACGAGTTCAACGAAGAAAACGAAATTAAGCTCGCTTAAGACTACCGCTTACGTTGCGACGATGATATCTTTCTATCGTGTATTCCGTCGTCGTGCTATCGATTCCATAGAAATGTCTGTCGATGCACGTTTTCATCTACCTCGGGGTATCGGTCGAATCGTTTCGATTCTCTGTTATCTGAAACGTATATGTATACATGTTTCTTTCTACTCCGACAGCATTAACATACTACATTACCATACACGCGTCTTACCACGCATCGTGTTTGCGCTGACTTTGATCCTTGACAGTTTCGTAACGTATATTCCCCTAGACCCCATCCGAGGCCGATACAGAACATTTTTATTTCCCTCAGTCACTCCGTTGCTCCTGCTCTTTTCTTCCCATTATCTTTCCTCGTCACAACCTTCTCCCCCCCACACACTAGTGCCACTTCGCCCCTTACTTCATTCTTCTGTTCCCCCTCGCTCCCTCTCTTTCCTTTGCACACAAAACACGCGCGCGTGTGTATGGCTATGTTCGAGCACCATCTCTTTCTCCTCGACGATTCTTCGTTCCCATAATGAACCGTACGACGTGGTTCGTGGTTAAGAGCAAATGGACGTAGCAATTTCCCCGTCCCATTAATAATACTTTTAGCGGAACTTGACCCTTTAAAGTATCGAGTCAAGACTGACGTCAAAATCAATTTTCACGTAACTTTTTTCTTTACATCGAAATCCAAGCACAACCTTTTCCCTTCTTGCATTATCGAAGCAAACGCAAATTACGAAACCAGGACAATTCCTTATCTTTGCATCATGGTACACGATACATTTATACAGGTAGGAGGTATACATTTATGTACGTAGGTATAACTATACGTCTTTTGTGCGTCGTTGCAGACATAGTATGTATGTATCTCGAGAACCGCGGGAGCAGATGTCAGCGGCTCTTTTATGACGCATCGATCCAACTCGAAGTATATTTGCGACAAGATTGATGCTTTACTTTCCCGGTAAAGTACAAGTAAATTGTCGTCAAAGAATGGAAAAACGAACGAAATTTTGCGCTGCTTGCGCCGTTTACGCGCGAAACAAATTGCCGATTCAATCTTGGAAATGAATTATTTATTTTCGTCTTACGAAACTTGCCACCCATACTTGGTATCGCGAGTATCGGGGCGCGAGAGTCGTTCACCCTCAATTATCGTATCGCATCGTCGAAACGCTCCCTCGTTTCAACGTCGAACGCATTCGTTTGCTAATAAGGAGGCAAAAGGAGCAAATGCCTTGGAATTAGAGGAAATAGTCGATGGTTTTCTGACGGAAAGGTAAGGCGGACGTTTCACCGATAAAAGTGAAATGTTCGATTTGCTTTCACTTCCGTTGGCAAATCGTAAACAACAATATAAATATCTCGAGGAAATTACACGCCGTGTTTTCAGATCTCGTCGCTTCGCTGTATATTGTACTGTGTACAGTATATTTCCTTTTCTTCGCTCTACGCTATCAATCAACACGCTCCCTCCCTCTCGCGTCTTCGTTTGCGTACAATTTCCTCCCAGTCACGATACATCGCTGTGTAATGCTGTACGCGCGAATCGCAACTTGGCGACTAATTTATGGCGAGAAAAGCAACACGACGCGTTACGATGTATCCTAATACGCGGGACGGGACAGGAAGATCGGCCACGATCGGTTAAGCACGTACGGAATAACGCAATGCGAAGCACGCTCGTTCGAAATCTTGACAGTTTCTAATTAAAAATATAACATATTTTACCTAACGAATGCCCGTGAATGTTACGTTAAAAGCGAATGCATTAGAGCTGAAATAATATAGTTGATTATCGAGGGACGCGTCGAAATACGTGGTTGACCGCACCGCTATACTTGCTATCGAACGTAAAACCGACGCGTCGAGCGACAGGTTAACATCGTTGATATTTGCATTCTATGAAGTTTAGAAGGAAACAAGAGCAAGAAATCGTGTGGTGCGCTGCTACTCCGAAATAGGCGGAGCCAAATAACGGTCGATACGAAACACCCCTCGATGGAACGACACCCATCCGCGCGTACTCGAGTCGAGTCAAGTCGAGTCGAGTCTCCCCCGAGTCCTCGACGTCTCTTCATCTTCGCCTCGTCCCTTATCAGCCTCTATTTCCTTCCGTTCTCTCGATTCCCTTGCTTTCCCTCGGCATTTTATCCGCTTCCTCCTCTCCACCCTTTCCATCGCGAAACTTAACCCCGGCTTCTCTGCTCGCTCTTTCGACCTACCAAACATTCGCGGTCAAAGAAAATATCTTTAGCGTCTCTTCTAAATACGGAAACTTGTGCTCGAACGCTTTATCGCGGACGAGACGTTTCTCTCCTACGATCCATTCTCGATCTTTCCCGCGAAACGAAGGAGAAGAGAAAATACCAATTACACAATCGTAAACGATTACGATGTTAGTTACGAGTTTGGTATACTCGAAGCGCGAGCGAAAACCACCCGCTGTCAACGAATCGATATCCGGATGGGCGTGGCCTTGTCGATCCTCGCGGATGCTATTGCTAACGCGGAATCTCTCTCTCTCTCTGTGTGCGAATTTTCGCGCTCAAAAGATTTAGTCTGTTGCAAACTTGCCACGAACAGACTTTGATTCGATTCCCAGTCGAACGCCTCACGATCGAATCCCGGTCCGCGTTTCCGAACACGAAATATATGTATATTTTTCACCCCTCCCTCGTCGCGTGCTTTCTCCGCCACTTGGGATCTCGCTTTCGAACTCGACCATCGACGATCACCGGTTTAAATTACGAGGGTTGTTCGTACGAGGGAAAAGAACAACTCGGTAGAAAAAATCTCGTCACATTTTTCCGTCGGTGGGGTGTTCGCGTAACGTCGGGAAGGGCGTCGAGAAAGGACTATACTGTATACTGTATAATAGTGGCCGCGAAAAATTGTAGGGGCGAAGGGGAGAGCGCAGGGATGGGAAATAGTAGGCGAGGAGAGAAGAGTATTCGCAGCATGTGGTCTCGTCAACCCCCTTGCTCGACTCTCTTTTCACTCGCTTCTCCCCTCTTGTTTCGTTTCTATCTTCCATCTACCTTCGCGCACCGATTTCGGTATTCTCGTTCCCGTTTGCTTCGACTAAATTTCCCCCTGGGTTCAAACTCGCTTCCTACCGCACCTACCCCTTTTCTAAATACTAATTGCTCTATACAAACGTCCGAAATGTACTTAACGTTCTCTTTCTTGCACGAGAATGCCCCCCGCGGATGTAACCTTATCCTGTCTCTAGCTTCGCGTCACTTTCCTTTTCCTTTTCGCCGTCTACGTATTTCTTATGTTTACTCGTCGCGCGTCGTTACGCGTGGCCCTTGGCGCTACGAAAAACGGAACGTGAAAACCTTTATTTATTATAATGGAAAATAAACTTAAAAAGTGTGGCGGATCGCGGTACGAATAGAATAAAAAAAAAAAGAGTAAATCAGCTTAGCACCAACCGTAAAGGGAAACAAACGGGTTGAAGGATAATTTCCTATTTCCGCTGACCGTACGCAGGATGATGGAAATTCTAGTGTCGTTGGATTTTCAAGATAAACGAAACGAACACGAATCTATTTACCGTTGCTGTCGTTGCATAGAATGGAACAGAACAAATCGGAACGGGACGAAACGAATCGGTTCGGTCGTATTCTCCGGTGTTGGACGACAAGAGCTGGGATACGATATATCTGCTGCAAGAGCCTCGAGTCCAAGCCGAAACCAGTTATACGTATAGCCGATTTACTCTTTGATTCCAAGTTGAGGGGTGTAAGAGTCGTGGGAGAAAAGTCAACGAATATGCAACCCCTTGTACGTACGCGACAAAGCTTTCTACGCCGTCGGTATCAACATCGACCCTTCAGCCGCAATCTTACTGGACACACCAACCATACCACCTAATCGCTATAACTCTTCTTTTTCCTGTTCGTATCGCTATCTCTTTTTTCATATAGCTACACGAACACTGTTTGTCGATATCCGACATTTCCATTTTTCTCAGATCTGTCTCCACAGCCGTCGAAGAGAAGAACGAATTTAACCGTTCATGAATTTCAGATCATAAATCGAAGTTACCGCGATACATTCATTGGACACCGTAGCTAGAAATTTATACCAACACGAAAAATACAGATATTAGATTCTCCGATTACATCCGAGGATTCATTATAGAAACAGAGACATAAAAATGATACTGTTAACTGAAGAAATCCTTTAGGTTAGAATTTTAAAATCCTCTTAAAAGCATGATTACGCTCGACTCATTTCTAAGAAAATACTTTTATCTGAAAATAGAAAATTATCGTCGAGGTAAACTAACAAAAAATTCATGATATGTAACGAATACGAGATCGTATGTGGTATTTATGCGAACTACTATATCACTGTGTTTCTATCATGCGAGGTTACGTTTTCTATGTGATAAATTCGAAACTACAATATTACATAGTACGTGTGTACAATATCAATTATAGTAATTTATGCGATAATTAAATTACCGTTCTACTGTTTTCTGTTACGTTAACGAGTATTTATTCCAAATTTATTTCTAACTGTTGCCTACACCAATGTCTTCCAATTAGCAATTACCCAAATCATTGCAAGTTCTCGTGTTAATCATTTTAGGAAGAAGCTTTTATAACTTGCTACTAATATTTTACATGTTCAAAATGAAAAGTATGTTTTGCATCCGGCGTACGAATGCCCACTGCATTTTGTATTAGGAGATTGTCCCCTGTTGTATCATAATTTTTTGTTAACTTATTTACTAACAAGTTTGAGTTGCGTATAAGCAATTTGGTTGCTTTATCCATGAAGCAATAAAAATCTCCATGTTGTTATCATTTAGAATAAGTAGGTTTTTGATACCAATTTCAAATTTGGTAATTATGGAATCTGATCGATCTTACGTCTAAGAAACATAGGCAGTAGACCAATAGTGTTGTCGATAATCCTGTTCTTTTACTGGAAGTAAGATATCACCAACGTGCCAGTAATATAGCAAGGGTTTATCTTTTAGAATCAAGAGAGAATGTACTTTGATATCCTCCATCGTGATACTGACAAAAGTTGGAATTGAAATAAAACCCATGGATAACAAAAAACTTTCTAGCATGTACCATTGAATGAAAAATGTCTTGAATGTAATATCCAAACTATTATATTTATGAATTTCTTTTCTCTTTTTTAAGGAACTTATTTGTCATAAGTTCTTTATGTCAGGGTTCACTGGCGCCACGAGATTATCTTCAAGTCGTTATATAGTTGCTAATACTAAAAAAAGTTCAGAGAGCAAAAGGTTAAGCCTCTAACTGAAACCTCTAACTAATGCGACATACATATACTGAAAGTTCTTCGCACGAAATTCTAACCTATCTTACATTCGATCCCTTATCTGTGTTTTCTGTCAGTGGTAAAAATAGATCCGTATTTTTTAAGTTCTTCCTATCCTCGACCCTTTTCATATTATACTCTCTCCACTCCGCCCACCTATCTATTCCTTCGTGCATTTATTGCCAAATATTCTAAAAGTCCCCTTTACCTTCGTTCCTTTCTTTATCGCCTGTCATACTTTTTACCTCGATATACGTATACGCCACCTTCCCCCACCCTCGTTTCCTATCTCGCTTCCCTCCGTTTTACTCGCCACCCTTTTCTTCGCTTGTTTCGTCGTCGGTAATACCCTGTATACAAACGCACGCATACCCGTGCACTCGGAAATTAACTAACTCGGGCTCCCGCCTTCGTCCTTTGCCCTTCGCTATCCTTTCGTTTCTTCGGTGGTCTCCTGTTAGTTTCGCTAAAAGCCTGACAATGTTGTTACGTATAGAGAAATTCAATATAGCCGTTAATTCTCAGGTACTTGTATCTACGTGATTGCCAACCTCCTCTCTTTTATCGCAATAACTTTTTATTTTTAATTACCAAAGAGTGTGACACGCAAAGTGCAACCGTGTAAGAAGAGTTCGAGGGTTTCAATGTGCGAATGCGAATGCGAATGCGAATGTAAATTATTAATAACAAACGAAGAGTGGATTAAATCGCAACAGGACGAAACAGAATGAATGTTGGAAAAGTGTGTCGGTGCACCAACTACCAAAGGCCATAGTTACGTTACTGAATGAGTACCCTCTAGCGGTAGTCTTCGGTGAGTTGCTAGGATACACCCCAGGTTCGAACCCCTACGGTTCAGCTAGCAGTGCCCGTCCGGCTACTTTTCATTGCATTTCTAACAACACCTATGGTATTAAATCGAACGAAATCCCTATACTAAATAGTGCCCTTTTTGCATCGATCTCCACCGAAGGATCACGCGCGAAATATTCGGTCGAAAGCACAGATTGCTCATCAAACGGTTCGTAACGTTCTAACATGAACACTGAAAAAACGAAATTCAGTTTAGGAACTATCCGTTTGTTTTTCTTTTCAGCTTTAACAAACAAAAAAAAGAACGTAATCAATCTGATTATGTAAATATCATATTTAATTATAAATGTAAAAATATAGTTTCGCAAGTTGTTCTTCGTTAATTGTTCTTCGGGACAAATGGCTTGTCGCTGAGAGTCAAGTCGTAATTGCTTTTACGCGAATGCAATTATGGAACTTTAACGATGACGCTAAGCTCTTAATTGCGTTTATGCTCGAACGAGATACCTATGTAATCGAGGAAACAATAGACACAGCGTGTAGATCTTTGTGCTAAAACGTTCTTATTCTATGTGTTTCTCGTTCGTCTTCGCGCCTTACGTCGTACTATACTATACCGTACTTCATATGCGAATAAGCAGACACGTAAGCACGGTCTTTGTATGATTGATCTATTACCAAGCAGTTACAGTCGTTCGTTGAAGCGATAGAACACAATTAAATACAAACGACCCTTACCGTTTTTCTGCAAAAACCGGAAGTTGCTTTAAGTTTTTCAGTGGCGACATCTTTCGTATTTAACGCTAACTTTCCTTCCAGACGTGTACCGGTTTACTCGGCAACCGGTACTAACCCTCGACATGACACATAAGCCACTTTATCACACACTAGAAACAACTGTTTCATATTCGTATTATCGAGAGACGACGACGATTTAACGAGAACTCACTAAAATTCACCGACAGTAGACGTTTTAAACAAAACTGATCATAAATACACGCACAAAATGGCAACTCGCGAACCAATCGTTTCAGCTTGTGCGTTTACAGGACTGCCGTAAACACCTCCTAGTCAAATTAACAACTTTACGTTCGAAACCTCTCTTTGCATTCCAAACATTTTAAAGAACGAATTCGTTGTTAAAATTATGTACATTAATTGTACGATAAAATATGCTATTTTACGTTATAAATATGCGCTATGAACTTTGAATATTATTCAGACATACGTTGATGTTGACTAGGATTATTGAAATCCGGCAATCACAGGCCAAAGCGCCTCTAGTGTCATGGCCTTTTCCTGTTCACGCTCAATCTAACGAAGACGTGAACGTAAGTTGTATGGTAAGAAATTTGGAGATTCGATGTATTTACCCGCCGGTCGTGCGAAGAAAAGTGATATTAAAACATTGGAAACACATAAAGATTATCAGTGATTTTAAACGCATCGTATGGTCTCTAAATTACGAGTTGAAGTGTTTCTATCGTACATGTGACCACATGGCCACATGTTTTCACGATTTTCATACAATTTGAATCAACAAAACTTCCAAATAGTGGTTCGCGGAGAAAATTTCGTCTTTAAAATAACTATATCCGATACGAGGATTTAGCTTCTATCAAAATTCTATGATGTAACGGTACCTGTTTTAAATACGTGCTTCGGTTAAACGAAATTTACACGTTTTTTTTCTCTCTCTCTTATGTGTATGCATCGTGTTCATTGACATCTGACACAAAGAACATTTAGTCAGTCTCCAGGAATATATTAAAGAAACTGTTCTGGAAATATTCGTGAATTCGATGCTACAAAGTATCGAGAGATTAAGTTTTTTTATTCAAATTATAGATATATATTCTTGTTGTTGACATGCCTAACTAGAAGATAAAAGTTTGTCGCGTGCAAACGAATCGCCTGCTTCGCGTCGTTTTTCCTTGTTTCTTACATATCCTATTTTAACATTTTTTGGCGTAGAACCGTTTAATGTACGAATTTCTATTTTACAGGTAAACCATGGCCGACATGGAAACGTTCGACGATGTGGTACCTACCACGGCGACTTTACCAGTGACACTTTCTGCAGAATTGCCAGAAATTAAGTTGTTCGGTCGTTGGAATTGCGACGATGTGCAAGTCAACGATATGTCGCTACAAGATTATATCGCAGTCAAAGAGAAGAACGCAAAGTATCTTCCACATTCAGCTGGGCGTTACGCGGCAAAACGATTTCGAAAAGCTCAGTGTCCTATAGTGGAACGTCTCACAAATTCTTTGATGATGCACGGTAGAAACAATGGCAAAAAGCTAATGGCTGTGCGAATCGTAAAACACGCCTTTGAAATAATTCACCTCCTTATGGGCGAAAATCCTTTGCAGGTAATCGATATCTCGTAATTTTATATACACAAACGTTATACCGTTACTATAAAACATAATTTTGTTCGATTTAGATTCTCGTGACTGCTATTATCAACTCAGGGCCTAGGGAAGATTCGACGCGTATCGGTCGAGCTGGTACGGTCAGAAGGCAGGCGGTGGACGTATCTCCGTTGCGACGCGTGAATCAAGCGATCTGGTTATTGTGTACCGGTGCTAGGGAAGCTGCATTCCGTAATATTAAAACAATCGCGGAATGCTTAGCCGATGAACTCATTAATGCTGCTAAAGGCTCGTCCAATTCATACGCGATCAAAAAGAAGGATGAACTCGAGCGTGTTGCTAAATCTAATCGATAAACACCTCTACTTGTGAAAACGTACAAATAAATGTTTTATCTTTAAAGCGATCTTATCATTACGTTTTACCTTTTTAATTGAAAACACTTGATTCGTAAATGCAAAGTACCTAGAAAATGTTGAGTTTTGTTATTTCGTCGGTCGGACGACGATTGTTGGCTACTAACAAAATAAATTGCGAAACGAAAATTGAAAGAAAATGTTTAAAATGCCATCGATTTTACAGCAAACAACTTACGCAGTTGGTAATTTCTCTTTCGGGTAAGTGACGAGCAATAGTAACGACAGAAGGTAAAAAAATAATCATCTTAAACGTAACGTTGAAATTGTTCTGTTATGAAAAGGACTAACTGAATTCGAGAGATACGAAGTAAGGTTATGTCGTTTCATGGTTGGAATTTAGGATACTAGCCAATCACGCGTAGGGACAACTTTTGCACCGGTTCGACACGAGTCCATCTAGGTAACTGTAATATAATTCAGTGTTACTGCTGCACAAGCATGGCTTATCGTGTTGTCGTAGACAGTTTTAGATGTAAATTTGTTTAAGGGTCGATCGCGTAATCGAGTTTCCTGCGATCGGATAATATTTTTGATCATGGCGACGGTATTAAAGAAGGTAAGTAATCCGCAGATGTTGACAAGACGATAAAAACGTTTGGTAACGCTAGATTTATCTCAACACTCGACTGTGATACGGAACATAACCAAGAACATTCTAATTTTTATCTTTCGTTCTTATTTTCTGATTTGACTTTGGCTTCTTTACATCCTAATGGTTGTTTTTGTTTCAGACGACAGGATTAACGGGAATTGCTGTATCGAAAAATCCGAAATGTGAACTAGATAAACTTTATAGAAGAATTTTAAAGGTTTTGTCAACTTTACCGCAAGAGTCAGCTTATAAGAGAAATACCGAGAAACTTATCCGAGATAAATGGGATATCGTTGAGCAGGTAGTTTACGAACTACGGAATATGGTAAATTTGGTAGATTTAAATCAAACATCTAATACGGGGTATCTACAACATTACAGAACAACGATGTGACTGCTATAGAAGAAAAGATAGGGTGCGGTCAACTGGAAGAAGTTATAATTCAAGCACAGAACGAATTGACTCTAGCAGAACAAATGTCAAAGTTTAGGCCATGGGAAAGGTTGATGGAAGAACCTCCGAAGCATCAGTGGACATGGCCTCCTCACAAATAATTTTAATTTTCTCACAGATACTCGAAGATAGTACTAAAGAAGCAAATTGTCGTTTGTTTAGACAATACCATAGATTAAAATATGCGTTGTAGTTTCTATCGTTTATTTATTTGTATCCGCTTAACGGTCTCCCTGATAATAAATAAATAGAGAGTTTGTTAATAGATTTTGCACGTTGGGTTTTAATTAATAAGTAGTCGAGCACGTTCGGTAGAAAAGAACGTTACATATTTATCGTTCGTACGAGAAATGATACTCTAATAGAGGCTGGTGCAAAAGGAATGTAGAGAGGAAAAAGTTTGCGGTGCAAAGGATAGAGAGGAAGGGAAAATGCGATGCGTTAGACGGTAGTGGGGAAGAGGGTAAGGTAGGTGAAGCTCGAGCGGAGGTAGGAGAACGGTTTTAACCAGGCTTTGGGGGTGGGGATTCGAGGGTCGGCGCTCAGTCCTGATTTCGCGTCGCGCTCGAGGATAGCGATTTGCTCCAACTGCACTTCTCTTCGAGACGTCGAACATTCGATAGATTGTGCCGTACCGCATTTTCAATTCTTCGCTCTCTTTTTCCTTCTCTTTCCTCTTTCTCCCCTTTTCGTTCTTTGCATCCTACCCGCTCGCTCATTTTCTCCGCTTCTTCCCTTTTTTTCTCCCCGATCTTTCTACACCGTTTCTCGTCCAACGTTCTTCTTTCTTTTGGCGCAAATCAAACGTCAAACGATACGTCGATTCCACGTTCGAGAGCACGAACGAAGGATACATCGAGCAGTCGCGGTTTCGTGTATTCGAAATTCGGTCCCGCGAACGTGCGTGTATCTCGAGTTTTTCGATAACTCGAAACAGTGGACGGTCGAACGATTTAAATGTGGGATGACTCGGTGAGAAGCGAAGAAAAGTGGAACAAGGAGCCCAGTGGAATCGACAATCGGTGTGTACAACGTTTGGTCTCTAAACATACTTTTACGTTTAGCTTCCGATCCGTCCGAGGACGGAAAACTTAACAGGCGCAAAGGTATCGGCGTTCAAGTTTGAAAAAACGATACCGCTCCGGTATCGATCGTTTAAAAATCGGACGGATCGTCTCGTGCTCGTATTATTATAACGAGTTTGAGTTTGTCCGGAAGTCGAGCACATATATCGTCGTATCGTAGATTCCGAGGCAGGAAACAATGCTCGCGGAAGAAAACGCGTTCTCGCGGGCGAAGACAATGCGCGTGATTTCGTTGAGCGCGACGAAACGAAAGCGGCTAAGATATATCGTCTGGGTAGAGAGACGGTCGGTACTCTGCGTAACGATTTACTCCCAATGTCCGTTAATAAAACGATAAGGTACGGGTAATATCGCAAAAACTCGGTTTCGCAATTACCGGTCAAAGGCACGAGAATTTATGGATCTCGAGATTTGGTCGATCGATCGAGAGCACCGTGGATCGCGAGCCGCCGACATTTGATTCTCGAACGAGATTCTTTTGTTCTCCCGCGCGATTTATCCGATCGTTTCGATGGCAAACGTTTCCTTTCGCGGGATACTAGTCTCGTAGAAAGCTGCCCGGTTGCCTTGTAGATCACGGCGCGGCGCGGTGCGGCGCGACGCGACGCGACGCGACGCGACGCGGTCGAAAAAATTATACCAAAAAGCAGAGAGTCGAAGAATGGTACATGTACGTATACGCGAGCGAAATCGGAAGAACGTTAACGCGCCGTGACGTTGCCCCGTTATGTATGTGCTCGGCGCTCGACGTCCCCGCTGCGACCACGAGCTTTGTTTACCACGACCGTAGGTGGATAAAATTAATTTCGAATAATAGACGATTGAAAAATTGAAACGTCTTATAGATGCAATCTATTTTAATGGACGATTCACGTTTACGTTTTGTTCAAATTTTCTGGTTCACGGTTGGCACAAGAAGATGGTTGGGGATCAACGACGGTGGGGGCTTTCGAAGCAAGTTTCGATCGGTCTTGGAACAAATCCGTAATCCGGCGGTGTAAAAGGCGAGGCTCTTTTCGCAAGGCCGAACATTATTATTTGAATGCGTCTGGTTGCGTAACGCGCGCATATTCTCGGCAGCAAAGAGCCGCGCAAGCGATTTTCTTCCCGTACGAGAGGCAGAGACAGAGAGAAAGTTCGTTGATTGCACGGTTCGAGGTCCCTCGAGAGTGTTTAGCGTACGCGGTATATTAGTTGGAGATAAGTTACCAAAGAGACGAGAGATTAGCGAAAAGCGACAAGGATTCAGACGTGTTTTCAACGAGTAGTCGAGCTTCTTTCCGCGTTCACGGCAGACTAGATTCCCGCGGTCCGTTTTCGCGTTTCATTTCTCGTAAAAGGCGTCGACGTCGCGTCGTTGTTACGAAGATCGATCGTCTTCGTTACGCAAATAACAATCTGTCTAGAGCGTTCGAAAGGTAAGGCGGTGTTCGAGAGCATATTGAATCGCGTTACTGAGAAATAAAGCGAGCGTGAACCATGGTCGGCTACGCGTAGGTATCGCGTTCGCTCGTTACGCGCGATCGAGCTTTCGCTCGTCGTTTTGTTTCTAATTAACGAGAAGGTATCTCACGGGTCGCTAGGAGACCGTCTTTCTCCTCCGGCTTCCCTGAGAACGCGGCTGCGGTTCCTCGCGATTCGCGCTCTTTCTTTTCTTGCTGGTCGCTCAATTTTGCCGGCCGCGTTTCTATCCTTTCGTCTGGTTTTCCGTCGTTGGACGGATCGAGAGGTCCCGTTAAATCACGGTCCTTTTTCAGAGTTTCTTTGGTTCACCCGTCGACCAACAAGGAGAGGACCAGGGTTTACTCACCCAGATTTCAACGACAAGCTTGTTATGGGATCCAAGGTCCGCGCGTATAAATTTCTTCGGACATTGAAAACGGATACGTATCGACTGCCAAAACAGGCTGACCGGATAACGAGTCGAACCACGGTTACTTGGCCGCGAGCATAAGAGCATAGTCGATTATCACTGTCGATGAAATCTATCTGTAACTGCGTCGTCGGTACGGTTTTGTTTCCACGAGAACCGATAGAACCGGCGCGACTCTTTAAGCGCTTTCTCTCCTTCGAACAAACAACCAGAGGAGAGAATGCCGAGCGACCTGGCTGGCACGTTCAGACCGCGAATTTCTCAAAGCTCCATCGTACACGATCGGGAAAAGCACTGTTTTCTCTCTCGTTTTCCTTCAACACTTTCTCCGGCGAGGATCCACGCGTATCACGGACATCCTATTTTCGAATATTTTAATTTCCGAAACTCTTGGAGTTTCTCGTCGTAAATACATCGGTAACGACCCAGCGTTGACGGTGTCCCAGTTGGTCTACAGGAGAAAGCAAAAGCTTAAAAACATGCAAATGGCTCGACAACGATCATGCTAATGGTCAATTTACGCCTGTAAATCAATCGAATACCCTCGAGTCGAGAAACCAGGCCGATTAATGCCTCGCGATGTCGTAACAAATCTACCTTCCTGGGTAGCCTTGACCGGCTAAAATACTCGAAAAGTATTACGTATAATGTGGTATCGGAGGTCTTCTCGATCCTCGCATATAAAATGAATGTTCCTATATCACCGAGATCGGAAGAAACGCGCGTCTGATCTGTCCGAGCCCCGGAAATCTTTCGCGAGGATGCGTTTCCCACGATAAGGAGCGCTAGACGAGCATCGGGACGCAAATTCCCGGCATCCAAGTCTCCTCCTTGTTCGGTGTTTGAATTTCCAGGCACCGTTACAACGATCGTTCGCATCGTTCTCTCTTTGCGCCGGGAACTTTCACTTTTCGTCGGCTCGCACTCTTTGTCCGTCAGCGTCGAGGACGTCTCATCGAGTTATCGGGCCGTTCGATCTACGCCGGTAGACGACCGCCTACGCGCGGGAACGATAGATCGAAGCTAGTAGCGGAGTAGCCAAAATGTCACTCGCGCCGAAGAACAGTTTGGAAACTCACGCGGATGTCTTTGGCGGCATGCAATAACCGTATTCGCGTGACACGTGCGGTCATCAAAGTGTTAACTCGGTCGACGAAAGACGTCCGCCTCGGCAGTTTAGAGGCGATTACGTTGCCGTCGAACATTACGCGCGACGACGTCGTACAATTTGTCGAATCACGCGACGGAGTTGCCGAAGGTAAACCGTTTGACCGGGCCTCGTTGCGAGTCGAAAGGGCACGCGGGAAAAAGCGCGGTTGAGAAACGTCCGATTCTACGTCGCCATCGAGGATCGTGCGCGCGGCCGCGTGCCGTACACCGGAAGTTCCGCAATAGACGTTGTTATGCTCCGCGAAAACGTATACGCGTATATCTCGACTCGCAACCCGTGTTTTCGGCGTATAGTTTATGCTACGAACGCATTTCCACCGCGTTTATTCAAATCTGAATTAAACTCGATTCTCATTACCGCGATTTATTTCAACAATGTTAATTTACTTCCTCCGCATAACCTGATTTTTATACACATCTCTCTCTCTGTTTCTCGGTCGTTTCATACTCGTTTACCTTCGCAGTAGTTACTCATAATGTATGCGAGCTGGGTAAATAGGATTTCTAGGCGATTGACGATGTTTGATCATCGTGCGAGGAATGCGTGGCCATTTTGACCCAGTTGTAGTCAATTTATTCGACCTTTCGAACAGATACGATTGTCTCGAACAGCTTTGCGCAACTATCGACGAATTTATGGAGTTATTCGAGGATACCGCCAAGTCGGACGATTCAGGTTACAGTCGGGTCTCGATTATTCGTAGTAGAACCGGTGGCGTAGTCGAGTATTTCAACATTTATCGGACACGCGTACGATTGAATACGATTCGGCTGCCGCGTCTCTTCGTCGTTCGTTGTTTCCTTTTAGACTCTAATCATCGTATACATGTGCCACGAACAACCCCGTTCTCCAACATCTGTTACGTTCCGTATCGAAAGATTTATAATCGTCCCGGAGAAGACGCTACATCGCAATTTTCATTCCCCGTAAACGCGTCGCTCCGACCTACTGTCCATTCAACCACACGCGCCCCAGACCTTTCGTCAAACTTTCGCCGGTTCTTTCGTACGACTATGTCCCGTCTCGCGTTTCGTACGACGCGGTATTTTCGAGGTCAGGTTTAAAAGCAGCCTACGGCTGCAATTTGCGTTATAAAGACGTAAAAAAAGGTACGCGGCTGTCGGACGGAAAATGCGCGCTCGCATGCGCATTCGAGTACGCGGACCGCGAGAAAAGAGCGCACTGGAATGGTGCTATCGCGGCTGTGATCAGTTCTGTGCGTTGCGATCCGCGGCCCATTGCACGAGCATCGAGTATCCAAACGACCGAACGCCATCTACCTCTACTTTGCGCCCAAACTTCCGTGCTCTTTTCCATTCTCGCATCGTTGCGTTTCTTCGTCTCTCTCTTCCCTGCAACCACCACCCTACTTGGCCAACACACAGACACATGGACACGCGCGAGCTCCACCACCACCACCGCCATTTGGTCTTTTCTCTTCCCTCCACCTTTCGCTCAATCACTCCTCGACCCTCGCCTCGCAGCTTTCCTTCCGCATACCAAAATTCCTGAGAAACTACGCTCGCCGATTTCTAATGGCGGAGCGCATCGCGCCGCGACACGATGCAACGATTCCAACCGAGGCCCGAGCGCACGCGCTCCCGCTACCACCGATCAATCTCCTTATTTCCGCTGCTCTTTATTCGCGTTTCCTCCGATCTCGTCGATCGTCCAAGGAGCGACGCTCGCTCGTGGCCGATCGATCCTCCTCGATAGAGTTCTAGGATCCAGCTAGCCTCGGCGCATGCGCACAGGTGCCGATCGAATGGGTGCGCCACACGATGCACTTGCGCGACTGCGCCTGACCCAAATGCCTCGCGAATAAAACTCATCCGTGCTCGTTCTTGACATCCTGCCTCCTCTCCTTCGTCTACCGCCCCTTCACCCAACGTTTATTCGTCTATTTATGTTGCACGATATTTACTTATGCATCGGTCGATCGTAAAAATACACGTAAAGACGAGGATCGTTTAGAGACCAAGGTAAAACGGAATCGATCGCACAGAGAATAATTATCCGAAATCGATTGATCGTTACTGACAAAAAGCCAGGAATGCACGGCAAAAACTAAAGGAATATGAATATCAACAGTACTTGCGTAATAATGGCTATGAAGGATGTAATAAGGAACTTCCAGATGGAAAGTGTACGTTCAGATTTAACCTGTTGCTGAACACGTGCGCGGGACGAAATCAACGAACGATGCATGCATGTATTTCCTAACTGGAACTTCCTTATTACATATATCTTTTTTAGCCACTATTATTATACAACTACCAAGGATATTATTCCTCTTCCTTGGACCAAAGTTTCTTTTCCTTTATCAAATAACAAAATTGCTCGATGTTTACGTTAATTTATTATCGTTCTCATCAAACTGGTTTACTTCCTTCGAATTTTCATTTTCGTTTACGATTGTCCGGAACTTTGGTCGACCTCGAAGAAGCTTGTTCGCGAGATTCCTCGTTTATCTTGACGAGTTTGTTGGTTGGAAAACTACGGCGAAAACTAGAGGATCGGGCCCGATCGACGTATGTCCGAAAACGGTGCTCCTCGAAGCGAAACGGAAAGGCCGCGGCGAGTTCCGATCCGTCGGCTCGAGAGAAACGATCGCGCGATGGCGTAACGGCGCGTACATTCTCGACAACCTCGAGCTCGATAAGTCCAACATTTTTTTGTCGACGTCGAGTCCTGGAACGCGAAGAATTCGCCTCGAGCCGAGGGAAAATTCGCTCGCAGGGTTTTACCAAGCAACCGGAACGTTTTCCTATTTATCCTCCGATTATTACGACTCCCTTCCCCCGAAGATTCGCGCTCCTCCAACCTTAGCCTTATAGGATCGTACAAAGAAGCGAAAGCCTCGTTAAAACCCAGAGGAGCCCTATCTAGATTTATTTTCTTCGAAATGAATTTCGGCGAATCATCGCGTCATCCACGCGGTGTTAGAAAAGAAGCATTTTACTCGATCGCGTCCGTATCGACTAGAGCCGGGCGTACTTGGAGAATTTCCTGAAAGTCGGTTGGAATGTGGTCGATGGCGCGTTACGAGGACAAGGGGACTTTTCACAGCCGAGTCGACTTTCCTCCGTGCTTTCCGATCGGAGGATCGAGCCCGAGCGATTCGCCGCACCGCGTCGGCTCGTTTAACGAAACGGATCGTTCTTGCGTAGACGAGTTCGAACAAGGCGGTCGAGGAGCAAGAGGAAATGAAAAAATCGGAATTCCGGTGCGGGCAAGAGACAAGAAGACCCAACGATTACAGGGCGGTTAAACGATAACCGGTTACGCGTTTCGCTCGTTCTCGTTCGCGGATAACGTTTAGCGCGTTTGCTTTTATCTTGTCCGGTTCGACCGTCGAAACTGGCCTCAAGAATCGATTGTCGAGATCGTTAACGTCAAGGACGACCGGAGGTGATCGATTCGCGAGGTCTCCGCGTCCCGTTTCCGGACCACTTCCGTGTTCCCCTCGCTGAATCCGTGAAATCGATCGCAGTCGATCCTCGTCCCCTTGTAATAGCGACGCGGAATGGGCTATTCAATTACGGCACACGTGAAAATTCGTACCATCTGGACCGTTACGGGAGAAATCGAGGCGAAGGTCCGGCGCGTAAGATCGATCCAAGATCGTGGAACTATTCCTAGTGCTCGTGTTCCGTGAAGCGGGCTTAACGATCCGCGACTAATCGCCGTACGAGCAAACGGACAACAGCCTGTGTCTGTCGACGCGCGCGAATGCAACCGTCCGGTATAGCGATCGTCGTTTCCCAGGATGTTTCTTTTTTCCAAACTCGACGACAACCTCGGGGCCTGACTCTAATATGCACGAACAATTGCCAAGATCGTCATCATATTCCGTTAATCATCCTTCCTGTATTCGATTCAGAATTACCTTGCAAGATTAGAAGGGTGCTACAAATCTAATAAATTACACCTTGATCGTAACAGTCCTAGTGCTAACTCGACATCTCCAAGATATAATTTCTCGTGCCTTTGGCTCTCATTCATACAACTGCTAGACTTTTCAACGATACGACTGCACACACTGGTTAGGACCACAACACAAATTTTTACGCTTGGCTGGTTAACATAGTGGCGATCCAACGCCTAGATATTGTAGGAAGTTTCCATTCGTGCAGTCGAGCGACCTCCAGCGCGCGTACGCTCCTAAGTGTCTCGTCTCTTGTTTGCATACTCCGTTCCTTTTCTCCGAAAACTCTTACAGCCGTCGGCGAATTACGGTCCGACGATTACGGCTGTCACGCTCCACCGCGGTCGCGATCGTACGCGACCGTTCGGAAGCAATTCCTCGTTCGAAGACCTCGGCGCGGCGTCCTCTCTTTACGCAACGCCGATCTCTAGAAACGTTCCGAGAGCTGGAATGTAGGCCGTAGAGATCGTCGGTGCGCGCGAGTCCGCGTCCTCCGACTGTTTGCATGAAAATTCATCGACGCGCGCCTAAGCGATCCTTCAACTCTTTCGTCTTCCATCTTTTCTTAAATTACCCTGAAAATGTCGAAAACTTTCCAACCATTATCGAGTTTTACATTCCGATAGAATGTTTATGGAGTCGGTTTCGATGAGCAAACCTGTCGTTTCGAAACTATTCGAACAACGTACAAAACGAACTTAAACGCGAGACCAGTGAAAGGATGCCGTTGCCAAAGAAGAAAAAGAAGAAGAGCAAAATCGAAAAGGAAGAATAAATCAACCGAGTACGTTTAAACGAGGCGTAGAAATCTATAAAACGTATACATATAGAGAGTTGCAATAGTGGACAGAGAAAAAGAAAAGAAGATGTATAAAAAGATTTAGACAAATCCTGACGATTAGAGCATTATCGGTACGCGGAGATAGATTGGAAAGTAGTAAATTGACTGTTTCCGGTTCGAAACGTTTCTGATATTTCCTTCCAATTTATCGATTTTCACCTTGTGACGTGCCCACGGCGTACTTTATTCTAATAATGAAAATCCGATTTACCAGTAATACGTTTATACGCGACGCGTTTCATCGTGTGAGTTGGCGTATGCAGAGATCCTTTTGCCAAACATTGCCAAAAGATATGCTGAGATCTTGAATTTCTCGAGGGTTTGCGTGGCCGCGAATCGAGCGGGTTCGTTGGTTTGCCAACTTTCGGATTCTTTACGGATTCCGGTGCGCGGAACCTCGTTAAACGAATTTCGGTCATCGATGCGCGCTCGGTGTCGAAAGCGAAGAGAGAACGGAGAGGAGAAGGCAAAAAAACAGGCTGAGAGGAGTCGCGTCTCGCCCGCTCTCACCGGATTTACCGGATCGGACTCGTCCGCGCCCCAGGAAGACTTTCTTTTTCGCACGAGGACCGCGACCTCGATCCGATTCGATTCGATCCGATCCGATCAGTCACACGTTTTTCTTCCTTTCTCGATTCACCTGTCCCTCGCCTCTTGGCGCAACGATACGCGGTAATGACACGGTACTTTTATCGAAAACCTATAAACGCAAGGAAACTTGTACGTTTGAATCTCCGAACAATTTCTATCGGACGCGAATAGTGCGGTGCGGTGTTTCGGGAAGACGATACCAAATCGCGATAGTTACATGTGCGAGCGATCGATAGTAAACGAGATCTTATTATCTTCCAGATAACGACAGGAAAGTTTATTTCGCATCGTCTCTCGAATCAGATTCAATTAAAACTATACTGCCCGTAATATATCCACGTAGGAGATTCTATTATCCCACCGCGCGAGATAGATCAGCATTCCTACATGCTACCATTCGTAGCGAGAACGGATAAAATTGTATGGGAAGATAAATAAGGTTTCAACACGCGATTCTCGTTAATGGCGTGTACACGAAATCGTTGTACTTCTCTTGGCATATTTCGGTGAATATACGTGTTGTGACTCGGCAACAAAGAATTCGTGGACCCTGTACCGTGCTCGTAAACGCGATCGAGAATCGCATAAACGTTCGCTGGCATCGCGGTTTAACGATTCGATCGGATCGCGTGCGAGATCCGATTCTTCGTTTGAAAGTTCGTTGCGTAGATTAAATAGGAAGCGTGTGTGATATTCTTCCTACGAGCCACCAAAAAAAAAAAAAAAACGATGAAACGTAAGGACGATACGCTCTCAAGCATCTTGGTACATGTTCGAGCAACTTTCTCTTCGACTTTACGCAACGTCCCGTTTTACGTTTTCAGTGGATCGACCGGCCGTTTCGTAGACGTTCGCGGGCAAATTTTAAAATAACGTTGAAGAATATACGCGTAAAGTGGCGAAAAGATTCATCAAACTTTTATGCTGTAAAAAAATTGTCAAGTATCGGTTCTCGTTTTGCCATTTTACACGAGTCTACGCAAAAGAATCGTACAGAGCTTCCACGAGATTCGAACAATTCCTGGAGAAATGGAAAGGGTAAATAAAACGAAACGTCTCCAGGCCCGTGTTCGGATGCAAGGATGCAAATACGGTTTTTTGTGAATTATACACTCTGCGTAATTATTCCATTTCGGTAAGATTCCTCGTCGAATCGGCGATACGCGAGAGAGCCTCGATCGGGCTTGACGCGGGTTCGTCGATGCGTGATCTACCGCGTCGGATCGTCGCGATCCGGTCTGGGTCGTTCGTCGATTTATCGCGTCTCTCGAACCAATTCGAAACCGTTAGGCAAAACCCGTTATCGCTGGTATCTCGGTAGCCTGCCGCTTCGCTTCGCTTCGACGGACGAGAGCCAACAGGGAACCGAAACGGGCCTGTTCGATCTCGTACGTCCGAAGAAATTGGGCTCCGTTTTCCGCTACCGATCGAAACGCCGCGAACAATCGTACTCTCTCGACTGTGTAAACGTCGTCGTCTTCCTCTTTCTTGTCTTTCTACTCCCGGGGACAGTCGTCCTCCCGTCCCGTCTTTCCTTTCTCGTTACTCGACACCTTTTCTCCGTCATCCTCGGCTGCTCAGCGCGAACATCCGTCGCCTCTGCTTCGAACGGGCCGCGAAATTTCCCGCGCGTCTGACTCACTGCACTCGTCCTACTCGACGACCACCGGTTCTCGGCCAGGAATGGTCATAATTCTCCTACAACTGACGAGTCTCGAACGATTCTTTTTTTTTTAAACGACACGTTACGATCGGTTTACGGTGAAAATACGGTATTCCTCGCCGTTGGCACTTTTATAAGAAACGTGTCCTTCTTCGACGTTAATTAGTTTCCGACGTGCTTTGATTATCTTTGTCAAGTGGACTCTCGACTCCAACAGAATTCCATTATTTTACTTAACGTTGATATTTATATACCAAAAAATGTTTAATGTGGGGACCACCGGGTGGTCAAAGGGTTTTACGCAGCAGCCCCGGTAATTCACTTAAGAGTTAAACGAGGAGAAAGAATCGAAAGGTTGACAGAGAGTTTCCGTTGCGACAGATGCACGATGGCGGACGGGTGGCGTTTCTCGTGAGGCGGCAACGCGAAGGACGGGAGGATGGGCAACAATGGGAGCAATTCGCGGGACGAACAGGCCGCGTCCATGTGTTCGCCGGGTTCGGAAGCGAGCCGCGGGTGGTCGCAATCCTTTCCTCGGGAGCTCGCGAGGCATCGGTCGCAGCAGCCCACGGCGGCACGGAAGGTCCTTCCCGAGCCATCCAATCAGAGACTGCGTGCCACCGACAACGGGAGCATCATTCATAACGGAGGGACCATAAGCGGCCGCAGACCACCGACGTTTGCGTCCTCGCGCGACCTCGGCAAGGTACCCGTACTCGTTCGATCCGCATTCTCTTGAAATTTCATTATTTTCCGCCGCGGGGCTCAATTATCGTACATAGTACAATACAGTAATATATTATGTTTCATAAATGTATCCCTATAGAAGAGAAAGTTGTTTAATCCGTTTACCAACGAAGAAAGCAATGTTTCAGCACGAGGGTCCGTTCCGAGGTAGGAGCACCTCGGCGTCGAACGTCGCCGAGCCGCGATCCAGGAGGATCGAGCGACACTGTCGACGTTACCAGAGCGACGCCAGCCAGCAGGAGATCGCCGCGGAGCTGAAGAGGTTCGGCAGCGAGCCCGATCTCCGCTACTCTCCCGACGTCGGTGCATCGTTCCAGGATCATCGACAGATCGCCGACGGAGAAGACGGACGGTCGTCCAACTGCCGTCGCGTCGACAGGGACGCCAAGGATCGCGTCGAGAGCAGATACAAGGCTAGAAAGAAGTACAAAGCACCGGCTCCGCCGACGCTGCTCGAGCTGACCGGCGACGATCCTCGATGCGCGAGGGACCTCGACGCTCGATGTCGATTCGAGAGGGAGGTACAGCCGCCGCCGCCGCGACGCTCTCGCCTGTTCAAGACAAGAGCGGAGAGCAAGAAGGCTCAGGTCAGCTGGCAGCTGTCGGGATTGAACCGTGCGTTCGATCGCGAACGAGTACGAGGAGGACGGGAATCGAGCGAGGATCCTCGTCGCGTGGACGAGCATCGACAACGGCCAAAGCAGATCGACGGGAAGAACACGCTTCAGAGGAGCATGAGTAGCCCAGAGTTTCAGGCTGAGCTGATCCAAGTCGCGAGAAGAGTACGCGACAAGCTCGATTTCACAGGCACCGCGAACGCCAGCGAATCGACGACCGAGTTTCGATCGTTGGATCGTCGATTGGACGTCTCGGTGGGCTGTGAAGGAGATCGTGTATTTCGAGAGAAGAGTCCCGATGGACGCGAGAGTCGCGACGCCAACGAGCCTCTGTCCCCGAAGAGCACGAGTCGAGGCAAGCGACCGGAGGAAACGAAACCGGTGTCCAGTCTCGATCGAGACGAGGCCAGGAAACCGTTGCGGGAGAGGATCGAACGGAAGGCGGCGGACCGTCGCCGACGAGCCAACGAAGGCGCGAAACACGGCAAGCGCGTCGAGGTAACGGTCGGTGTGGCGGATCGGCCGCGTGCCGCGAAAGATGCTCGCGAGACCAGAGGCTGGCCCGTCGGAAGACCGAGCACGCCGGAAACGCTCGGTCAGCGGAAAACCGGGGACAAGGAGAACTCGGATCCCAGCTGGTGGAACGGCGATAAGGCCAACGACAGACGCAAGCAATCCAACGACGAGAAATGGCCCGCTCCGGACAAACCGGAAACTAAAAATGGACCTGCTCTCTCCGAGGAAGCGAAAACCCTGGAGGAACATCGACGGGAGGACGACCAGTGAGTTTATTTGTTCTTTGGTACTTTCTTTTACTTTCCGAACCCTCAATCTCAACTGAATTATTTCACTTAACGTTGATTTTTACCGAATTGTTCAATGGAAATCAATAATTTTAGAGATATAGCCTTTACCTGTCGAGTCCCTCCTGTATTTCGTCATTACTGACTAGGAATACTCAGTTTTCTACGCGATTACAGTTCATTTTGATCCTCTGTAGGTTCGCTTTGTCGACACACCCAGCTCCAAAGACGTTCTATTTCGGCATGAACGAGATTCTGACCAGCGAATCTCGCGACGGCTCTCATCACCGAAAACAGGAAACGCGGGCCAAGTTCCGGGATCTGGAAGACGGTAGATCTTCCGTGGACACGGCCGACGATACGGACGACAACTCTGTGAGCCAGGAATCTTTTATTAATTTCGTTCGTTTGGATAATCGAAGCAGAAATATATGACTCAAACATACATGTATATGTATTCCATGCGTCCTGAACGATAAAACGATATTTTTATATATCTATGCCTAGAACTATAATAAAAAACAGTTGAATGTCATAAAAAAGAAATGTTTGTATAATAATAGGAATAATTTGTAAATCGATGTACCGGATAACTTTTATACCACCGTAGCAAGAAATCTCTGCTATTTTACAGGGGCGAAACGTAGTAGAAGACATCTCGCTGAAATTGCGACCAACCTTGCCAAAAAAGCAGCTAGAAATCCCACGATTTTCGCCGTCCGCAGCGTGGAGATTACTATCTGCTCTGGAAGCGCCAGGACCGAGTATGAGCACCGCCAGCGAAGAAATACCGGTTCGTAAAACGCTAATAAACCATTTCGTACCTCGTGCTCGCTCTATTATTAAAATCACACTGTAGGTCCTTCCGGTACACGCTTCCTTCTGAAATTCGCCGATCTCAGAACCATTCCGTTCTACTGGCCTACAAAAACAATCGATACAATCAAATCGAATATAAAGTATCGTAAAATCTAATGGTAATTAATAACGGTAATAGTTTGCCTCGATCGCGTTCCAGGTGATGTTCGAGGAACGCATAGAGCGTCTCTCGAGGCCACCGCCGCCCCCGCCGCCTTTGCTCGCGCTGGGTCCTAGGAGTCTGCACGACAAGTCCGGCGATTCCGGGATATCCGGGGACGCCGGGGCACCGAACGAGGATTCCTTGGACGTGAGCACCATCAATCGAATAAAGACGCCGGCAACGAGACCGACGTGGACGCCGCAGCAGGACCTGGGCGAGGAATCGAGCAGCGACGCTGGCGTGGACTCGCCGCCGCCTCTGGCAACTCCTCTCAAATATCCTCCCAGAGCGCACGTCTTCTCCCTCTCGTTGCCTCGCGAGGACTCCAGGTCGTACCTCTGCGCCCCCGAGACCAAGCCCAGAGAGGTGTCCGCGTTCAATTCCCTGAAAAAGCTCAAGAGATCGGTGTCCGGAGCATTCGGTATCGGCAGCCACGACCTCCACAGGAAGTCGGCGCCCGACGTCCTCGACGACAACTGGTTCCTGTCGACGAGCGCGCCCACCTCGTTGCAGCACAACCAGGTCGTCGAGGTGACGCGGGTCTCGACGTCCGTGTGGAGGCCGTTCGTGCCTCGCGACGATCCCGAGGAGAACGTCGACGACGACGAGGAAGAGGAGGACGAGGAAGAGGAGGACGAGGATATAGCGGAGGACGAGGACGCTGAAGGCGACGACGAGGTGGACGACGACGCTGGCGACGAGCTGGTGTCCGAAGGCAAAGTCAACGACTTCCCCGTGGTCATGAAGCCTCCGTCTTTCTCGTACCTGACGCCCGGCGGTCACGTCATGTATCTGCCGGAGTCGAACGAAGCGGAACACCGGGTGCTGAGCCTCAACGGACGGAAAATCGCCACCGGCGAGGAGGCGACGATTCGCGAGAAGACCGGAAACTCGAAGGATCGCGCGGTCACGGCGAAACGACGCTCCAAGAATTCAAGGTCGTGCGTGGGCGGGGTCGCGAGCTCGAGAGCCGTCGGCGAGCGCTCGAGCTTCGTCGAATCGTACGAGAACAACGGCGAGGCGAAGCAAAGAAGACGACAGTCGTCGTCCTGCGAGCGAGAATCGAACGGAGAACCATCCGTCGAGTCCGCGGAGAGGAAACCTCAACCAAAGAGCAAGTCCAAGAGCAGACGGTTCACCTTCCAGTCGACGGTCAGACAGATCGAGAGGCGCAGGTTGGCCGAGAAATTGTCCAGGGAGGCAGAGGCGAAGGAACGGCAGAGGAAAGGCGAACTCGAAGCCATGCGGAAGGTCGAGGAGGAGTTTCAACGGAAACGCGCCAAGGAGAAGGCCAACATCAGGCAACAGTTGCGGCTGTTCAAGGAAATGGAAGAGAATTTCAAGTAAGTCGAGAACACGAACACGAACACGAGCACGGCCACGGCCTAAGACTATCGAGCGTTCCAACACGGAACATTTTCTATTAATTTTTTTGCAGCAACATGCCGGCCGTCGAATGGGATGGTTCGCAGTTGTCTCGCGCGGAACCCGACGGAGCACCATCTTCCACGGCTTCGTCGCCGACCTGGTTGCCAGCTGAAAAATCGGCGACCACGGCTGCTAAGAACTTGGACGCGAGCAGCGAATTTCATCGACAACGAGAGCCTGGCTCTGGTTCGGGTTCCGGTTCGGGTTCGGGTTCAGCCTCCGACTCCAAGCACCGTCGCGGCGAACAAACCAGCTATCGACCCAAATACTACGACTGGGCCCCGGATACCTCGTCGAACCTAGAATACAAACAAACTACCGTTCATCCAAAGATCGTTTGCGATATCCCTAAAAGTTCACCTGTATTCGTGGACGTAAACGTTCATTCTGCCAAGCCTGTAACGTCCAACTCCACCCCCAGGTCCGACAATTACAGGCAAGTACCTTCGATCTTCGAGAAAACTCTGATTTCGAGAGGTGACCGTGTAATCGTTTCGTCCTGCAGGAAAGATTTCGCGCACGGTGCGATGATAGGTAGATCCTCCTTCGCGAGTAGCGACAGCGAATTCTCGCAGCCAAACACCAGGCCACATTCCAGGGAAACTGGAATAAAAAGCAAACCGCATCATCGATCTAGGTACGTTAAACGATAGCGTGTACCAGCCTCCATTTCTGCTTCAGTCGACAAAGTAGTTTTCCTATCCTTGTGTGCTACATCCTTCCACCTATCGTATACGATCGTTTGCTACCTTCAATTAAACGAACCTCTGTCAAAGTTTTCATTTCTGGCTATTTTCTGCATGAAAAGCGATCGCGTTTCCTCGATACGATCCGCGCGCGATCCCCAAACCGTTTCGTTTCCGATTACTAATCGTTGGCTTTTTCGTTTTTCGTTTCACGCAGGTTTTAAGGTGGGCATGATATACATATGTATTACGCGTAGTCTTAACGCCTCTAGTCATCTAACAACGCTTCGCTAAAGCTAAGCCAGGTAACGCTTCTAATTGCGCATGGATCCGTGAGACTCTAGCAAAAGTACCATATAAACGAATGCTCGGAATGCGTATCGAATCGACCTGTTTTCTCAAAACTACTTATATCGATGTAAAGTTTTCCAAAACTCGGTCGAATCCTGACGGAAACGGTTCACGCGCGATTCACGGTTCGATTTTAGTCCAGAGAAAAATTACCATGAAAATACAGAGACGCGTAAACCGTTAGATACACGTTATTCGCGCGACGAATCTCGAAACTTGCTTTTTAATAGACACAATAGCGGCTAGAATAAGATTTATTGAAACACCGATTCGTCGAGCAGTGAACTCTTTCTGGCGATTCGAAACGCGACGAGATAACGGAAATAAACGAACGCAAACAAACGAGCAAACGTTGAGCAGGTCGGCTAGTCCGGAACGAAGCGACGATGCTGCAACCTCGGAAGAGGAAACACCGGTGGAACCAGCGAAACGGCCGAGGAATCCTACGCATGATTTCATATTAAACGGAGTGCAACCATTCACGAAAAAGAAGACTTATCGACCGATTGCTTTCAATCCTCAACCGCCTCCGCCCATTCCGAGTTAATCGTCCCGAACATTTCGATTGTACGCGTTGCTGCTGTTCGTACTACGTTCGAAGCGTTGTTTACGATCGTCGTACTTTTAGGAAAGTTTCGAGGAAACACGAAAATCGAACGTCGATGAAAAAATACTTAACGCGAGGGCGTAAATTATCTCGTAATTGCACACATCGAGTAGGTTGTACGCGTTAAAGTTAAATCTCAGAGATTCTATCTTGCAATAGTAAATCGCACCGACGATTGCGAGCCTATTTTCTTTCGCATACACACATCTATACAGACGCGCACACAGATACACGCACACACACACACATATGTAATATAAGTCAATAAAACATTACCTTGTTAAAATGTATTCTGTTATTTTTATCAACGAATATCAACCGCGATAGATACGAGCTAAATTCAACTTGGGAGGCTACAAATCAAACAGAAAGCTCGAGAAACAATCATCTAGAATCTTTTTACCATTTCGACATCGAGTCCAGCGTTAATGATATTCATAATGGAATAAGAATACAGCGCTAAATATGGCAGAAATTACGATTTGAATCTAGTAAAGAAGCTAATATTCGGTCGAAAATAAATGTAATTATAAGATAAACGTGATACGCTTTCACCACAAACCAGGTACATATACGAGTAGACAGACAGCTTATGGACTGAAAGTGGCCCAATCTGACTGCCATACCGACCTGAAAATTCCGAGGTGATTTTAGCGTCCTCTTCTCATGGGTGGCGGTAACTTGACAAACTATTCACTGAATTAGTATCGATGGACCGATGGCGATGCGACGCGATGCTGAACCGTGCAGCGGATCTTGGGATCGAACCTACTGCCCTTGCTAACTCGATCTCGATAGGAAAACGGATGCCGTGCCCCTGAATCGAGGTCTCCATTTCTCCAACGCACCCCGCCGGGAGCCCAAAGGACTCGACTTTGGCTGTCGAATTTCAGTTGTTCAAGAGCGGGAAGGTAAATGCGAGCCTTTCTCTTTGCGACTTCCACGAAGCGGTCCGACATTACTTCGGGCAGCTTCGGTAAATCGAGAAAGAGGGCATGTGTCAGTTTGCCTTTGTCGACTTTCCGAAACTCTACGAGCTCACGTACGCGTGATCTGGCATAGTGTGAGTAGTACACCCGGTGCTCAATCTGACATCTCTGAAGGAAAGTAGGAAACCACAATCCACAATTGGCTCCTCAAGCCGCCAATTCGTCATCACTGATCTCCCTGGCCTAAGGCAATAGCATGGTAGCATATGACATACGTTCCTCGTACAAGTACTTATTTAATTGTATTTATAAATTGAACAAAATAAAAAATAACGAAAAATGACGGCAGAGAGAATAGAAATTGGCGCGCTAACATTAAACGGAACAACGGATGAGGATGTTGTAACGCCCTGGGACGTTACATCTACAAACGAAACTGGAATTGATTACGATAAACTGATTAGTGAGTTCTACAAAGATAATATTTTATAAAGAATGCTTTAAGAATTAGAAATATTTTTGTTATATTAACAAAAATAACTATTATTTTATTATGTTGATCTCATGTAGGTTATAATGTTTTTCAAAAGGCGGAAATTTACGTGACCAATTCCTCTTTATTATTATAGGGAAATTCGGAAGTTCAAAAATCGATGAAGAACTATTATCCAGGTTTGAGAAAATCACTGGCCAAAAACCTCATCATTTCCTTAAAAGAGGAATATTTTTTTCTCATCGAGACATGCATACTATTTTAAATTTGTACGAACAAGGAAAACCTTTTTACCTTTACACCGGTAGAGGACCCAGTTCAGATTCCATGCACTTGGGCCATCTTATACCATTTATGTTTTGTAAATGGTTACAAGATGTATTTCAAGTTCCATTAGTCGTACAATTGACAGACGATGAAAAAGCAATATGGAAAAATATAAAGATTGAAGATGCAATCAAGCTGGCCTATAATAATGCAAAAGACATTATTGCCCTTGGTTTCAAGCCAGATAAAACTTTTATCTTCTCCAATTTAGAACATATTGGAAATAATCCTGCATTCTATCAAAATGTAATTAGGATACAAAGATGTGTTACGTTCAACCAAGTGAAAGGTATATTTGGATTTGGAGATAGCGATCCAATTGGAAAAATTGCATTTCCACCTACTCAAGCTGCACCAGCAATTTCTGGAACTTTTCCTTTTATTTTTAAGAATGCAAAAGTTCATTGTTTGATTCCATGTGCCATTGATCAAGATCCTTATTTTCGAATGACAAGGGACGTTGCACCAAAGATTGGCTATCCAAAACCAGCTTTACTACATTCTATATTCTTCCCAGCCCTGCAGGGCTCTAAAACAAAAATGTCTGCTAGCAATGACAACACTGCAATATTCTTGACAGATACAGCCAAACAAATAAAAACTAAAGTTAACAAACATGCATTCTCAGGAGGACAGGCCACTGTTGAAGAACATAGACAACTAGGAGGCAATTGTGAAATTGATATATCGTATCAATGGTTAAGATTCTTTCTAGAAGATGATGAAAAATTAGAACAACTTAGAAAGGTAAGTTTAAATAAAAATAAAAATTTAGTTTCTTTTATATATATATATACAAACAAGTGTGCATAAAAAATATATAGAAACATGATCAATCGTAATTTTCAGGGTTATACTAGTGGAGAAATTTTAACAGGAGAACTTAAGAAAGAATTGATAGATATTTTGCAACCTCTGGTAGCTGCGCATCAAGCAACTAGAAGTAAACTAACGGATGACACAGTCAGAGAGTATATGATTCCTAGGGATCTTGGTTTTATAACAAAAGTAAAATAATTGCACAAAAATTACTCTTTATGTATATAAAGCACATTTCCAGAAAAACTCCCTTCTCATGAGTTTATTTAATTTTATTTATTTTAGAAATATAAAAAGTAATTGATTTGTTAAAAAATTTATTTTCCGAAATGCGATAATGATAGATTAAACTGCTTTTTTAAAAATGATGTATTTCATAATTATATCTACAGTCCTTCCTATTTAAATATACATGGAGGTATAACATATATTTTCAAAAGAAACTTTAAAAAATACGTTATTAATTCTCCATGAAAGTAGTCCAATATTTTTGTTATATTAATTACCTAAAGAAAACATGGAGAGAGCATTTTAAAATTATCTGGCTAAATCAGTTTTAATTTATCAAATAAGATATCTTGTTATTTCTGATTCAATTATGGCTATTTAGAATATGACTTGACAGGAATGTATTAAAATCATCAACTTTATGAAAAATCTATTTTAAATTCTTACAATCCGTTATAAAAATAAAAATAAAGTATTTATCTCGTCCATTAATTGTATCATTTTTTTTTTTCGCGAAACGGAACAGCAGATTAATGTGGACGTTTATTAACCGCAATTTTTCTTATCAAAATATAAAATGAGCATGTCAGCATTTCATAAAAATAATATTTAAAATGTTTTCCAAACAATTACGCTAAAGGAAATCTAACTAGATAATCTGTGCATGAATCAGAATTACATAAAACGGGGAAACAATGTTCGTCAAAATACTATCGCTTATCGAGAAATAATATATTTTTTTGTACTGTTTATAAATGTTAAGTAATTTTACATGCATTACGTATAAAACAATTAATATTATTATAAAAAATAATTTTTTTTATAACTAGAATTCAATATTATAGTTGGATCGATTAAGAACTCATAAAAATAAATCTCGAGGATGTAAGCACGAGTCACAGAAATTCGAAATTCAAACTAACTGAATTTGCTGACCGTAGCAATACCGATAAACGCAGTAATCAGTGACAGTACAATTTATCATCAACAAGAACTTGGTGTTTTTGTTTATACGCGTCTTCGAGAGAGTTAATTCCAGTATCGCGCGTGAGTTAATTTTACTTCAGAATCCAATATGATTGCCCAGGCTTGAGCGGAAATCGTGGGTTTTTGATTGGAAGATCATGACGCCACGAGGCAATGCTATTAATAACCAACGCATGCGCAGAAAATCGCCTAGTGTATATCCGCCATTCATACAAGTCGATTTCGTTGGTTCTGTGTGTTGAGCCTAGCAAAGGAACATGGTGATAGTGATATGAAACAAGTCTATTAGCAATACCACGCTCTACACATATACTTTTCCGAAGTAACGATGATATTTGGTCACGATCTCCCTACGTAAGTTTCGCGAACATGCAATCTGAGGTATAAACTATTTTAGTCGCAAAATTTTACACTGCCAAATAGAGTTTCTTGTTAAAATCTAGTATAGCTTACTTTCCCCCCATATTCCATTAATTTACAACATCGACCGAGTTACTGTTATAATTGTACAGTAAGCGTAATTGCATGTTGTTCGAATATTTCCATTTACGCAAATGTTATCATCGTATCACATTCGTAACGTTCACACTTCGAGATAATCTTGTACGTTACGTTCGGCATTAGAGCGATGTTATGTTCTAATTTTCCTTTTTTCCCCCGCTTAAACCAAAATTGTAACTTCAATAGAAGACGATTCTCTTAATAAAATCGTCTCTCGCAACGATGCGATCAAAAAGGAAACTTTAAGCAATGTCGTAATATGTACGTTGAACGTGATTATTATTTTTTCGTTTTTGATTTATATCCGTACCGCTAGAGATCATTGGTAACAGATAGTAATTTTATGACACACATTACATTGTTTTCGATCTCAGACGTATATTAAAAATAAAGATTTTTCTATTCTTTTTCTATCCTTGTAATTTTAGGTAAAACTTAAAAAAGTGTTATTCGAATGATCAGCTAAAAGATGCTGGTCAAATAATACTTAAGGAAACAAATTAATCAAGCTGACACAGCAAAAATTCATTAAATACTATGGGGGCATTGTTGGACACTCCAAAAACGGATAAATATAATGAACATGGCTCTGGCAATGGACTATGCTATGGTGTTGCTAGCATGCAGGGTTGGAGAATGGAAATGGAAGATGCTCATAGAGCGATAACTGGCTTAAAGGGTGGTCTCTCTGATTGGAGTTACTTTGCAGTATTTGATGGTCATGCAGGTGCATTAGTATCAGAACATAGCGCAGAACACTTACTAGAGTGTATAATGCAAACAGAAGAATTCAAAGCAGATGACGTTATCACGGGAATTCATTCTGGTTTCCTTCGACTTGACGATGAAATGAGAGACTTACCAGAAATGAGTTCCGGCACAGAAAAGTCTGGTTCTACAGCTGTTTGTGCATTTGTATCTCCCAGAAATATATATATTGCCAACTGTGGTGACTCTCGAGCTGTACTTTGTCAGGCAGGAAGTCCAGTTTTCTCTACAAGAGACCATAAGCCAGTTTTACCTGCCGAAAGAGAAAGAATTCAAAATGCTGGCGGTAGTGTAATGATTCAGAGAGTTAACGGAGCCTTAGCTGTCTCTCGTGCACTGGGAGACTACGAGTACAAAACACTAACAGATCGAGGTCCCTGTGAACAGTTAGTGTCCCCGGAACCAGAAATATTTGTGAGAGATAGAGACGATGAACACGATGAGTTTCTAGTTTTAGCATGTGATGGTATTTGGGATGTAATGAACAACGAAGATCTATGTAATTTTATACATTCAAGGCTGCTGCTTACAGATGATCTGGAAGCAGTTACGAACCAGGTTATAGACACCTGCCTTTACAAGGTAATAATATCTAAAGCTTTATGTATATTATTTTTTATAACGAGCTTCTTATTACTATTTTCAATAATATCAGTTTCACGAAATTCAGTGGCCTTGCGATATGTTGGAGGAGGGGATATAGGTGGTCACAACTAGTTGTTGCTTGCTCTTAGTTTTCAAAATCTAAACGAATTTATATGTATTTTTAATACATTTATTGTTACAGCTTAAACCTTTCAGTAATAATAAGATAACATCCTTTTATTTACGTCACTGACTCATTGTAAATATGTAATTATTAATATTAATACTCTGACGGCGAGTCGTTGGGCGACTGCCGCCGCAGACGACAGCACGGGGTCCGTTCGGATCACGATGCGATAAATACGTCCTCTGAGGCCGAAGGCATACGAGCGTCGAAATCACGTCCGTTTTTATGCCCTTACTTGTCTTACAAACGAAGAGACACAGGAACGCAGATCTTGTCTATCTTGGTTGTTCTCAATTGCAAGACAAGGAAGAACATAGAAACGCACGTCGGTTCTTAGCTCGTGTGCCCCCGGCCTGAGCCGTGTAGGTAGGGTAGGTACGTTTCGTTATCGCTCGAACGTAAACACAAGGCCCAGCGGGGGTCAAGTACCGAAGAAGCGAGCGTTTACGTCTAGAGCGGGGCCCGAACAGACTCGGCGGGCGCCGCCGTCCGAGTGTTAAATTACTAAATTGAGAATTTTATACATTCATGGTATATGCTAATGTAAAAGAAATATGCAGAATACTATATTTTATAAATTAATATCAAACATATTATTCGAATTTCGTATTTTCTATATGTAATGGAAAGTAGGTAGAAATTATATTATTACAGATTTATTTATTTGTTGTAGGGTAGCAGAGATAACATGAGTATAGTTTTGGTAACGTTTCCTGCTGCTCCAAAGCCAAGCCCTGAAGCACAGGAAAAGGAAGCTGAACTGGAAATGGCCATTGAAAGGAGAATTAAAGGTTCATTAACATTTTCATATTCACATCAATTATATTCTCTCTGCTGTTGCATTAATACGAGGTCACAATATCGTACACGTACTTGACATTCTGATAATTCTTAAATACGAATCGACATATAATCATTTGGTAATGAAATTTCAGTACAATCAAATACAATCCTCATAGTAACACAACACAAGTACAAAAAAAGATAGATCTATATTCCTTATAAATTAGTAATGAAATATTTATGTTTATTTTTCTTTGAAACTATTCGAGTATATTATTTCATGTATAAAGTGTACAAATCCAAAATGAATGTAGCTTTTAACATATAGCTAAATTCTTACACAAACACTACTATACGACTGAGTGCACATTATTGAAATTTTTATCTTATCAAGATTTCAGTACTATTCGTGATAGAATAATATCTCATAAAAACATTTATTGTTTATCATTGAAACTTTATCATATTACGTGGACAAGTAGTGACAAATATTTTACTAGTGTTCATTATGTACAGTTCAATTTAAACATTTACTCAATAGTGCATTTTAGAGAGACCAAAATTGATAGTATCTTTATATATGTTGAGTATACATGAGTATATGCCATGTGCTATACTCATCTTACATATACTTCCTTGAAGGTACATGTATATATGTTTCTATTAAGAAACGTTAAAATTTGAAACGTTTATTCTTGTTCAATGAATGTATTTTCCTACTATATATCCTACATATTCAAACAGTTAACTATAATATTACTTTGTGTTAATTTTTTATTAACTCGTAATTACGGATAGTAAATTTATATAAAAATGCAATATAGAAATAATTATATAAAGTGTGTGCAATACCGTAGAAGTAACAGATAAATTCCATTTGTTTTTAAAAGTTATAATATCCAAGTAAAATATTAAAATTTATTTTTATAGTATCTTTTACAACTAATACTTCCAGTATTTCTATGACTCAATATACACATACATACATATTTGTTTCATCCAACCATATTCTTATCACCTGTATATTGTGTAACTGTTGAGATATAATTAAAACTATACATACTTCACAGATACTTTTCATCTGATACAGATTCTAATTTTCTTAGTATTCAATTATTGACTCGTATAATTGTATTTTCATCAGTTTAAAAATAATAACATACATAAAAATATAAAGCCAAAAATTTGTTAAAAATATATCATAAAAAATTGTATAGAGCAATTTAGTGGAATGTTCAATGTATTTAAAATACTTGTAAGTTTGAAGAATATTTAATATAACTTCTGTTTTAACATTTATTAAAATATTATTAATGCACCTGTTATGTACATTTTTTGAGTATTATACCAAAGCTATGCTATCAATATAAATATTATTATATTAGAGTAGTAATAATTGTGTCACTAATTTAAGCTGTTAGAAAGATAGACAATTATAAATATACTAATGGTTATTTATATTTAATGTTAGTTTTCCATGCTGTCAAAGTGTATTAATTGTTTTTTCTTTAATTAAACTCTTTTAACACCTAGAATTATTCTTACTTAAAAATGCATTCCACCCTTGGAGTTGATATTTTTTAGAAAGATTCTTGTAAGTAAAATTTTTGTTAAAAAGTTGTTTGTTCCTCTTTCTCGAACACTGTTAAGTGGTCTTACAGGTAGGTAAACATTTTCTTATGAAAGTATACAAATATTTTACCTACTACATTTTTATTCTTTCTGTAATGACACATTTCTTATGGAGGAACATTGCAACAAATATATCATTTTCTAAATATGTACATTCCAATAATAGTATAGTACAATTCCAGAGGTGGATAAGTTTAAAAAGAAGTTACAAATATATTCGTAAATAAGCATAGACAAAGATGTATCTACTTATGACCGGATTTCATTTTCAGGTTTTCCATAAGAAATGTACTAAAGCACCAACTATTCCAGTCCTAAGTAGATGCATGTGTTCATTCTAAGTTTAGTTTTTGGTCTAGTAACAATCTTTCGCAAGATTCTAAATATATATGAACAAATTGCTTGTAAAAAAAAATAGAATGTTTAGTTGTTAAAAAATAGTGTAGTAATATATACTACAAGGTCTATTTGATTTGTTAAATAATATTGATGAAATGTTTGTAAACAGCATCTATTATAATATTTTATATACAGCACAAATATGATAGTACACGCACAATGCACTTAATAATAATAGAAAATTTTTATAAATAATTTGATTATATATATATATACATATATATATATATATATACACACACACACACACACACAATATTTTTAACTATGTTCACAACTAATTCATAAATCATAATTGCTTTTATTATATTTTTAGAAATAGTAGTTGATGCACAAGAGCACACAAATGAATTCGACTTTTTGAAGCTACTACAACTTCTTGGGGACCAACACTTTCCTAATTTGCCCCCTGGTGGTGGTCTTCCGGCTAAGTATGTATATTTATAATTGACTAAAGTTTAAATTAAATATAAACCGAGCATATTTTTCTTTCAATTATTAAAATTCGGATAGGTTTAATATATTTATAATTTAAGGTAATTAGTCATGTATATTATCATATTTGGCATAATTCCAGAAATTAAGTTCCTTTTCTAAAATTGAATATTCGCAAACTACATCTTTTACTTTTAAATTCTTAATATTTATTTATTTTTTATTTTTTTTTTTTTGTTTTTTCAGACAACCTTTCATTGAACAAGTGTTTCGAGAAGTTTGTCCCAGCCGAGCGGATAGTGTAAGTCTTGGATACGATTTCACTTCGATATAACTAACCCTTGATCTTTTCCTATACTGCATCAAGTGTACAACTATAATCATTAGACATGTTCCATAACCATATAACGATGCAGATGCTATCCGAAATATCTTTATTTTAATCATCCTTCCCGGTGTAAAAAGATTCGTTTTAAAATTGTAAGAAAAGTACACTGGTATATTATAAACTAAGTCTTACCTAAAATAAATCTGCTGCACTAAACATGTGCAGATCATAAACTCTGGCAGTACGATATTGTTGGCAAAAATAAATTAGAGTTTTAAAAATATATTTAAAAATCATAAAATATTATACACACATCCGGTCAGAAATAATGTACACAGTTTATTTCCTAAATTTCTAATTGAATTTATATATGTTCAATAACAATATAAGATATTTATTTTATTTCGGGGATTATTTATTAGAAGATAAAATATATATATATATAATTGAGGGGAAAATGTCTTGAAATAGAGAATTATTCGATAAAATCAAGTTACGACAAAAATGTTTTTAAAATTTTATAATAATCACTTTCATAACACTTAATTATTATTATTATTATTATTATTATTATGAAACATTAGTTTTTGTTATCGGTTAATACATTTAGTTTACAGTACAAGTAACACAAATAATTAGAAATATGTGTAGGTAAAGAAAAATCTATGTTTTTTATTTTTTCTTTCCCAAATGGGTATTACGAAGAAGCTGATAAGTTGAAAAATATTGATATTCTACAACATATAGGCATAGAGGAATATTTCTCAATATGTTTCTATGCATAATTTAAAAGAATGCAAAATAAACTCATAATATATCCTGCAGCTGGTTCCAATCACAATTGATATTGGTGGTTTTCATAATTATCACTATCTATTGTTGGATTTTATAAATTCTTCATTCAAGGAGTGAAAAATGTTTATATTACAGTTATTATAAGCAGAGGATTTGAAGGTATTCTACTGAGAATAAGTACAGATATACTATATTATATTCTATGAGAAACTAGATGATGTGAAAAATTGATGAATTTTTTTTTTTTTTTTTTTTTTAATTTGTCTTGAATTAATCAAATTGTATATTCTCTCTTCGATTTGTATTAAATTTGTATCAAAACGGATGAAACAAATGTATTTTTCAATGTAGTTAAGTAATAATTTACTAACAAAAATTTATATTTATTTATACGTTATTTCACGGATCTAGATTTTCATGAAAATTAACACTTGGTAGAGTATTTATATCATATCCTCTTGCAATGTTGATAAAAAATGCATAATATTACTATATATAATTATATATTTTTGTAGCTCTAGAGAACTTGCGCTCAGAATATTTACTTCGTAGGTCAGTTTTTCGTGCTCTTCCTTTGTAATAAGTTTGAAGAATAGTCGTATAACTGTTTGTTCTATATTTTAATCTTCAAGTTGTTTCATACACAAGAAGAGTAGGAAAACTGATCGTTTAGTTTTAGAAATACGATTACTGTGTATATACATAAAAGTTGTGTTGAGAAAACTGTGTATCAATATTTTATTTAAATCGTTTTTCAAATCAAGTAGCAGGAACGTAGCAAGGAGACCTTAATTTTAGTTTCTTAAGGTAAAATTGTATTTCACGTTAAATTATTTGTATTTCAATTATCAGAATAATTGATTTTAAGGCAAAGTTATTTAATTAATAAATGTCATCGTGCCTGAAATCTTGTAATTAAATGATAACGATGTACCATTAAAAAACAGTTGACATAAAAATTATAGATAAATTATGTGAAGAAAAGGCATAGAAAAGTCACCAAAACACAGTTTTCAATGATCAGCACACATTATATGTAATAAAGAACAAGTAAGTATTGTATATATTTGAGAAAAATATGATATTAGAATAGTATATTATTAATTTTTGCAAATATAGACTTAACCAGTTAATGAAACAACATTTACCAGGTAATCATATATTTATCCTTTTCTGTTTTCATGTGACTGATTTTGCACCCTCCCAAAAATTTCCTACTCATGTTACATGACATGGAAACTATGTGTCAAGGCCATTCTCAAACATAACAATCTAGCATACATACACCAAAGTATACGTATATGTATATTACCCCGTTCCTGGTTACAAAAAGAGTTCTGAAATTAACTATTATCGAGTCTATAAAAATAGTAATATATTTTATTGATATTCGAAAACCGTTTACTTTACAGGTTTTACTCGGATAGAAATTTTCGTGTGTACACGTTTGCGTGACTTTAGTCATTGTATACCTATCATGAAATACCGAAAATATACAACTTTCTTTGTTTAAAAGGAATACAACTAAAATTTTCTTTACTTAAACGAATAATAATTGAATTATCGTATCTCGTTTATTCATTATATTATTATTCATACTATTAAAATACGTTTAGAAATCAAGTTTCAAGTCCATGTTTTACAACTTTATTAGAAACGAAATATCTGTGTACTTTCAATTAAAAAGTAAACTATTTTATCTTCGTATATGCAGGTAAAAGTTCACTGCCAATCTATAATTTACGTATACAGTTCGGAATGTTAGTAATAATAAGAGTAATAATAATATTAATGAGAATAGTAGCAATGACCACAGTCGTGATGATAAATCCAAAGTGTATTTCTAATATAGGTTTCTAATCATACAATTTTTTACTTATAGTTTTGTTCTGTATTAATTATTATAATTTTTGCTAAATTTTTCAGTTGACAAAATTTCGAAAACAGTGACGACACATACAGTTTAGAATTTAGTTTATATTTCGTACTTGAAATAATTGATAGGGAATAGGACTATGAGTTAATGTCAAATACATGCATCTATGTATAAAATCGAAAAAGTAGTAGTCTTTTATTTTCTTTTGTATATAGTTTGGTGTTTTTTGAATTTTATTTTATTTCATTTTCTCGAGATTTCACGGCAAGGGGCTTACATTATGATTTTAGGATCACAGCAATATTTCCAATATTTGTTTAAGGAATGAGTATTTCTTTAATATCGTGGCATAATACATGCCACCCTTAGATTACATTTGAAGAATACTTAAGTCCTGTCCTACGGTTTCAGTTGAACTGTGCAAACCACCGATCTCAAAAATAGCGGTTATTATTTCAATACACTGACACGTACTAATCGTTTGCATTCTATTGGCGCCATTACGACGACATACATAATACGTACCGTAACTCGATTAAATTTTCTTTTACGATAACAGAAATTTCATTTACGAATAAAATTTAAATTCCAGATATTCATAAATTTTTGTGGAAAAAAGAATATTATTTTATTTTTAGATGTTACACCATAAAATTGCATCGACCGTTTCCGGTCGTTCGTATTAATAAAAATTTTCGGAGTTATTAAATTAAATACGTTTAATTTTTTTTGCAAGATAAGAAAATACAATTACAAAAATAAAGCGTTTGGCCTGCTATTTTAATATGTACATTTGATGATATCTCAATACATACGAAACAATATTTGCTTTGCTTATTTTAACCCTGTCACTTGCCTATGATCTTTGTGTAAATCAATGATGTATTTCATTATTAGAAATGGAGAAATCTTAAATATTCTACGAGTTCTTTCTTTTCTTAAGGGAAAATTCACTTTTACTATTCACATATATTTATGTATATAAATAAAGTCAATCCTTTCCTTATTTTTCTCTACTAATATATTTGTTTAATTTTTATATTGTAATACATAATCAATCACAAAACAATTTTAAAATGTGACATGGTTGATATTGTGTGTAAAATTATTATCTATTTTTACTGGAAACATGTCATAAGATCTTAACTGTCTATTTAAACTTGTTAATTTAACGTGTCATATTTCGGTAATGTAACGATCGTTTTATTTTTCATTAGAATATTATAAAAATATTATCTTAATATTTATTTAATATTACGTCTACCTTTACATACATTGTCTATCTATCTATACATATACATATACATATACATATATATAAATATACTTCTTTATAATTAATAAATAAATATTTCCGAAATATGCAAATAGATTAAAGAAACAGTTAAGGTCCTGGGATGATTACATACATTATATCGAAAATTCTCAAAATGTCTCGAATCCAGCATAAGAGAAGAAATAACTTTACACATATTACTATTATCCATAGATTTATTTACATAAAGTTATTTATCTATGTTATTGTACATAATATACGTAATTAAAAACATATTTGATGGGTGTAATTGTCATTTTGATAAGGAAGCGTGTGTGATTTGCGAGATTTTGATTTTATTATCTTGCAAAATTTGTTACAAATTCTTAAATAAATAACACATTTTTTCTTTTCTATAGTTTTTAGTACTCATTCTTTTTCTATATTTTATACTTTTTTCACAGATATAATCTGGATTGGAGTGCAGTTATTTATAATTTTATTCATTGCTGCGATTATTTTTTTTAATAATTTCGTCTTCTTTATTACGGAAGAATATTGTTTGGAATTTTTGCTAATAAAAGTAGACACATTCTTTGGGAGGAGATATTACGAGACAATTTATTACTCGGAACAATATTGTTATTGTTAATTGCATATTGCTACTTTGTTCATTCCATTTGTTTGTTTTTTTGTTTTGTTTTTTTTTCATTACAAAACGTAATAACGACTAATTTTATGTTTAGTAATAAAATTGCGATTTTCAAAGTTTTTCGAATATTTTAAATATACATATATTATACTTTTGTCGATACTATAATTTCAAAATGTTATTTAATTAATGTATAACATTTCCATAATATTAAATAAATATTGGATAAGCAGAATTTAATATTACTCAAGTAACTAATGCTAGTAAATAAGCGTAAAAATATAATAGTTCAGACATAAATTTGTAGTGTTGCTGAGAAAGATTAAACGAATGTGCTTTTTGTGGCTAGATATTAAGTTAGATTTAATTGTTTCAATACATATATGCTAGTATTAAATTAAATAGGAAAACTAAGGTATAATTTTTTAATACTTCAAGATAACCAACTGTATTGATATTTAATGTATCAATAGTGTAAGTATGTAATACATTTTATATTTTTAATCGATGGCACCAATAAGTTATTCGCTATATGCTATACATGTCTAGTATTAAACATTTGTTACATATCTTAGCGTTAAAACGTATTCTTTAGGTCATAATGAATATACTAAGGATACAATATTAAACGATCGTTTTATTTTTATTTTAGGATTAATAACTATCTTACATTTTTGTGATGATAATGTAGTACAAATAATATTCTGTCCTTGTGTAGGAATACTAAAAAGAAACGCTGTCTTTTAATAATAAGTCTTTTATTGTAAATTCTATGTGTAGAAATATATGTATGCAAAATTAAAATACTATATGATGATATGCTTACAGAAGTCACAAACCAGTTAGTGTACACAATATGTATACAACTTGATACATGTGGTATACAATAAACTGGCCGATCCAAAAGTCATGAAACTGAGATACCAACCAACAAGAACTTCAGAGGAGTGCTACATGAACAAAGACTATATGGAATGGTAATTGAATGATGTTACAGGCATATTTCATTTTTGGTTAAACAACCCTAAGAATCGTATTGCAGCGTAATAGTAAATTTAATAACAAAATTTATTGTACAAAGCATTTTATTTCTAAGTGAGGGTAAAAAATCTGATCAAGTTCTCTATAGCAATATATTATAGGTTTTTACTTTGAATATATAGTTAATGTTGTATGTTATTACCCTTCTAATCAATAAATATTTATCAAATATATCTTGTTGTGTCCTCGCCATTTGTATAATTTAAACCTATACAAGTTTAAATTTAGAATATTACACGAAACTATTTCGATATTATTAACGGTATTGAGAAACAAAAAAAAAAAAAAAAAACAACAACAACAACAACAACAAAATACTGTACTTGAATACTTTCATTGCGTTAAATTACGAAACATATATTAATAGTCCTCGAATTCGAAATTATTTTACAATACTTAAATTAAAAGATGTAAATCGATTGGTAAAAAACAGATTCTAATTTATTCAAGATATCACAATGAAACTTTGTTTAGGTAAAACATAGCCATTTTACATAATATATAAACTGTATATGTTAATTTATACTTACAATTATTTACTATTCTAACTAAAAATATTTTGTATGCACTTTCGTAAGTGTTATTCAAATGAAACGTTAAGAACTAGATTTGCAGTTTTTACTTTTTCTAAAGCACATTAAGTCTAATGTGTTATTCAATTTCCTTAATGTTACGATTAACGGCAATTGCATCAAAATATACCTATTAAATAATATTTACAAATTTGTGCTGGTTTGCATAGAAATTTTAATTTATATTTAACATCATGTACTATAATTTAATTATCATTCCATAAAATTAGTTTGTCCGTACAATATAATTTATAAAACGCTATACTTTTCAAAAAATCGGACATGTGTTTATTTGCACAGGAGATAATTTTATGTTTCATTGTAATCTTACCTTAACGATTACAAGGAATAATTTAATTCGATAAATATTCTTTGTGATGTCTCGTATGCAAGAGGAAGAATATTAGTCAAATAAATTGTATTACTGTACTTACGAGTAAATTGTTGTCATCGTAATTATGTTACATTTAACTATTAACGAATTATGATATCCGTTTTCTATTATGTGATTACGTGGAATCGAAGATTAACATTTACTACGTGCGCAAATTTAACTAACGCTTTTGTAATAGGTATGTGAATTACAAACAAAATATGTAATTGGTAAAATAAAGAACACTTCATTCCTACATATAATACATACGTACCAAACACTTGGTATTATTACGAATTAACTAAATGAAATATATGATTAGAAAAATTCCGTTCTCTGCAGAAATGACATATCACGTTTTTTCCCCTTAAATAATTATTTTGTGGTGCAAGTACATTATATTAATGCATTCGTGCTCTAATAGTAATATACATACTATCTCTTATTGAATCTATATAACATGACTTTAACAACATTTCAAATACAAAATTCATTTTGGTGTCATACATATTACTCTTAAATTTAATTAAATATAATCGAAAGTGATTAACATAATAAAATCTCCCTTGCATTCATGTTGTATATTGTCAGGTATGAAGTGTTTAACAGGTCTTGTCCTATTTCTATAATATATGATAAAAAATATACATGAAATATGGTATGCCTACACAAGAATAATTTTTGTTGAAACATCGTTCTTAGACAGAAAAAGAAAAAAACATTGCAACGCTCGTGAAATACATTAAGATAAGTAGTCTTTAAGTAGCAAGCTTATTACTTGATTTGTCTGATTGGATATTTTCCAAGGAAACAAAATAATATGAAATTTGGAACTTTATGTAAAAACTGCTGATTACTTCCAAGTACATGGACAACACATTGCAACGGGTAGCGATGACATCTCTGACGCAAAGCATATTGTACGTCAACAGAGACACATAATCACACAAAGTGTGCTGAGCGTAAAAAAGGCAGTCATTTTAAACTCACGTATATCTTATTAATGAATTATATTCACAAGTAAATAATGAAAATGTAGCGTATTATATTGTACACTGAAAAATTTGTACCAAAGAATTATGACCTTTATCTCTATCACAAGTGTACACGGTGTTTGGAATTATATCGCAAGTAACAATACAAATCAATATATTACATAAATGGTTTAAAATAACTAATTATCAGATCTCGCGAAACCTTTCGTAACTGAATTTAACTATTTCACGTGTCATACATGAATTAATGAATTCATACACATATATGTATATTTACAGTACATGAACACCCACTTCCCTTGACACAATGTTTTGCATGTTTTAAAGCATCGTCAATGTTTGTGTCTTTTGATACATATGTTTCTACATATGCTGTTACAATTTGTATAAAAAAGAAGTTAGCTAGTAAAATGGTACAGTCTACTTGTTAGTCGTCCATCCACGCCAGATAGAAGCTATGCTTGCTGCTGCACTCGTTACTAAACCACCAGCAACACTCTGATTCACTTGCATACTCGAGGATTGCTGATTAATTATTGCACCAGGGATGGGAACTGCCATTTCAGGACATGCAACATTCGGTACCTGAACAAGAAAGAAAAATTTCTATGAAATATATGCCCCCGCGGATCGTCGAGCAACGCATTATTTTTTAACAAGTGGCAAGATCTTACAGCTTCCCATTCCCAATTAAAAGCATCTTCCTCTTCGTCGGAAGCAGAGTCGTCGCTATTTTCTAAATCTGGAAATAATTGACTATGCAATTGTGCTACAATATTTGAATCAACTTCCATTGGACCAATTCTATATTTAAAAATACATAAAATTATAGAAACAATTATCATTCGTTATGATTGATTAAATACAACCGATACACACCTTCCAAGATCACTGATTTCAGTATTGAGCAAGTGCATTAGATTTTGTAAAGTATGCATTGGATGTAAAACCGCGATGTTGGTATTTTGTGTGAAACATAAATGTAACACATTATTATTGAGCCTTGCCACTTTTCTCGCAAATTTTTGATCTGACATCTCGTTCGCACAGAATTCACTGAAAATTGTTATTTATAGAAACGGAGAACGAACGATACGCAAACGCGATAGGTTACTTGAAATATATAGGAGAAAGTAAAATTTTCAAATCAGTCTTTTCATTCTCTATTTCATTTATAAATGAATGAGCAAACAATGATCCTAAGCATGAAAAATTCTCAATATTTAATGCAAGTATTTGCAAATAAAAAATGAAATATTTGTCACATACCCATAAGCAAGTTTATATGGTAGTCTTACATTAACATAATAGGCAATAATATTAACCAATTGTGTAGCATAAGTTAAAGCAGCACTGATATTGTATGCTGGATTGTGCATCGCATTTTCTTTATTTGCACCTGGCACTCCATCTTTGTTTGCTGCCACTGGAAAAAAAAAAAAAAAAAAGAGTAAATTAATATTTCGAAAATCATTTACGATTTATAATATAAAACGAGAAACATAATGCGATGTATACCCCATAGAGAATAAGCCCTATAATCACCAGTTCCTGGCAAAGTAGGAGCAACTATACGGTGTTGAATTTCTGAAGCATTTTCTGTATCATTAATCCATCTCCCTCTAACGTACGAGGTTCCAGATGCATCTGCCAATGCACAAGTCACGATATCTGAACTAGTACCTTCCTCGCTGCTACATAAACTACATAAACAATTGATATTTAGTTACTCCGTCCGATTACTACTTATAGCACAAATTTATTACCTTCTGCTAGATTGAACTTTAGATAAAGGAAAAATATATTGTATCAATTGTTTTGCAGCGGTTCTGATGACTTTTTTCAACTGTTGCCTTTTTCTATCCACCGCTTCCTTTTGTTTTTCTTGCTTTGCTCTCAAACCGGTAACATACCGATGTAATTTTTCTACTCTTTCTTCGTGTCTAGGTAATCTAAGAGCTAACTGAGAGTTTACATCTTTGAGAACATTTAAACGTTGATTACCTATACATTGGTAAAATTCCTTCTTTTATATTATAATCTTTTATATTATAAAATTCTATTGAAAACAAGATATACCTCTGTTTATACTTTGTCTGGTTTCGTTCACCAACGATTGGAGTAGCCTTACTCTTTCTTTACAAGTATTTATATCACATATCTGCAAATATCAACAATTATAAATATAGTAACAATATAAAAACGTTGTTACCAATGGCATAGCAATATACATATACGAATTATTATAAAATACCAATTTATCCCGTTGTTTGTGTTTTTCAAGAGCCTTTACACATTTCTCTTCCAACTGAGCTCTTGCAGCTTTTAGCCGTAAAAGTCGCAATTGTTTATCTGCAAATCTGTCCAAATTTCATCGAAACATTATTAAAGATTCCGACAAAATTTTTATTGCGTGTTAACGAAAATAGAAATCGATTTCTACCCGTCGTTTAAGTGAAATATCTGAGAAATGCACGATACCAGACAGAATTTCAACATACGAAAACAGGGAAACGAACAATTGTCAGGATATATTTACCGTTCGGAATAAACAGAAGTTGAATGAATAAAATCACCATTTTGAATACACTGTCGACAGTAAAAAATTCGACGACTATTATGGCACAGTGGACACTTTAATAAAGTAACGCTTAAACGGCTCGAAACGTCTTCGAGCTCTGACGAAAGCTGAAAATCTGCAGGTGCTGTACAGGACCCATCAGAACTGCTTGTCGCCATAACCAAGAACAAGAACAATAGGCCTTCGTCTGTCTGTTGTCACTCATCAGCTGATCTGATATTTACTTGCATTCTCCCGCCACTCCACGCATGATACCGTTTTTATCGCGTATTCTCACTTTCATATTTATTCGTGCCAGCACACGGGCAGTCCAGTCTTATACAAAATTTCCATCTAATTCGATGAGTAATTGTTGAATTATGGAAAAAACAAACTTAAATCTTCGTTTACGTACATGTATGTCATAGCTGCACCGTGGCAGCAATCGTCTTGGAAGAATCCCGTTACGAGATAAGGGGCAGAGATGCCAGATTCAGCACCCGGTGCCCTACTCACACTATGCCAGATCACGCGTACGTGAGCTCGTAGAGTTTCGGAAAGTCGACAAAGGCAAACTGACACATGCCCTCTTTCTCGATTATTCCGAAGCTGCCCGAAGTAATTTCGGACCGCCTCGTGGCCGTCGAGAGAGCCGCCCAAGTTTATCGTGGAATAGTTTGTTATTATCAACAACAGATGGCGCTTGTTTTTCGACCTCAAACCCTCTGGTGCTAAAACGCCCAAGTTTGTCGTGGAATAGTTTGCTATTATCAACGATAGATGACGCTTATTTTTCAACCTCAAACCCCCTGGTGCTAAAACGCCCAAGTTTGTCGTGGAATAGTTTGTTATTTTCAACGATAGATGGCGGTATTTGTCAAGTGTACGTTACGTGCCACGCGCTACATTTGATTTCATATTTCAAATATTCGAATTGCAAAGAACAAAAATATTCCACCATTATCAAAAAATGCTATTTATTAAAAATACAATTTTTTTTACAAAATCAAGGAGAAAGGTATACAAAAGACACTTATACAGGAATAGAAAACACATAAAAACTATAAAGTTTTTAAAATATTTTGTATGGGTCTTTTAAACAATGTTTGATTTATATTAGCTATTTCCCGTAATAAATATAGTTGCTGCTCTGAGAAATTTGTGTTTACTTTTATGAACAATAATACAAGTTTTCCAAAATTTTTGTCCTTAGCAAAATCAAGTGCTGCCTGTGATAATAGTTGTATGAGTTTATCATTCGTCGCAATATCCGTTTTAATAGATATTAAATTGCATAGAATGGGAAGATGCCAGGACTTGAGCTCTTTTGCATGAGATAAATATTCCCTATGAGAAATAATAACAATTCGTAAATGTAGTAAAATACATTAAAATTTCAACAAATAATAGTAGTCCAAGTACCCACGTTATTAGAACGATGTTTCTTTGAGGTCCAAAAGCATTTGCTATAGCATTAACGATTGTTACCTCTTTTAAATTAACATTTAATAGAGGGATAAAAATTAATTTTTGAACATCATCTGGAAACTTTTGGACACATTCTATGATAACGGATAATAGTAGCCTTGATGGTTCTTCTAGAGCAATTATCTAGAAAAGTGCTTGAATAATGTAAATTTGTTTTTACGGTGTAAAAATCTTTAATCATCTAGTCCTTACAGATACAAACGAATCATTACCTTTGGCAGTAACAAATGACTGAGAAAAATTGCTATATATTTCATTTGTTGTTCTAAAGTCATATTATTCATAGAAGAACAAAGATTATAAGTACCCATTATACTCAATTTCTTTTTTAATTGACAAACTACGTCCACAAGTTCTTCATCCGCTAAATTCTCTAATTGATTTAGATCTAATTTTCCATTAGAACACTCTAATCCTTCAAAAAGACATTCTACAATATCAGACTTTTGCGTAGTTGTCTGTTTCTCTATTTTATCAAAATTTTTTCCCAGTTGTGTAAAATAAAATTGAGTAGATGGTTCCACATCGTCAAGTATCATGGACGAAGCGTTATCATCTTTGCTGCTCTCATCTGTGATTTCTTCTTCGCTTATGTACATTTCTTCTTCCTCCTAAAATTTACATTGCTGCATATTATTGATATTATTTTTCATTTTCATCGATAATCGACCAACCTTTCCTCTTACAATGTTCCATAGAGGATCAGCCTGGATTATATCATTCTTTAATGTTTCCTTAATTGCTTTTAACTTTTCTATGGTATATTCTGATAATATATAGTCTTTTAAAACTTTATTTTGGTTCATATTTTTAATAATAACTCGATATATGCAGAAATCTAAGGAATACCTTTCGTATGTTTTTAGATTCGCAAATACCAATAACTAATTCACGTATGATCGTTTTTCGTTTAAAATTAACAAACAGTTATAAAATTTAAAGCACCGAATTAAAAAATTAAAAAATTCCTTCTCTGAAAAATTTATATTTACTTTTACCAATAATAATAATATACGTTAATCTTAAAGTTGGAGAAATTCATAGAAGGACGTGAGATAATAGCATGACCGTATAGAGGTCCATTTGATCTGACCTATTCGGGATGAAAAGCAAGAATGTAGTAATATGCAAGATAAATTGTTAAGATTAAGTTAATTTTCAATAGGCCGTACGACGTGAAATACGCTAGACGTCACGTTCTGTACAATAGAATCGCGATGATAGTCGAGAGGTTAACGTCGGAGTGATACAGTGAACATCGAGCTTATACGATATTCGGGAGTTTATGGAAATCAAAAGATCAGAATTCCGTTACATTGTTTTAACATGAAACGAATTTAAATATTTTAAATCAGAAAGGTTATTTCGAGGTATAAATTTTACAAGCGAATATTCATAATTTTACTAGCATGATTCATGGCAATCTGTTGCAAACGTACTTTTTCTAGGTAAATAGAATATTTAAGTAGAAAGTAAAAAAATCATATGGATGGAATTTAGCTTCAAGTGTCCGTAAATACAAGTATTCGTCATGTATGCAGCTTGCTTATTAATGCGTATACATATGTAGATATGTACATAACGGTAGATGGTATTGTTTCTAGAAATGCAAAACTGGTTTAACTGCTGGAAAACCCAGATTGTCGCGAGGTCGTCGAGTATCAAGCGCGATAGACAAATTTTTCAACTGTACTGGAATTCGTTTGATCCGTGTTTCTTCAATTTTCATTTTTTTTCCCTGATGAGATGACGAAACACGTGATTAATACACGATTATTTGCATAAACTTTTGTATTCCAGACGGTGTCAGTGTGACGCGTAGCGTAAATTTATTATTAGAAAACGTACGTATGCTCGATTGTAAAAGTCTCAAGAAACCTACTGTTATCGCGATTGACATATATCTTAAAGAAAAAGTTTCGATATGCGCACAGGTTGGCCAAACAATGCATAATGTGCGTGTAAACGAATATTGAATATTGGAGTGTGGATAATGCAAGGGATAGAGATAACGTGCAGGAATTTTTTTATAGCAACAAATGATCTTGGACAAAAATGCCGATATTTTCGAAATTATATCGTCGATTTCATATGTTGACGACCGATGCGATACCAGATCCGCCACGAATCGAAATCGCAGGAAATACGCATAACGTAAACCCAAACGATGCAAATGAGAAAACCAACGTGGAATCGATGTTTGTGCCTGTCGCGTCGGAATTACAATTCGAACAAAACACGGATGAAAAGAAATCTCTGCCAAACGATGCAGCACCTACGAATACTCGTTCTTCCAAGACAGAGGAAAACTTTGATGACATAAAATCTTCCGCGACCGATGCGAGACCGAATGTTAAAACAAAAATCAAACCGAAACAACATAGGTATTGTAAGTACACGTGTACAATGAAAATTTTAGCTGCACACTACTTGGCGCTTCTTCCTATCGAAACAGTAAATATTTAAACGTTAATTTTTCCCAGCACATGTTGTGAATTACAATATAGTTAATTCAAACGGAGTGCAAATTGGCTCGACGACCAATTATATTTGCAAATTTCCTACAAAAAGTGCCGCATCGGCAGAAGAATCATGGTCGAAATCAAAGATAAGACAAATGCCCGTGGAGGTAGAACGTTTATGCGCTTGTACCAAGGAAATTACATTGAACGATATATTTATTATTAAAACTCACGTTGGACGCGGCTGGAAAGACGTTGCCAGAAGACTGTTATACTCGGACGGTCAAATCGAACAATTTGAAGAGAATTATAGGTCCAGAGGAATCAGTGAAGTAAATTCAATTGTTTCTCTGTATTATTTATTCATTATAAAATTTTTAACATACCCTACTAATTATTCTCTTTTAACGTGTTATTTTTCCAGGTAATTTATCAGATATTTCTCGATTGGAAACAAGCTAACACGAAAGACGCAGAAATCGGGAATTTGATAAATCTGTTATGGGTTTGCCGGGAATATGATTGCGTAGAACGGTTAGTTTTTGCTCATAAGGATTCAGCTTAATATCTTTCGATTCTACACCTTACCTACAAAAGCATAAGGAAATCATATTTTGCTTGACAATTTTTTATTTAGATGTATTATTGCATTTATTTAGTGAACAAAAAAGAACTGTCTCTGTGTAGTAAACCACTATATACAAGATAATTAATAGTGCCTCATATAGAAAAGTTCGATACAACAGAAATTATATAGAGATGTAATAACCTTTTTATACATTTTCGTTATATAATATACAAATAAAAATAGTATTTACAGTTACCTGAAAAATTTAAGGTACATGTTTCGATAAAATGTCTTTATCTTACTATATACTCACGCACACACTTTCTTCTTTAATACACGTATAAAATTTAATTAATATTATATTTAGAATTCAATATAAATTCAAGACTGAACTCTTACATTGCCATTGCACTTGTCGATCGGACATGCCTTAAATTCTGACGAAAAATGTCTTCTCTACGGTAGTAGATCAATGGTGTTTTCTTCTTGTTTTATGTCTACTTTCTTTTTAAAAATATGATTCTTACAATTTTCAAATTCATCCAACATCTCTTCAAGATTTTTGTTTCCATCGAGGACTAAAACTGGCGCCGATACATTAAATAATGTCTTATGATAAAGCCATTCGTCGTGAATGCTATGTATTTGCTTCAAGTATTCCAAGGATACAGCAGTTTCTTCCTTTCTTGCTCTTTTCTTCATCCTTTGATGCACAATTTCTGGAGATGTTCTTAAATAAACTGTTTTAAAATAAAGGTAGTATGTAAGTATGTAAAATAAAGGTTTGTATCTGTTCTGCAAATGCATAAATATGTATTACCTATTAAATCTGTTTCTATATTAGCATTTTTTATACACCAATCGTACCAATCTTGCAAAACCATAACTTCTACGTTGCTCATTATCTTTGTACGTTTCATGTGTTCTACAAAACACATTCCACTGTATACAGACCTCTCCATAATTTTATATGGAAACGGAGTTTTGTACGTATGAAGTTGTAACATTGTTAATTGCACATAGGATTGAAATAAGAAAGAATAACGTGCAGGCTTTGTGTATAATAATTCCTAAATATCGTTAATACATATTTGTTAATTCCATTTTGTTTAATACTACTATAAGATATCGACAAAATTAAATTTATAAAAACTTACTAGTAAGTTAGTTCCACCCACATCCTGCCAAAGCTCCACAGGTTCTTGTAGAACTGTCGTATTATTTAATTTTTTAAAATGACTTACGAATGTTGTTTTACCACTTCCTATATTTCCTTCTATGCATACTGTAAATGGTCGACATATTAACTTGCTACGATTAGTCATTTTTGTTAATACAGTGACCAAAGATTTACCTTTAAGAACAACATAGCCAATTTAAAGTATTGCTTAAAACAGTTCATTATTTAACTTTTATGATTTCAAATGCCTTCAAACTTCTATTGTACTACTTACAACATAAACAAAATAAAAATGCCAATCCTCTTTAATTAGATAACTAAAGGAGATGTAAACAAAAAGATTGAAAGTTTAATAAATCCTCGAAAATAAGCACTTAAACGAGTTCTGATTTTAAGAAAATCACGTAAATGCGAACAGACACATTATGCTTTGAGCGAAACAATTAAAAGAACAAATTTGTACAATTAATTTAACTATTATACCGGAATAAGTCACACTGCTTTACTGTAACACTGTACCTACAAATCCCGCGTTTTTCATTGTTTGTTAGAGAGGGGATAAGTAGTTTGGCGTACGAGTTTTTGGCATTTTTGACATCTCTTTTAAATATTTTCAATTACAATTAGTTATTGTATGATTAATTCAAACTCACTTATAAACGTCATAATTGTCGAATTTTAAATAACGCTTATAAATGCGTGTATATAATTTATATCGGTCGACTCGAACCTTGATTTGCTATAACATCCAACATCATTACCAACGTATGAGTTTAGAGATACTATAATATGAATTAATGCAATCCTGTTACACTGTTACATTAGATTTGGAATCTGAAACATAAAAACATGAAAGAACGTTACATTCTTTTTGTCATTCTTCGTCTAAATTATACGGATTGTTAAAACAAATGATTAAATTATATTACCCCACGTTACGTTTTATTACTTTTTCTTAAGTAATTTAATTTTAATTTTGTTGCCGAGTCTCTCGAACAAAAATTATTTTTGTTGCTTTGATTTTGTTAATCAATTAAAATACAAGCAATAAAATATACGAGGTTTAAAGAAAACAATCAATATTAAAACCTCACGTATTGTGTTCACGTTTACTGATAGATATGGATCTGACACTAGTCAACAAAGAGGTACAATTAACTTGAAAAAATGATTTGATAAATCAATTTTCAATACGGACAAATTAACGATCGGTTAGATCGTCTTGTAGTTTTCATTTACGATTATTCATTGAAATTTCGAGCGTCCAGTTTCCGGACAAATAATTATAAACTTTTGAGATTATGATTTTTTTAAACATTGTCCATTTTCTATATAACTATGATATGTAGCAACAATGTTAATTGTAAATTGTTGGTATACAATTTTTACGCTTTTGCACTTTTAGGGTTCATTCCTAAAGTATTTACGTGGCCAGAGCAAGGTTATGAGAAAATTTAATATTTAATAATTGTTAATTTTGCGGCAATCGTATTATAATAAGGACAATGCGAAATTTTGTGAGCGATATTGTAATTTGGTGAGTTTCAGTTATAATTTAAAACGATAATAATTTTAATAAGTATCAAATACATTTCTTTCCATAAAATAATACAATAAATTCTGGCTTGTTTCTTATCTTCTATGCAAACAATTGTGCATTAAGTACAGTTTTGTTTGAATTTTGCTATAATACATTTATATAATTTTTTTATAGCTTATTGCTACTACTTTCTGTGAGCCTTGTCTTTGGAGTTAGCGAGGTCATTAAGTCTCTTGTGAATAATGGAGAAACATTTTTAAGGTCTTCCTCCTATAATTGGATTATCCGATTATGTTTAAATTTATTAAGTTATGCCACTGTATTATTGCCGGGTTATCTTATCTATAAATATGTGCGTCGTACCAAATATATTCAAAGAGGAGGTAAATAAAAACAGTTGATAAGTTTAAGAAGACTTGTAAATTTTTTTATGGTCTGTATATATATATTTCTTTTGAGCAGGTAAAGGATGTATTCCCAGGTTGGTACATTCGTGTTTTGTGGGTCACTGTGAAACAGGACTTCTGGACTCTTCTTATACAACTACACCATCCAATCATAATCAGCGTACTTTTGTTCAGGAAGCTTTACTACTCCTATATTGCTTCTTCGGATTGCTAGTCAGTTTTTTAACATGGGGTTATTTACAAGAGAAGATAATAACCCAAGTATGATTCCTTTAACACGTTACACAGGCGTTATAACATATTAGAAATGTTGTAATGTAATATGGTTGGATACTGCTTTGCTAACTAGATGGTTTTACAATGTGAAAATATTCGTTTTTAGGAGTATGTGGATGCTGCTGGTAACAAAGATCGTTTCCAAGATTCTCAATTTCTAGTGTTTGTAAATCGGATTCTTGCATTTTTTATGTCAGGATTATATTTGATAGTTCAAAGGCAACCTCAGCATAAAGCACCTCTTTACAAATATGCATTTTGCTCTTTGTCAAATATCATGAGCAGTTGGTGTCAATACGAAGCTTTGAAATTTGTTAGCTTTCCAACACAGGTGGGTGTAATTTTTTATTTTCCTCTTTGATTTTAAGAACTATGTTTAACATCTGCATTTATTTTCAGGTATTGGCAAAAGCTTCTAAAATCATTCCAGTGATGATAATGGGAAAGATAATTTCGCATACCACCTACGAGTATTACGAATATGTTACAGCTATACTTATTTGTATTGGAATGACACTATTCATGTTAGATAATTCTGATTACAGAAACGGTAAAATTTCTTACTTTCATAGAGCTAGATTTGTTAATTTCGTTGATTGTATTTTAATATTTTTAGGCGGAGCTACTACCGTTTCTGGTACTACTCTTTTAGGAGGCTATTTACTGTTAGATAGTTTTACAAGTACTTGGCAAAATGCGTTATTCGTGGAATATGGCGCAACAAGTGTACAAATGATGTGTGTAGTTAATATGTTTTCCTGTTTATTAACTGCCATGTCCTTATTTCAGCAGTCAAGTTTTCCTCTCATACTTTCTTTCATGTCAAAGGTGATTTCAGCTCTGTCTACTGGGTTATGCCTAATTATAATAATAATAATAATAATAATCGTTTATGATGCAATTTTAATATTTTCTTGTTATAGTATCCTGGATTTATTATGGACTGTTTACTCATGTCGATTTGTTCTGCAAGTGGTCAGTTATATATTTTTTATACAATTTCTAAATTTGGGCCAGTAACATTTGTGATTATGATGACTCTTCGACAGGTAATAACTTTGTTTTGCATCTGTGCTACTAGAATATATCTTTATATAAAATGTTGTTTCTTCTTTTAGGGTTTGGCTATATTGTTGTCCTGTTTAATATATCATCATCGCGTAACAGCTATTGGTATATTAGGTATATTGTTAGTATTTGGTTCAGTGTTTTTACGGATATATTGTAATAATCGACTGCGTGCTATTAGAAGACGTAGAGCTGCGGCAAATAGTATAAAAGATTAATTACAAATCTGAAAAGTATAGGTGTAAATTCCGTAAGACTTTGTATATTTTTTTTTTTTTTTTTTTAATGTACGAAATATTTCCGACTTGTGAAGTCATTAATCATTTTTATAAAAGTATTAATAATGTTTCTACGTTTGTTTTTATACGTACTTTATAAACAATTGATAACCTCGACTGTTTATATGTATATTATTCCATAATGTACTTTTGAGTAGAGTACTTTTAAAATATGTACTAAAAATGATTTAATCAGGAATCTGTATTATTTATTTAAAAAGTATTTATTTTATTATAAATACTAGGTGTAAATACCATGTATTATTGTATACTTTTTAGAAAAAGATGTTAATAAAAAAAAGGAACGCATCTTAAATTGAGTATTTATGTCTATTTTTATTATGTTTTATAGTAGATATTTTCATTGTCGATAGCTTCTTGGACTAAAAAGATTTTCCACCAGTTCATTGCCTGTAAATAATTGCAAAGGTACGAAAATTAATTAAATACTCACGACTTTTACGTCGTTTCTATTTTCTTTGTTCATATATTGTATACATTATAACATTTACAGGTTTCTCACATAAAATTTCAATTATTTCAACGTTACTTTGATGTATTTGCAAAGAGGATAGAAGGAAACCAAGGTATTGCTCACTCTTCAGGAGAGGGAGGACGATAGATAGCTATAAGGCACAAGATGGAAATAATTAATTCGGATGCCAAGAGGACTAGTTGTATGCTACAAAGAATTACTTCCAGTCGCAGCACATAATTTTGCCAGATCAAGAAGTATAATGTAGCTAACGAGCTAGGTACAGTTAAAATAACTCCGATAAGAATTGGTAGTCCGTGTTCTGTCAAGTTTCCTTTTCTTCCAAGATAGATTCTGGCACCTTCCGTGGTTATAAGGAAGAACAAAAGTGCAAACTCTGTTAATGTTGTGCTGATACCAGGCGAAGGTAAGTTTGCAGCCTTGAAGAATCCCATGCCCAATTCACAAATGGCAAACATACCAAAATAAAAGGAATTTAGGTACATGAGAATTTCGTATGTTAAAGAGGAACTGGCTATTGTGGGCATCCTACCAAACTTTTATCAGCATACAAGAGCCATGCATGTATCGGGTCTCGTGTACCGTAAAATTATTCGGTCATTGTTTCTTCGTTCGGAATACTCTCCGTTTTGTCGTCAATATTCATAAATATTTATCTCTTTTTAATGCAGTCGAACGAAATACTTTACCATAATCCGTTGTTTTTGTTCGTTCGATTCCATTAATTTGTCTAAATACACTGCATCATCGTTTTTTCATCGTTCGTTTGCATGCCAAGTATCGATTTACTTTTAACCGTAACAAATTCAATCGAGGCCCCTATAATATGACAACATTCTCTTTATCAAGATTAAATTCACGAAAAGGGAATATGTATTGGTTAAATTTTTTTTTCTCCGAATATGTCGAAAATACATACATGCATACGTACTAGATTCAGAAATATAATTACGTTTTTAATATTATCACGATATATTGTCGGAAAAGTCTATTTTAGGTAAAGTACGAGCAACAAGCAGATTTGGTTAGAAAACTGTAAACATGAAGAAATGTATAGGATATCGAGTGACCGTAATTATCTTTTCTTCTTGTTTCTTCGAAATACCGCTCTTTCCTTTTCTATTCCCAGTGCAACATGAATGCCCCAATCACACAAGATCTTATAATAATTTACAAGCGAAGTATACACGCTAGTTATTTATTCTCATGAAACGAGAAGGATCGACGAGTGTCGACGACTCGAGTCGAGTCGAGGATTCATCCGGCAGTGTTACCAAACGGGGAAAGAAGAAACTCGTACCTACATACCTTGAATTGAATTTGAAACACGTATCTTGGACACGCGATAGATCAATGGTGTGTTTAGAAAATTTTACTTGAACGTTTACTTTGAACATAAACGCGTACGGCATTATTGGATCTCGAGACGATTTTTATTACGCAATACGTGCGTGCATTGCCTTAATGGAGTTTTAACGAAGGACATATTTTTCTTGAGTTATCGGCCCTCTTTACGACAAGGCCAACGATAGTGTATAATTATAATGGCATTTTATTCGAACCTTTCAAGAATACTCCGCTCGAGCAAATTTCGCCAAAATAGACGAGAAAATTGGCAAACAAGAAATTACAAGTACGCGGCACCGATTCGATTTTATCGCACGTTGGCGAGACGTATCAACTTGGAGGGTTCCAAACGAGTCGTTCAGGCTATTCTTATTCTTTCGTACGAGCCTAAGCGTCAAGCAGAAACGCATACGAGTAAATCGTTGATAACCGACCCGGAACACGAAGGTTTCTTCGGTGCAACCCAGAATGCTATTTTAATTTTGGCAAGAATTTTCGTTATAGGATCTATCGTTATCGGATTGGCTATCGCGTATTCGGTGACGCGTTTCACGCACCGACACGTCTTCCCCACGATACTTCGGAAAAGTAACTATACGACTTGTCAGTACAGTAGTGCCCACGTAAGTGACATCTCCACCAATTCTTAGAAGCCAAGCGATACATTCTATACAGATTGTTCGGCCAGCCCTGGGAAAAATTTTAATGGGAGATTCTAGAGGCTGAAATAGGACGAAAATCAAGAATACCAGTTTTTTTGTTCACGGAGGCTTCGTTAAAAAGTTATTAACGTTTAAAGTTTCGCCCGTTCTGAATTTTTTTCTCGAAAAATTTCAGCACCTCAGCCGAATATCCTGTATGTATGGTCATCGGGTGCCAGCTATTGTATCAGCCTTATCTCCGTTCAATTCTGAGAAGTAGCCATGCCCGTATAAACGGTCCCGAGCTTGGTCACTTATTTGTGGGCCCTACTGGGCCCTAAAATTATTCATTTATTTTCGAACTTGTTCTCTTACGACACCATCGAATTTTTAGGTATCGAACTACTCGGTCCGATATTCGTAAAGTTCGGTCAATGGGCGTCCACTCGGAAAGACTTGTTCCCCGAGGATATTTGCTGTACGCTTTCGCAATTGCAACGTACCGTCTCCCCGCATTCGTGGAGCTACACGAAACAATTGCTCGAGTCTAGTTACGGTTCTAATTGGAGGAACATATTTGTGAAATTCGAGGACAAAGTACCGATCGGATCAGGATGTTGCGCTCAGGTATAAACAGCAAAGGGGTTTCGGACGCTTCGTTATTTTTTTTCAACGTTCGATCGACAGGTGTACAAGGCATGGCTGGATCTGAACGCTCGGGTCCAAGTAACACGAAAGTCTCGAATACCTACGTTCGTGCAAAGTAAATTAGAAAGTCTTTTTGTGTAATACTATACTCCGCTGTTTCTGTCGTAAGATACACTTCAGGAGAAACAGATAGCACGTCTTATAATTTCTCCCGTTTGGTATTATAAACTGAAAATGTTTACATCTATGAGCATGCTTATGCATATGTATACAGGGTGTTCGGTCACCCCTGGGAAAACTTTTAATGGGAGATTCTACAGGTGAAAATAAGACGAAAATTAAGAATACTAATTTGTTAATCGAGGCTTCGTTAAAAAGTTATTAGCGTTTAAAGTTACGCCTGTAGGGCAATCTGCGTGCAGCTGCGTGCATGGGTTGGTCCCAGTGGTTCTCAGTCACAAAACTGTAGCAAGGCTGTCGACACGTCGGCAAGTAGAGTAGTTTCTCATTTCATTCATATGTATCGACAATGACAGTCTGCAAATATATGCGTAGGAAAAGTTTTTTTGAATTTGTAATGTTTAGTAAACAGAAATTACAATAATTTTTAAGTGTGCTATCTTTTTGTTCCGGAGTGTAGACGGACGGACGTTTGGCCGGAAGTTTCAATTTGACGAAAGTAGTAATTTTAATTGTTTGCGCCGGTTCACGGTGCATGTTTTACAGTTATCGAATACTTGAATCTCGAATGGATCATCACTTTCGTTGGTAAGTACGACGACGATGAAATTCAACAGGATACCACGCACAATAGGAAGTTGCAACCGGTAGCGATAAAAGTTCTGCATCCTGGAATTAAAGGCCAACTGAGGTACAATGGTCCCGATTTTTTTTATTGCATTTACATAACGCAAATAAATTCATTCCGTTGAATATTTCATCGACTCTTCTTTCCGTTTTATTCCTTTTTTAGACGAGATCTCACCATTATGAAGGGAATTTGCAAATGCGCGACGTACATCGTTCCACAATTGCATTGGCTCAGTCTTCCCGATTGCATCGACGAATTCTCGCAGATAATGGAGAATCAAGTGACTTTCTAGCAGGGCCCGAAAATTGTTCTAATCTTCAAGCTCTGCTTTCTAAAGCCGACGATGCTTTTCTCGTTTCACCTTAACCATTTATCTTTGTGATTCTCGTAAAGGTCGACATGCATCTGGAAGCGGCTAATCTAATGAAATTCTCGAAAAATTTCTCTGGAAAACGGGACGTCGTTTTCCCACTTCCTTACACGAATTTCACGCAGCGTGAGATACTCGTGGAAAGTTTTCACGAGGGCACGCCTATTTCTGATTATCTCGAGTACAACGATACCAAGTTTCAAGGGAAATTAGCTAAACTAGGGATCAGAACGATCTTGAAAATGGTGGGCGATCGTTAAATTTAATATTCGATCGATTTTTTATCGAGTTTGTTGGCCGTAAATGTTAAGAATTATCGGGAACGACACGACCGGTCGGTCGTGAATTACAGGTATTTAGGGATAATTTCATTCATTGCGACTTACATCCTGGTAACATCTTAGTCGAAAGAAATATCGAGCCAAGCGGAAGAATCTGGGCCTGGCTTTGGAGATTTATCGATTCTGATTACTTGCCAAGATATCCGCGATTGGTCATACTCGATTGCGGTTTGGTAGTATCGTTGAACGATCGATGTAAACAAAACCTTAGGGACGTTTTTCGTTCGGTATTGATGGGTAACGTATGTACAGATATCACTATTCTCCCCGTCCATTCTTTTCGAATAGATTCCGACTTTGTTCATTTTCAGGGTGAACTGGCGGCGGAGTACATTCTGGATCACAGCTCGCAAGCGTCTCTAGATCCAGAGGGTTTCAAGAGCACGATGCGCGATATTGTCGACTCTCATCTACAAAGCAGCGTTAATGTAATTTTCCAAACGTTCACAAATACACGAAATTCTAAATGTTTGTTCGAAATTTTTGCAGGTGAGCGTGAGCACGGTCGTGACCGAATTATTTTCAGCGATGGTTCGACACCGAGTCAAGCAAGACGGATCCTTCAGCAGCGTGATTCTGAGCATGGTGGTGATCGAGGGCCTCGGACGCAGCCTGGATCCGAATATCGACATTTTCACGGAAGTTTTGCCGTTCATTTTTACTAGCACGCTGTACGACGGTTGAGCCAACGAATTGTCAAAATATTCAGTTGTGGTAATAATTAGAAATTTCAACGTTCGAACGATCGTGATCGATCGCTGATAATAAGAGGAATTTTTTAATTCTTCGCTTACTAACAACGAGTTGTTTCGTCGAACACGTTTGGTCGGCTGAACGCCGAATAAAGAACCACGCGAGAAAATTCTTGCTTTAACGGCATCGCGTTAAACGAGTTCCGAGGAGGATTCCGATTTTAAAGCAGACCACTGAAACGTGTAATCGCAACGGACAGAATTCCGGCGAGTGACCAGTTGTCCGTGATCGCTTCCTGGTTGGTCAACATTGGTCGATCATCTTCGGTGTACCGATACGTTGGCCACACGCGCGCGCGTGTGTGTCCGCTTCAGGCGCGCGAGGGCTGCGCTCGTACTGATCTGATATAGGTGTACCGCGTGCGTGCGTGCGTGCGTGCACACCGACGCGGAGGTCAAACTTTTGTCGGATCGGAAACTTTCGCGAGAACGGTTACATTGCAGAAAACGCTCATTTCGCACGGCTAGTAAATTAATTATTTATTTCGTACTACGGTACGCGACAAAATACTCTGACGTAATAACAGCACAAGTTTCAATTGTAAACTTGTTCTTTTGGTTTTTCGTTTCAATGTTCGTCTCTAGTATCGTCGCTCTTAATGTTATCGCAATCATAGAAGCGTGTTGAAACTAGCGGCTCGAAGCATTGGAATTTCAAGGTCGCGAGCAACGATACGGTTCGTTACGAACGAATTTTGTCCGTTTCGACTAAAAGTATACATTGCACGGTAGAAAACCCCCTTAAATCGAAAGCTAATTCAAATCGATGCTTCGAAATATAAATGGGATCATTTCTCCTGGTTAGATCTAGCTTGTTCTGTGCAACTGTTTGGTCACACGCATGAGTGAATTAATTATCAGAAAAAAAAAACTGTAGGTCGGTATGCAAATTTACGAGAGAATTAAGGATGACATGTCGGTCACATCGGTTCGGTACGGTGATTCGTCGAGAAGTCCAGGAAGCGCATCAGTCGGCTGTGGGCCGCGTTTTTAAGCAGATTGTTCTAATTCGTTTATTTATACATATAACGGGCACCCTTTGGTATAATGACAAATAATCGCAGTAGAGAGTGTAAGAAGTATACGTAACAAGCAACGCAAGTTGGACGACAAATATGTGCCAATAGCGATTTAATAAATATCGTATATAATTTACGTTCTGATCTTTGGTTTACAAATTATGTCCGTTTTTGTCGTTTCAAATAAATCGATATTTCGATTATATTTCAAATAACAAAGTTACTGGAAAGAAAGGCAGGAATGTTGTTTTCCATTATCATTGAAAATAAAATTTGCTCGGGTACGGTTGAAGGTGGGTGAAATTCGTTCGCCAAGTGAACCGCGATGTTGTATCGCGCCATCTACCGAGCGTGTCGCGTTCGTTCTCGGTTCGAATCCCCACTATTCCGAGCTACCCCCTCCGACGATGATTCGGCCTGTCCGTGGCCGTAGTCCGGCGGAGCATGTAAACAGAGGACAAGGAGATAAGAGAGTTCGTCTCCGAGCGTCGCCGCGGAACGGTGACGGACCGGGCTTGCGGTATCCGCTCCAGAGCTTCTTTCCGTCGTCTACACGCAAGTTTAAAGGAAACGACGAAGCACGGAGCCCTGTTCGTTTGCCCGGCGCGCGCGACGGCTCGATTGATCGAATCGAGATCTATCAACGGTTGGACCGATACATCGATTAACGGCAATTAATGCTCGTTTCGTATCGGTTGTCTCGCCTCGGGGCGTGCTTGTCGCCGGCGTGCGAACCTTTACTGGCTCGCTCGCAAATTGGCGAGCACACGATTGCTCGTGGTTGATCCTCTCTCTGCATCTCGCGTTTACTCCTTTTTCGTTTCCGGCGCTGTTCTTCTTTGCCAGCGGACAACAGTCGCGAAACGGTCAACGGTAATAACCGCAAGCGCGAAATTTCGAATTTCTCTTTTTCATATCGGTCACGGTTGACTTTAACGCCGGTGCTACCACCTCTACCATCACCACCACTACCACCACCACCACCACCACCACAATCGTCACTGCCGTTACCATTGCTACCCATCACCGGCAGTGACAACGACGGCCACGGGCGACGTTTGGTGTCTCTTTTTAACTGTCCCTCGGCTACGTTCACCCTCCGTAAGTACAAGAACGTTTCGTTTTTGTTTACCGGTCGATCGTCTGCCCACCTGTGTGACACGAGCACGCGAGTTCCTATTTCCGGGTTCAATCTCTCTTCGGACGTTATCTTCTTCGCGTTGCTTTACATTCGCGCCAAGAGAAATTATTCGGCGTAGAGGTTATCGTGTTTACTACCGCGGCGGTCATCGGTGACCGTTTTCAACGTATCTTTGCGGTTAGGTCGAATCTAGCGTTGAGTAGCATCACGAATACTTTTTCCGTCGTGCTCTAACTTGGAAAAATGTAAATAATATATCGTTAAACAGGGAAAACTGGCATGGAAGGCGTATTAATGCGAGTCGCGCGAGCACGAGCACGTGTGCCTAGCGGAAAAACGAGGTACACCCCAAACCGTGGGAACGGTTTTGTTAAATCGAACGATGAAATTTTTGATCGATCGATCGTTCGTTCGTTCGTTTCTTCGTCGATGATAAATACATGGAGCTTTTCCTAGGTGCCGTTACTTTCGTTTAACAGCTACGCGGTGCAGTGTAGCGATTTATTTACGCGTGTGTATAATGGTAACAAAACGAAAGAAAATCCAAACTATAGCGGAGCATGAAAGTACGTAAGCGGGAGTGGGATGTAACGCGGAAGGGAAGTTAGTCAGTCGCTGGTGAAAGATTTAATCGCGGGTCTTCCACACGTTTCTCGCCGTTTCTCGACACATTATACTTCCATAGTTATTGGAAAATCCCATTTCCACTAATCCGACAGTGCTTCAACGACTCGTGCGTGGGGAAGTGTTTATAGAATTAGAACACAAGGTCCAAAGGACGGTTATCGAGTTCTGTTTCTAAATCGTTAAGCGACAATCGATTCAACTACTTAATATTTAAGATTAATAACTTTTAATTGATCTTTTTTATCGAATTATTCCAACGTAAAATACACAGATCAAGGAACACACCGTATAGTCGTTGGTGATAATGCATTGCGAAAGTGAGAACTGTTCGTTTAGTTTACGCTAACTCGCAATTCTTCATCGCGAAAGGGGAAGATCGTATCGTCGGACTGCTGTTATGTTAAATTTAAAAAAAGCACGGTAGCAGGCATCGTCTCGACAGATTTAAAGACGAATATAGAATCGAAGCACTTACACAATGCTACCAGGAATATTCTTCTTTTTATCTTAGCATACATTAAAAATATAAAATTTTATTTCGGTATTATAGATTTCATTTACTGGATACAAAGTACTCTCCTCCTTTTGGTAGTCTATGTAATAAAAAAAAGTCTTGTTATTGCAGGGATTAAGAAGCCACATATGTATATTACATATCAGTCAAGCAAATAGAACGAGGCGTTTAACGTTTGCAAAAGATTTTCCAAGAGGAGTCATCGTGGAACGATCTTATTTTCGTCTACGAAAATATGTATACTACGGGAAACAGCAGATTTCGAAGACAGTACTCGGTTAATTTGCCGCATAATTAACCAGGATATACATAGTTGAAGTTGAAGGTGCTCTATTGTCCGAATATTGGTGTAATTAAAGGGGTAAGACCACTGTGAAAACCTGAAATAAACCGTTTTTTTGCAATTTTTTTTTTTACACTGGTCTTACCCCTTAACCGCGTGTCACGAGCGGTTGTAACGTAGAACATAGTTAAACTGCGTGCGATGGAACGTAAATATTCGATTGACCGACAAATACGTCGCTCTAATAAGATAACAGGCGTTTAACTTTCTCGGCTCACGTTTATTACGGGAAGGAATCGAGATTTACGTAACGTTGTAACACGGCTCGTTGTACGGCGTTTAAACATTGAAATTATACGACGGATTTTCGTATTTACACCGGTGCTTGTCGACCGGTAATTGTCGTTAACGAGTGGCGAAGAAGAGATTACACCGTGGCAACAAGTTGCCGTTACGGACGATATACATAGAGAGAATAATGCCGGTTATCTCTTAGGGACTCGTTCGTTTAATTGGCACGTGGAATAGTCGTTAAGCTGAAAATAATGTAACGCGAGGTAAATTAAACCCCATACGTCAAGTATGTACCGTCCATCCGTTTTCTAACGATTCGACGATCCATTTTCACATATCTGTAACCTCCAAACTTGGAATTTCTTTGTTGTTTCTCTTACCAATGTTAATCTTTGTTTGCTATTAGACTAGACAGCGGTGACAGTGCCGTTTCATTATCTTGGCACACAATTACCCACAGACACGTGGTTATCTTTATTGTCATACCTCTCTCTAGACGCATACAGGGTGTACCGTTTAAAAGTTGATGCTATTGGCACACCACTTTGCAATATTAACTGTTTGTAGGTCGTATCGACAACAGACTTGATAGATAATGGTTACGCGACTCGCGTTAAGTTATAGAGCGTTTATTAGAATAATTAATTGCATCCATATAATTAAATGTAAATTACTAAATTTACGCCATAGGTATTTTTAGCACGAGTATAATTCGGTATTAGAGAATCTCGAAGGCTTGTAATCGCCTTTTATGTGGAACGAAAATATTTGTTTCCCGATTCGTGTAATCTCGGCGCCACGCCGTTCGATTGTCCGAGGGCTCGCAATTTTACGCGTATTTTCATTGCACGATACCATCGCGTACATGGTCCCCTAATTAGATATACGTGCCGCAATTAGATGTAATACGCGATCGAGCGGTTGCTTCTCGGAGATTAGAGTCGCCGCGAGAGCACCGGGGGTCATCGGCGACGACGACACGCGTTATCGTCGCGTTGCAAATAAAAGAAACGCGGTCCGTAAATAACACTGGGGCAGTCAGTCAACCTCGAGTAGATGCAGAGGAAGCCACGCACCCGCCGTGACATTTTTTCCTCCTTTTATTATCCGCGGTTGTGTGCTGCCTTCTCGTCGTACGTATACTATGTATGCGCCTACCAGAGGTGTTGCAAACCTTCTTTAAATATTCAAACGGTTCTAGAGAAGCTCTTCTGGTCACGTACATGGACGATAGTTGTTTAAAAAATTGTGCAAAATAATGAAGTAAAAAGCCAAAAGATTCGTAGATAAATTTTCATTTATTTGTTGCAACCGAGATTGTTTACTTTCCGTTCGTTGTTCGAAAATCGTTACCTAGATAGGGAATCGTGCCCATCTTCTGGTCACGGCTGATTTTATCGATCACGCTTGGCTTCTTCTGCACATCTTGTATCAAGCGTATCGCTCGCAAATCGAACTACAAGAACCGACTCTCTATCAATTTCCTGTTTCGTACGTGTTCCTCCGAGCTCTCGATGAAACCACCTATCTACGATTTATGACTTTCGCGTCGACCCTCCATGTATACATATGTATACGTACGCTGCTCGCATTTTACGCATCTGCCATACACGCGTTCTATTTCTCGCTGTTAGACTAATTGTGAATTCTTCTCGAATCGAAGATCAATTCTTACGGTGTATTTGCGAGAAATATTTACGATTGCGTGTAATGTAAATTCATATGGACGTGTCCTAATAATTTTCGTTTTCGTAGGAGTTCCGGCGTACCGTTTCAAGATGTTACTTTCGAGCGCCTGGTTCGAAGTTATCGCAGCGGCGCTCTTGGCAATATTGATACTTGCCACGGGCTATCGACCAGCCTGGTGGTTCTGGACCGGAACCTGTCACAAGACAAACGGTGGGTTTTGTTCGAGAAAAGGAAAGGAAATTTCTGTGAGGTCGAAGAGACCCGTAGGACGCGGGGGAACTTGGAGCTTGTTCGGTGAACGAATGATGGAGGAAGCGCATTAAAATATACGTATAAAGCAAATAATATTCCGTTGCGTCGCAGTATCGTCTCCAAGTATATCCGCTATCGGAAGAATTATGAAATACATATACGTATATTTTACTTCTCTTTGTATTCTTAATGAGTTACCGAAGATTAGATTCGTTTAAGTCTACGGGCATCGTTCCTGTTTCTCGCCGTATACGCTTTATCTCGAGAACCATAAGCGACCGGCAATTAAAACATCTAGGATAAGTTAATCGGTACCCTCGCCCTCGCAGCAAACGTCAATGTCAATGCCAATGTCATGGTGTCCAGGCGTCCAGGCGTCCAGGCGTCCAGGCGTCAACCAGCGTAAATAAGTATCTTAATGGAGAGAAAATTCTGCGTCTCGAGTGAAATAGGATGTCGAGTCGATAGACGGCGGGTCGTCATCAGTTTGGCCAACCCCTGGCCACGGAAGGCTTGCTTCCTTCCTTCCTTCCTTTCTTTCTTCGTAGCGGCGCGTTCGAGACGGTATATGTATAGAAAAGGAAAGAAAGCAAGGAAATTGTACTTTATAGAGAGGAGGTGTTCGAGGCGACCTTCAATTTGAAGCGAGCGACGTCGCGTGTACGGTCACGGTCCCCTTTCTAAGCGTGGAGAGCTCGTGGTTATGCGCGACAAGGTCGCGCCTGTAATCGCGTCCTTCAACCTTAGAAACGACTTTCTTGCGCTCGTCGAGAAGAAACCTTAAGGCTCGAGCGTAAAGCTCTCGCTCGCCGGCGTAGAAATCGGATTCTTTCGCTCGACTCGTGACGAACTAAATTAACAGTTCCCTTTTTCCCCTCCTGTTTCTTAACAACATGTAATAGTATGTTTTTTTATTTTTTTTACAACAACAGCCACCGTCAAAGAGATGAAACACCAAAGAAAATTTCGAACGGTGTCGGACGTGCCAGGACCCTATTCCCTACCGATCCTTGGAACCAGGTGGATATTTTCTTGTTTCGGATACTATCGACTGAATAAGGTTCACGATGCTTACAAAGGTAAGAAGTTTGGCCATCGTTGTCGTTCCGCTTATTTTTTACAATGTTCGAGAAAGTTAATGGTTGATGGCAAGAGTTCGTAATTAAGAGGATGAAAATAACGGACGGAGATAGTTATAAACGCAAAGCGATCCAATCGTGAGATCTTTCTTTAAGCGACAAACACGTGGAACAGGAACCGGTTGCCAACCGAGATAAAACATGGACGGCCACAACTGTTAACAGCTATTAATAATATGTTATATTTGTTTCTTGAAAAGAGCCAGCACGTTTTACTGGAACGTTGATACGTATCGTATAGGGTCGTCGTTGATATCCCAAAAACCATAGTCTGTTGTAATCTGTTAACTTTGTAGGTTTATTTATCCATTTGTTATTGCACTCGCTACAAGTGTCTTTCCGTATATAATGTTTTAACATAGCGTGTCGTTTATCATTCAAGAATAGATCTGAATCAACGATACGGGCCGGTGTGCAAAGAAGAGGCATTATGGAACTTCCCCGTGATCTCGGTGTTTTCCCGACGCGACATCGAAGCCGTCTTCAAACGAAGCTCGAGATACCCGCTTCGTCCTCCGCAGGAGGTGATATCTCACTACCGTCGCAGTCGTCGCGATCGTTACACGAACCTTGGTTTAGTAAACGAGTGAGTAGTTGGTTCACGCGTATTTTAGTAGACCGCCAAAAAGTCTGCAATCTCCGCGCGTGAGTTCATCCCCGATTCGCGGCTCGCGGCTCTGACGTAAGCCTCGAGGAGAATTTAAACGAACATGCGACTCGATAGACAGGGGCAAGCGTGGCACGATCTTCGGACCGCTCTTACGTCAGAGCTGACCGGGGCCAGTACCGTCCTTGGCTTCTTCCCAGCGCTCAACATCGTCGCCGACTCGTTCATCGATTTAATTCGTCGACGAAGGACGGGGCATAAAGTGGCGGGTTTCGAAGAACTCGCCTACAAAATGGGACTCGAAAGTAAGCTTTGGAAGCGTAACCGATGATCGATCGGCGGTACCGTTACCTTCTACTCTTTCGCGTTAGGTACGTGCACGCTGATCTTGGGCCGTCATCTCGGTTTCCTCAAGCCGGATTCTAGCAGCTCGGTCACGATGAGATTGGCGGAAGCTGTCCGGGTTCACTTCACCGCATCGCGGGACGCCTTTTACGGCTTGCCGCTTTGGAAGTGGCTGCCAACGTCCGCTTACAAACAGCTGATCGAGAGCGAGGACGCTATATACAAGTACGTGTTCGCGCGTCTTTGCCGAGACACGAGGAGGAAATCATGGGGTATACATATAGGTACGATAATGCACAGTCAACTGTCGAACCGAACCAGAACATCGATCGAGAAGAAAGATAAATAAATTGTGGTACCGATCCATTTTTCAGATTCTTCTGATTAAAACGAGTCCAAACACGATACAAATCGGACTACTTGTAATTTATCCGATATACAGATAAGACTGCTTCTCCCCTTCATTTAGGTGGGATGAATCGTATAAAGTTGACTGTGCATACGTACGATTGATGATTGGCCATTGTCGCTAATAAGTGGGCGGCCTCGTTCAGTATAATTTCAGACATCGTCGACGCTACGATACAGGAGAAGCGCGACGATGCTAAAGACGAATCGGTGGAAGCGATCTTTCAGTCGATTCTACGGCAAAAGAGTCTCGACGTGCGGGACAAAAAGGCGGCCATCGTAGACTTCATAGCGGCAGGCATTCACACGGTAAGCCAACCACGATCTCGCGTTCGAAGCAGAACTAGAAAACTGTTGTAATATCCTTTTAAAGATTATTTTTCTAATTCCTATCTTTTTGGTGGTATCCGTTCGTGCAGCTCGGAAACACTCTGGTGTTTCTGTTCGATTTGATCGGGCGCAATCCAAAGGTGCAAGCCGATCTGTACGAGGAGGCGTGCTCGTTGGCGCCACCGGGCTGCGATCTAACGATCGAGGATTTACGGAAAGCCAAGTATCTGCGTGCCTGCATCACCGAATCGTTTCGGTGCGTATTAGCGTTCATTGAAACATTCCTTTCGTCGCATCGTCGCGTAACGCGGGTCTGCTGCATTGCTGTTTTGCGTTTAGAGTAATTCCCACGACAACTTGTGTCGCTCGCATTTTGGACGAACCCATTGAGCTAAGCGGATATCATCTTACCGCGGGAGTGAGTCAGATATTTCTCTAACGTATCGTTTCTTTAAAATCGAAGGGCAAAATATTATCGTCTGACGCCTCTTAACGTTTCCAGACAGTGGTTATTTTGCATACTTGGATCGCCGGTCTGAACGAAGAGAATTTCAAAGATGCCGCCAAGTATTTGCCCGATAGATGGCTGAAGCCTGTCACGCCGCATTCGCCATTATTGGTCGCGCCTTTCGGAATCGGTAGAAGGATATGCCCGGGTAAACGTTTCGTGGAACTTGCATTGCAGCTTATTCTGGCAAAGGTTCGTGTCCATCGAATTTTTATTCCCGTGCAATCGTGTACAGAGTGTTAAGAATTGAATTTCGAGTTAGTTTCGTTGCAACTTTACAGACCTTGGCCGATCGAGGGTTACAATTCACCTATGCTATCGTAATCGTACATTTCTCAGCACTCTGTACCATCTACAAGGCGAGAACAAAAATCATAGAACAATATTATTTATTTTCCATCAATTTTTCTAACCAGTTCTATACAAAAACATAACCTCTACTCGATTGTGCTATGACTTTGTCTCTACCTTGCGAACAAAAACATCTAGTATCTGTCTCAATGGTGGACAGGGGATAAAAACAATTAATATTTATATACATATACCCTATCTGATTTTCTTTTCCACTAATATTTTTCAATTTCTCGATCTGTCGCATAGTCCAAGTGGTTCCAGATATAAAAATCCAGCGTATTTAAGCCCAAACAATCAGCAGACTAGAGAAACACTCCTACAGGACCTATCCCACCCGTTAACACAACACATTTACTTCCATGCCAGTTTTCCATATCAAGGTATGTGTCCTTAACATTTTTCCTTTTCCATGTCCTTAACGAATTTTCTTTGTATGCTAGTTCTATGAGAATACCTTTTCTCTGCCGTCTCTTATACATATTTTTCTCTTACATTATTCCGATCCTTACAGACCGATTGGGTGAAATGTCCTTCTTAACCTTAACCTTAACCTACAGTAACTCTTCTGTCCTCCACTGGAGCAGGTACCGCGTGTTATGAAACACCCTGTATACCGAAATATTTTCTCTTCTCATAGATTATACGGGAATTTGAGATTGTTGTGGACGAGGACCTTGGTTTACAATTTGAATTCATCTTAGCACCGCAGAGTCCGGTGCTCCTTGGATTCCGTGATCGTTCTCAGACAGTATAATAACCCCGTTGTATACGTTCCGTATACGTTCCGTATACGTTCCGTCGATGAGAGATTAAACGCTTATTTAATCCCTCGAAATTCTCTCCAAGGTTTGGTCGTTGTTCAATGTCCGGTTGTTATTTTACGTTTACATTGTTTCGTAACATGTTTAATTCGTTGAAAGTAAGTTTTGTTCGTCCGTTCAAGATATTTATCGTTACGCACAGATATTCTAGTATTTATATTTAATTGCTTGCGCGTCTCTAGAGATCGTTTTGTTTTGTTCCTTTCTTACCGAAGTTAAAACGATGAAGTAATACGTTTACCGATCGGGCGCGTAAGAAGATGACTACGAGTTGTTGCTCGACGTTACGTCTACGTTATTAAATCGATCGTTTACGTCGGTTGGAAAAAATTACCTTTTCCCTTGGTTACTAATGTCTCTCGGAATCGAATAACGCTTCCGAAAAATGACTCGAAGCGTCCTGTGGATGAAACTGGTAACAACCACGCGGCAGAACGTTTCTTTTTTATGCAGTGTATTATATGTATATGTAGATATTATTTGTTGAATATACTGATAATGATAAATGCGTCGAAACTCGGTGGCGAGAGTATGTGAAATCGTTTACTAGTCTCTCGGTAAGTAAATCACCCGTCCCTGCAATGTTTTTAATCGTCCTTTCTTTATTTCGAGACCACCCATTTCTGGTGTGCATCCTTTTTTTCAACAAAATTAAATTACATTTATTTAATTCGTTAATTTACTAAGTGATCGTGGTCTACAACATGCGTACTATCATCGATGAAACTTACATATGTCGTACACGCTTAGTTAGTACACTTATACATATATTACATATTTGAAACTGTATTCGAAGGGAGTGGAAGGAATTATTAATTAAACGTACTAGCTAATTCGACGTAAATTATAAGAGACTTGAACCGATACAAACGACATCGGGACTCGAACGTTTATTTTTTATTCGCCGGTCCCACGTCGATCGATCGTCGTATGCTTACATGTTCCATCGAAGATTGTAGATCGTTGGCGATCGAGCGATCGTACTAGCGCGTCCGACACATCTACAGTTGCGTGTGTCTGCAGGTATAATGCCACTATGTAACTTATGTTAATGTAACAAAGTTAATTTTAAAAACGATTAGTTCGTCGACGCTACAACCCTTAACGGAAACGATATTTGTCCTGCTTAAACGCACGCAACGCGTTAACAGCGCGAGTGTAACAAAATAGCTCTAAATTGTGGACCAAGTGGAGACGGATCAGTCGACATTTTCTGTTTCATGGGCACAGAATTGTTCTAGGGTACTGCGACGCATCGATTCTTTTCTGGCGAATGAGGAATCACTTGACCAAACTTTTGATGCTTCTAGGAAGATTCGGTATAGAGCCTTTGTTGACGCTCGCCGCCGTCGGTCTCATGAAACCGTGGTTTCTGGTTACGGCTCGAGGATGGATCAACTTGCTTCTCGTAACCGGTGCTTTATCGCCGGCCGAACGATTCAAAGAAATCGTTTCATGTCCGACGATACTGCCGCTTCCGCTGCTGCTGCTGCTGCGCGAGCCAATCGTTCGTCCTTTGTTCCCCTTTTGCGGCTCGCCCGACACCTGAAAACACAATGGTCGCCCATCGATGCAACTTGAAGATTTAGGTATACATATAGGTACTCGTGTGTACTTGAGATATTAAACGTTCGTTGACTCGACACTCGAGATTTACAGTTATCTACGTTCTCAAGACTTTCAAGACAATCAACTTGTACAACTATCAAGAGTGACAAGATTTTCAAGATTCTATTCATTTGGAATACGTATTACAACACCGGATAAGGCTAGAACCGACTCCAAGTGTCGATCTTGGCTCGAGCCAAGAACCAGTAAAACTGATAGGGATAGAATTGCGGAGAAATTCATCACCATGCATGGACTCACCCCAAGAGATTTCCGAACTGTTCTCGCAGCTGGACCGACGCTGCTTCCGCTACTGCTGCTTCTGCTAGCGGGTATCCTGGTGACGGTGGAGCGCGGATTAATTCGACGTTTCTCAATATTTTTCGGCGGCAACGGAGCATTGGACGGGCTCTTCCTCAGATCGTTGGTGAGGGCGCAAATAGCGGACGTGTAAGTCCGAAGACGAGCGTGATTCGGTACCAAGTTCCGGACAGTGTTCACCGAGGTGGCGCTGTTCAAAGAGCTTCGCGAGCTTCTGAGACTGCTTCTCGAACCGGACCGTTCCACCTCGTTCCTCGACGGATTGATCGACTGCAACGTTGCGTTCGCGTTCCGTTGCGTACTCTCCGTTTTCCCAGGCCCAGAGTCGCGTTTCAAACTGTTGGTTCGCTTCGGTAGAAAGCTGCTCTTCTCGCCAGTCTTTCTCATCGAGCTCGCGCGTTTCTCGAACCCTTTGATCGACGACTCGAGCGTTTTGTCGATCGACTTTTTCGCGTGGCCGTCCGGCTTCTCGCGGTCATTTTCGGCGACGGCGCGCGCGCGATCGGCCTCGTTTCCCGTGTAGCGTAGCTCGGCCGGCGAACATCGCGTCGAGTCGTGCGTGTCCGTCTCGTAATTGCCGGACGACGTTTCCTGGCTCAGCGTCTCGGAAACTAGACTCTGCGTCTCCTCGAATCCCTCGTCGTTCATCTCTTGGTCCCGAGCTTTGCCCGGGGAGGACGAGGAGGTGACGCAAATGTCGGGAACGAATCTGCCGCGGAACACCGAGGATTCTGGACCCGGCTGGATTCTGATCTCGTTTCGCTCCGTGCGTTTTCTCTCCGGAATACCGCCTAGATCCTCGTACGCGTCGTGGTGTTTCGGAGCGTCGATCATGTCGGTCTGGTCTGGTCGCGACGACGGGCTGGTTCCGTTTTGAATTTGATTCACCTGACTGGGCGGATTGTTCGTCAACCTTATCGCCTCCTTCACCTGACTAGGGTCGATCATGCTCCGTTGTCGTTCCCGGCTGGTCACGGCTCTCTCGGCGAGAACCGTCACGGACGGTTCCCGTGGTCGCGACTCCTGCATCACCGGGCTGAGGACCGTGTTGGTCACCGCGAGGACCGGCGGTGGCTGGCTGACCGGAAGCCTCGAGCTTCTGTGCGTGAACGCGACGGGCCTCGACAACCGTTCAAGATCCTCGCCGGAACGGGCGATGTCGAACGACGACGCCTCGCGACGCTTCAACTTCTCTTGCCAGACGCGAAGCATCGCGTCCTCGTCGCGACTCTCCTCGGACAACGGCAAACTGTGAGGACGTTGGGCCGGTGGTTTCTCCTCGTACGGCTCCGTACTCGCGACCTCGTGCTTGGACTCCTTTTCCGCCGGCGAGTCTTGTTGCACCTTTTTATACCTCCGTGTTCTCCTCGTCGCCGAGTACCTATCAAAGTTACCTGAAACGAACGCGGCGTCGACGATGATTCTCACCTGGTTCAGGTACGTTTCAGTAAACTGCTATTTTAAAGAATCTTTTCAACAAATGAAATATTTCATTTTCAGATGTACGTTCAAAGTACCCGGCTCTATCGACGCCCAAACAAGAAGCTCTGGATTACCTCAGGCCATATAATATGTAGTTTAGATATTTAACGACTTACCCGTACCGAAATCTGTGTTACTCGTGTTTTTCGCGACCGTGTTCTTGAGATCGCGACTTTGGAACGAGCCGTTGCAACGTTCCCTCCTGCACGGCTCTTTCTCGACCGGCTTCACTTCCTTCGGCGGACTGAACAGCTTTCTAGTCGCCGGCGGAGTTTCAATATTGTCCGAGTCGATCTCGATTTTGTCGCTGATTTTCTCTTCATCCGCGCCTCGTTTGTACTTGGAAAATCTTCGCGTCGCGGAGACTTGGGTGTTGCTGTACGGTTGCCGCAGATAAATCGTCAGCTCGTCCTGAGGATCCGTGTTGACGGTATCGTTCATCTTGTTCTTCTTTCTGTCCTCCTCTTTGATCGACTGCAAGGTACCGGAGGTGAGGATATTCTCTGCGCTGAGTCTTGATCTTAGCCTACGGGAATAACGTGGGTCAGTCTCTTCCATACTATTTGGTACGTTTAAGCTAGACTTCCGCCAAGGAGATTTGTCCTTTTGGGACGGATGCGTTTCGGCTTCTGAAACGAAGCAACGAAGCATGAGTCAGTTTGCGTCCAGTTAATCAACACGATAAAAATGTGATCGTCGCGTTGACTGTCCACACTTGTAAATTAACTTTGTAGAAAATATTTAAAACGAGACGGGCCTAGAGGGACAGTCGACGCGTCGAAGGATGCGAAATGGTACAAGTAACCTTCTATAGCTTCCATCGTGCGCATCACGTCCGTTTTTTCGACCGACGGGCGCCAGTCGTAAACTTCGGAGTCGTAAACTTCGTGCGTGGAATTACCGTCGTTCGGGGTATTCGTCTTGCCTTCACTTTCTGTGCACGTAATATCACGAGGATCGAGTTAAAATGGAACGCTTCGTCGTGTCATTTCACGGTAACGATACGCGTGTTTCGCTTACCCGAGTCTTCGAAGGACCGTCGATTAGCTTGGTGCAACTGTCTCGCTTTTCTTTGAAGTTCTTCACCCGCACGATCTTCTTTCTCGTTTTCCGACAACCACGCCTCGATCTTCTGTCTCCATGCTTTTCTGTTTTTAACACGCGTACACACATTTCATTCGTTTATTTATTCGGCAATTATCTCTTTGCGATCGTTACGGCTTACCCGGCAGGTTTTGTTTCTTCCTCTTGCAAGAAGGGTTTGTTTTCCACCAGAGGCGACGGGGAACTCGCCCTTTCTCGGTCGGTCGAAAAGTCTGCGTTCAGTAGATCGCTCCTGCGAGATTGACCGCGAGCTCTTCGTGCCCACGACCGATCTGTTCAACAATTAATTAACATATCAAATTCTCTGCCTGAATTATTATAACACGGGCCATTAACTCGTCCAGCTATTCTACCTAGACTACCCCAGGACTTTCTTTCGCGAGTATTGTCTTGTCCCGACGTCCTCAAAAAGTCCATCAGGTTACCGTCGTCGTCTTCGCAGGGTATTCGACTTCTGCGACGACGGAGGGTGCCATTTGGCGTCACATCTATACGGAGAAACGGACTGGATTACGCCCAATAATTCCACGTTATATACATAATATTGTCTGATAAAATAGACAGGAAGGTACGTTTTTCTAATCGACTTTCCAAACAAGATCTCTAATGCAACATTTCGATTCTTATTTTAGGTCCTCGTCGACTACCGCGTGAGATGCAAGTATGAAAATAGATCGGTCTTAGGACAGAGGGTTCGAGGATAAGACCTGGAGAGTAGGTTTCTTCTTTGGTAGATAGTTGGTCGCCGGTACCGCCGGAACAAGAGCCCAAGCGACGTCGAATGCTCGGCGATCCGGCGATCGAGACGTCTTCGTCCGACGTGACTCCTCCGTTTTGCAATCTTTTCATCTGCATGGAAAAAAGAAAGGGCGTGTGGTTTGTGCGTTTAAAAAGTATGTATAATTAAGCGCGGCGAGCGCCGCGGTACTTTCTTCGATACGCAAGAAATAGACGGGACCGCTTACCTTGGCATCGTTACGACTATAATTTCTTTGAGGTAAACCGGTATGGAGATCGAAGAGGCCGTAATCGATTAGGTTGCATTCGGATTCAGAGGCTGGCGTCTCGGCTTGATTCGTTACTAGAAAACACGCACGGTAATAAACGATGGATCTATTTATCGTCACCTTAAATGCTTTTACTTATTACAGAAAAACTAAACTTTTACCCCAAACTAAAAGAGGCACGCGTAGGAAGAAAAGAAAAATTTTTAAATTTATCCACGTACGGAATCGTTTTTTAGCTAGAAGTTGTTCTTCTCGTTGTTTGCGCCTCGCCAAGACTTGTTCCTCCTGAATTCTTCGCCTTTCGTTCTCCGCGACAGCCTGGTTGAACTTCTGACAGAATTGATGGAATATCTTGAAGCACTCTTCGATCTTGAACGTGTTCGAGTCTTCGCAAAAGAATTCCGCGAGCGATCGCCTTACAGTCTCCAGCTCCTCCATGTCCCCTTTCAACTGGCTCATCTCCTGTTCTGCCATCTGTGGAACAGAGAATATTAAAAGTCTCGTTTCCATCGTCGAATCTGAAAGTTTAGATAGAAGGATCTCAAAATAGTTCGCGTATACAGGGTGTTCGGCCACCCCTGGGAAAATTTTAATAGAGAATTGTAGAGACCAAAGTAAGACGAAAATCAAGATAACCAATTTCTTGATGGAGGCTTCGTTAAAAAGTTATTACGCGTACGCAGCTGTTCGCTGGTTGCCTGTCTACAGGCGGAACTTTAAACGTTAATAACTTTTTAACGAAGCCTCCATCAGGAAATTGGTATTCTTGAGTTTCGTCTTATTTTGGCCTCTAGAATCACCCATTAAAATTTTTCCCAGGGGTGGCCGAACACCCTGTATACCTGTAGGAACTGAGCCATTTGTTCCTGTATGTCGATCTCCGTGGAAGGAAGCTGAATCTGAGCCTTGATTTTCTTGATCTTCGTGTCGAGGGCGTTGAACTCGTTGTTTAGCTGCTCGGTCGTGGTCCTGTAAGTGACAATTCACTTTAGACCGAAACTTGGTTCGCCGTATAAAGCAAACTTACTTCGTGGCAGCTTCCAGCGTGTTCATGCTCTTGGCGAAATTCAACAGGTCCTTCCGTTTCCTCTCGGCTTGCTGCCAGGCAAATTATTCGTAAACGTGAAACTGAGAGTCGCGTGAACGTTACGGTATAGAGAGAGAGAGAGAGAGAGAGGGAGCGAGAGTGTACTTTACCAAAGCCACGTAATGTATGAGATTCATTCCTGGTTTGTTCGCTCGGATTTCGGTCAACTTTTGCAAAGAGGATAGCTTCACTCCAGCGGCGTTTCCGGCATATCCACCCTGTGCGTGATATTAAATTATTAATCGATTGCTCTCTTTCTAATTGTTTTAGGAACCCAGAACGATTATTTCGTACCGAGTTTAGAAAATTCCCAGCGACTAGAACCATGTATAGGACCTCCTGGAGCGGCTTATTCGTCATTAGATCCTCACCGGCGAGGATCATAGAGTTGATGCTAGGTTCTAGGTAGCCCATGTTGGCAGCGAATTCTTCCTTCAGCAACATACACTCTATACGTAGCTTGTAGCTTTCGACGAACGAAGACAAGGTAAAATTAAACGAGCGAATTGTTATCGACAAGCAGAACAAAATTTGATTGCCTCATACTTTGGTACTTGGACGAGTTGCAGGAAAAACTTCTCGGCGTTTCCGAGCTTCGACTTGTCCCCGTCGAAGCTTTTGAGCATTTCCAGCTCGTCCACTTCGGGCAGTATCTTGAGGAGACCGCGTAACTTTTCCGCACCGATGTCGTCGTGACCGCCTTCCTTTATCAGCTGAATTATGTCCTCGTTCGAGCTACGACTCATATTTTTATTGAAACGTATCGCGTCGACGCGGTAATCGACGGCGGTAATGCTTACCTTCGAAACTGTTTGAGAAATATGTTGACGTTCAAGCTCCTCTTGCCGTCCAGAAGCGCGATCTGAAATATTTAATAGATCGGTGAAATCGAAACCGATCTAAAAAGAAGTAAGCCCACCTCGGTCGGTTCTCTTCGGCGTCTCTCAGCGTCGGAGCTGTTTCCGTAGGAGGAGAAACACGAGGCGGCGGGTAACATTGGCGGCACTTGCTGACAGAACAGACCTTCCATTTCCGCCCAGTCTATGTCCGCCATGGGGGAGTTTTGATGCTCGTTGGCGACCAATGACCAAATGTTTCGTTTGCCGATGACCTGCGCGTGACAAAGATTCGAATACTTGGTCGACTGGTTTCTACCACTAATTTTCCGTCGCTCTGCTTAATATAGGCTGGTAGGAGTACTTTGTTATTAGGTATCTTGTTCCAGTTGATCGTTTTCATTTTTGCCTTGGGGGTGGGTATTTCCTGTTGCGGCAGCAGCCTCGCGTGATTATTCGGCGGGTCGGGGGTGGGCGCCCGCGCGACGGGCAGCACGTGGAGCGGCGGTGGGATGGGCGGCGGTTCCATCGATGCATCGGCTTGCGTCGCGTTGGCGGCGAAAAGCGGCGGAGGCGGAGGCGGCGGCAAAATGCGGCCTTGGCTCGAGGAGGCGGCTACCGGGGGATCGGGAGGCGGTGGCGGAGGTGGCAAAGGTGGCGAAGGTGACAAAGGTGGCAGAGGCGGCGCCGAATTGTTCACCGGCAACGACGCTTTTCGAGACGTTCCGCACGTCTGATCGGTGCCCCGACAGTGACAGCATAGATTCGTCTGCGAAACAAACATTAGTCTTACTTGATATTAATATTTACTTACGCTAAAATATTTTTCAGATTTACTTTTACTACTTTTGCCTGGGACGGTACATACGATAACCAACGATAGGAACCTTGCACAAGAAGCATAAACACGAAGAAGGAGTACTATAAGAAAAACGATTACTCGACGTTGGGTCACTCTCGTAGACTGAAAGAGCGAACAAGTGGTGGCGATGAAGAGAGTTAAAAGGGGACAACGTATGGTTTCGTATAATATAGATTTTTTTAAAAGCGATCCCGTTCACGGGTTTGTTCGGTTTACTGCTTCTACGCGCGTCCGGTGAAAAGTAAAAGCGCGAAACGTGTTTGAAACGTTGCGTCGGTTCGCGTCAGGCAGACGATATTGAACAATCGTGCGAGAAACGAGTCTGCGATTACGCGATAGGGAAGAAAGTCGATCGCTCTAACTTTTCTGCTCGTTTTAAACTGCGAAACCTCGACGAGAATAAGTTTAAAGGAAAGAGAAACAACGAGCGTTAGAATTTACCTGTAGACTAGGCGATCGCAGTAACTTGGTGGCGTCCTCGCGGTTTTCTAAAAGCGTCGCTCTATGCACCAGCGTCTCGGCCGTGTCCCATGCTAGATCGCTAGCGGCGTCTTTCGGATCCAGGCGCAGCAGATGTTGAAGAATGCTCAAGAATGGTATTTCTTGCGGGGTGTCTGCGATCTGAAGTACACGCGTCTCGACTTTATCGATCGCTTTTAAAATAGAACGAGCGCCGACGGATCTAAGCGTCGGGTCGCCGCTTATCAATCGTCAAAACAGTCCTTACTTGTCCGAGAATCGCGTAAAACACGTCCACGTGAGAGGATAGATCGATTCCCGGCGGTCCGTGATTCGACAATTCTTCGTCGGTCTCTCGTTGATCGTCGAACACGTCTAGCTGCACTCTGAGATCCGGAGCGTGACTCTTCCTGCAAGAACAATCGTCACCTTCCTGATCTGGGTTCATTTTGAGCCTTTACACGGTTCTTCGCTCTATTTCCGTCCCACTCGAGGCACATGTCTTTTCTAGAATTTCAATTTCTCTGCTCTAGCTTCACCCCCTTTCCCTCTCTGTCCCTCATCGGCGTCCGGTGATCCAAATCATCGATCTACCGGGTCGAAACCTACTTTCGTCCAATTTCCGAATAGATTACCTGTGCGCTGGATATCCAACCCAACACGATACACGTAATTTTTTATCGTAATAATTATGTATACTATATTCACGTAGACAAAATGTATGTTTTAATCTGTATCACTTAAGTTTGAGAAATTATTATTAAGGTTTGAGGTCAACGCGAGCAGGAGAATCGTCTTCCGCGGTGGGGGTGGACATCTACTAACAGCAATCTATTTCTAGTTATAATAAACGTTGGTTTTCTTTGGCGATTTGGACCACTGTGTTTTCGAATTTTCTTCATTTTACCGTTGACGCGCGACACATTCTTTTCCGGCCGTTTTCCTTAAACTTTTCTCGCGCGTTCTGTCCGTTCGATCCGTCAAAGAGGAGTGGTCGATGGTATACCATGAATTAGCATCGTTTCCGTTCAGAGCGTTCGATCCGTTATCATCCGGTGATTCTTACGAAGCACGAGTGCCATACGTGTTTCTCATAATACTCGATATCCACGCCCGACGATCTCGCGTCTAAGGGGAGGAACACGTTAAGCTTAGAAGAGTTTGCTGACAATTTATGACTTACACCACAAGTAAGAGAATGTTTGTCGGTGTTTCCAAACGTATACATTTTGAGCATTGATCAAAGCAACCGATTTCCCGGGTTTACGTCAACGACCCTCTAAAATTTGGCATCGCCTTATTCGGACACCCTGTAGACGAGTTTTACACGTATACGTGGTGAACTCCAGTCGCGTTTCAAACACGATTTCCGTCTCCGCGATGCACACCCGAAAATAGTCGCTGTCTTTGCGGTTGTCCGACCGTGTCATCGATCTTGCGCCCCAGCGAGGGTAACAAAGTCGTCGTCGTCGTCGTCGTCGTCGTCGTCGTTGAAAAATTCCCCGGGCTAATAAAACTGAGAATCAACACTTTTCACTGCCATTTCACCATTGCATTTGCTTTTCTTTTTCTTTTTTTTTCTTTGCTAGGATATATCTGTCGACGTCGATAATTACCAGAAGACACTAACGCGATCGGGTTGACTGTCGATGCGTGGCGCGACGCAAGGATGCAAACGCTCCGATCGGCACGAATTTGTTCTCGGTTTCGAGGAGCGAAACGTTGAGGAGTCGGTGGAATGTCGTCAATGGCTAGGAACAGCAGTCTCGTCATCGGTGGAGTACCGCACTGATCGCTCCAGTCGAGAGCAGAGTTGCAGCTGCAGGTGCATCGCGCGCGAAGAGTTAATTCGGGCTTTTCTCTCTCCCTTCGAGTTCCCTCTTTCGCTTTTCCCTTTTTTCCTTTCCGTGTTCTCGTTCGTTTCGCACGAAGCTTCTTTCTCCTCTTTCTTTCGCCGACGCCCGCTGCCATTTTTCTCTCCCCCTTGGATTCTCGGTTTCGATTAACCCCTTACGGGGCTAAGGGGCTATCCCGGTCTAGACGCGCAATTTTTAGGCCCTTGTTACTTCTTTTAAAAATAACACCGTACATTGCTTTGTACTCGGATTCCGCACGTATATTTGCCGATACTTTGTGTGTATACATATGTATACAGTGTTTTTTTCCTGGCGAAAATTATGTAGAAAGTTTCATTAAAGGGATATTCCGGTCCAGACACGCGATTTTTAGGCCTCTTTTGTTATTTTGTAAAAAAGAACACAGTAGACTGTTTTGTATCGGGAGTAGGTTTAAAGTTTTTTACCAGGCCGCTCGAGAGTGTGCGTGCGTTAAGGGGTTAACGTTGCCGAGAATTCGGGAAGACACAGGGGAAGGAGAGGAAAAAGAAAAATCGGTACGCGTGCTTTTATTTCGCGGGCGAATGGTGCCACGGATCCCCAGTCTCGTATCCTTGACATTCTCCTCGTAGCGAAACTTTTGCCTCGACCGTTTCGAATTTTCTTTCATAACATTCTTCGAACGTTAAAACACTACGCGTTAGGGAAATGTATTTATGTACCGATCGAGTGCTTCGACGCTAAAAATTGTAAATAGTCGAATCGCTCCGACTCGTGATAGTTGGAGTGTCGAGCGACGTCAAACGGGTACGAGATATGTATCGATATTCCTTCGTATCGTGAATTCCAAGAGACAATTCCTCCGGGCGATATTTAAAGCGACTTCTTCGAATGGTTTTGCTCGTTCAAGAATAGTTTGTACGTCCGTCATCCCGCGGAGGAATGACAGATCGTACTATTCCTGTAGAGAGTGATTTAAGCGGAGGCCCAAAGAAAGCTATAAAACGTTCGGTGCATCGTGATTCGTCTCAAATACTTGTCGTTCCATCCGTATTTCCGGCGCGTTCGTCTCTTTTCCTATTGTTTACACAACAACGAACGGTATCGCGACGACAATGCGCACGAAATAACAATAGGGCCACCAGTGTGCAAGGTGGCGATCGAGAACGACCATGTTAACGACCCGCTGTTAGATACCCTAGCGATACGTGTTGTTTTTAATCGATAGAATATACATTTATTTTAAAATTGTCGAACGTGTTAAAGAAATGGATTCTGAACTGTTAATTATTAGTCTCGTGGAACAAAGATGCGCCGCATGGTAGTCGCGCGCAACGATGATGATTATTTTTTGATTAGTGCATGCAATTGTCGCGCGTTGCATAGGCTGAATGAATGCTTCTTTCGTTGGTTAACCAATCCTTGAACATGTAATTGCCTAATAGTCCCCGGCTGGATGAGTACGACGCTCGATGCATGCGCGACATTAACGTTGCATTAGGTGCAAATGAGAAGGTGTGGGTACAATAAGGCGGCCCTTTCGTAACGTTCATTATTATTTATTATTCAACAATGTTAAGGTGTTAATCAGTTAATGTCGTGAATCCGGGTCGTCGTAGAGTACTCACCGCAGCTCGTTCAGGATCGGGAGTAGCTTCAGACCTGGAAGGGAAAACAATAGTGGGCTTCTCGATCGTCGCTTTTCCAAAGTCGTTTAATCCGCATACGCTGCCTCCCATAATGTAAACATTCGAATAATCGTAATACTTATAGGGTGGCAGCGTACGGACCAACTTCGGATGGACGTTAAAAACAGATGGGCAAAATTTAATTCGAACGATGTTTAATGATTAATGTTTCGATCGTTGATCGAAATAAGAATTTTGCCCAACCGTGGTTTGAAAAGTTACTCTACTAACCGATGAACTCGTTGCGAATTCGTATGCGATCCTTCAGCACTGGCGTGGAGATGACCAAGCAATTTATGAAAGCCAATAGTGCCGTCCGATAATCCTCGCCGGTTGTCTTTTCAAGCTCGTCGACCACGATTCGTAATCGATACCGTTCTCCTTTTCGTTCCTGTAACGTTTCGAAAGATTGTTTCTTCCTCTTCTTCTTTTTTAAATTTGATACAAGCTATTCGAAAAATCTGTCCGAAATTGACTGGACTAACGTTTCGATCTTCCAACGGGAAGAGTCTTTGTAAACTCTTATCGCGGACGCAACTAGCATCGTTGCAGGAATTATGTTTGCGCTCGTCGTAACTCGAATATTCGATAAGACTCGAGGTGGTTCGTATTTAACAGATGATTAACGCGAGAAATTGCGGCGCGATAAAACGCATGGTTCGTAATGTTCAAGTCGCTGTCGCACGATGGTCGATTTCGTGCATCTAGACTTTATGGAATCGATCACCGTGCGTCGTGCGGCTAGTACATATGTCGCGAATGTACATATATGTATAACTCTGCAGGAGCGTTACGGACGGTGTAGATCATTCTTTTGTTTGTCGAAGAAAGACCTTGAACCGTGACTTTTATCCAAGCTTAGCACCGCCGCCACGCGTCTCCGTAGCTACAACGGGACGGGTATAGGAACGTCGCGTTTCGAAGCTGTTTTCGTTCGAGTGTCGCGCTTAAAATGCAAGGAAACACGCCGCGGTCCATCACCTGATACGCGTGAAGGGTATCGATGGCCCTCTGCCTCCCACCTTGACTGTAAACGCAAAGCGCGGAAAGCAATTCCACCACTTGTTTCTTCACCGAGGGACAGGCGGTGTCCAACGCTGAAATTGAACGAGAAACGCGTCGATCAGTGATAAAGACGTCGATTACGTCGGACAATTTTGGATTCGAACTACGCGAGGACGTCGAATGATTTACCCGAGGCAAGCTTGACGCAGTAATCGGGATTGTCAACGATATAGTCGAGACCAACGTGGGAATCCATATTGACCGCATTTGTGGAAACCGTCCTCCGAGTCTGAAACAAACGAAACAATGAGAAAAGTAAAGGAACAGTCAACCGACAATGAAATTGGTAGGCGGAGTTGGGCAAATTTTACTTATAATTCGCGAATAACGAGTAAAAATTCTTTTCGGCAACTTGGATGTTCGTTTGAAAGAATTGATAAAGAATTTTTTTCTCAAAAATTAGTAAGATTTCGGGATTATGTCTATCGACCAAAAATGATTGTAATTGTTGACCCCTGCAACTGAAAATATTTTTTGTTCCGAGTCGTTAGTTATCGAATAGATTAAAAATTTGTCATTCGTTATTCGTGAATAGAATTTGCGAGCTTAATTTTGTAATTTCCGAAGACGATCCTAACCGGAGGATCGATTGAATAGACGCTCGACCGTGTGACGGCGTTGGTGCGAGGCGCGAGAGAAAATGTCAGGGCGTCGTGTAATTCTTAATACTCCGTTAAGGCGAGCCAACGTGGAAACAGGTATAAGAAAATCAAACGCCATTTAACGTTTCATAACGAGCACTGAACTTTTCTTGTACTTGATAGCGAACGTTGTCCGCGAGATGTACGATCAATCTTGTTAAACAAAGGTTGCACATCATGTTATTCCGCATTCTAGTAAATGATCTTTGAATTGAATGGGTCAAAATGGATCCAGTTAACGTAGACACGAAGTAACAAAGATGCCAAAATAGTTGTTCGTACTCGTTGCCCGTAGGAAAATTCGATAAGCATATCCAAAGGTAGAAAACAAAGTCGGACGATGATATAAAAACGCGGACAAAGAAACGCGCGAAAACAGTTGGTTATTCTAGAAGCGTTTGAGCGATCGTATCGCGTCGTTCCTACTAAGAAGGTTAATGGTTCTCTCAGCCGACAAACTCTTCGCGAAACCTCCTGAATTGTCGGCAACGAATGGAGTGGGTCAGAGCTGAAGCGAGGTCTAGGTTGAGAACACGTATGTGTATCGTGCACTTGGGTGCACAAGTACGTTCGTATGACTAAGATCGCGTAGTTGGGGGGGAAGAAGAAGTATTACGCGTCGATTTCCTTTAAGCGCAAAAAAAGTAGCCATAATTTCCAACGCGTGCGTGCAACGATCTCGATGGAACCTCGGTGGCACTACATGTATGTAGAAAAAACGCGATACGAACGAAAATTTCAATTAATCTTCGTAATCTCCGTTAAGTAATTTGTAGTAACAGCGAACGAATTTGTCTCCGTATTAGTCAATCGACGTTCCGTCCGTTGGATTGTCATGGGACCGTGAACGAGAGAATACGAAAGGAGGAAAAAAGTGCGAGAGAGTAAGAGTGAAAGGGCAGGAGAGGAAGAGCGGTAGAGAGGGAAATATAGGGGGAAAGACCATAGGATTGCGTCACCATATGCATGCACATACCTCTAGTCACGTTTAAAAATAGATTCTCGAATATTAAGGACCACGGTGAAGAGGTTTCGCGATAGATCGCTTCGTTCCGCCCGTCGGATTTAAGATCGTTCGATAGGATCGACGAAAGAACGAGGAACCACGATCTCGAGTCACGTTGAATTTCGATAGGGCGAATCGTCGATCGATTCCATGGAATCGGAGATTCGAATTACGAAACGACAAAACAGAAAATTCTTGTATTTCGATGGAAGCGGAAAGGACGCGGCGGCCGCGGCGATTCGAATGTCGGGCAAGGGGGATTTGCGCGTACGTACATACAATTCCGAATATAACGACCAGTAGAGGCTGGTCGATGTGATTCATGCTAGTACGCCTTGCTACGGCCGTACTAAGCCATCGGAGCTTCCTGCAATCGTTCCTGCCGACGACCTCCAAGTTCGCACTTGCGTGGCTGCATTTACGGTCACTGGCCATCTTAGGAAGGCCGTGATCGAAACGAGGAAAAAAATAAACAGACCGATCTGGTTTTTTTTACTCGAGACCCTGTCACCTTTCCAAATTCACGCGAGAACGCCCGAACCGTTTCGACGTCTATATGTATACGCACAGTGGCAGCCATTATATTTTCGTACAAGTCGTATTTTCATTTCTGTATCGTCAAGCTTGCGAAAATGTTTGTACCAGGTCGTTTATACAACTTGAACCTCTTCCTAGTACTCGTTCCGAGAATTCGACTCATTTTTGTATAGTTTATGTAACGCAATGGCTTTCGAGGCGAGCATTGATTTTTAATATTTGCTCGCTAATCCTTACTCTTGTGCAGCTGCGTGCATCTTGTTCGATTCTACATATATCTTTTGTCCGCGTCTAGATCTTATGTACCAAATCTCTGTAACTTGTCAGTTCGATCTGTACCATCTTTCTATTCTACCCCGTATCATCGGTCGAAATATCCTGTTCGTCGAGCGTTTTCTTCATTCGTTGTAATAATAATAACGACCCGTCCTAACGAAACGGTGCTCGATTATCGCGTGGGACGATTTCTAGACGGAAAAGATTACGTGCGACGCGAAACTCGATTGTTTCGGGGCGAGACGACGGCGCCCGAAATTTCCAGCGCGCGCGAATCGCAAATAGGAAAACCGGACGGAGAGGCGACGTTTAAATTTGCACGACAACATCGCGCTCAAGATTGCATTTAATAGTTTGGTCGCGACGATTACTAATAGTAGGCAAGCGCACGAATTCGCGTGTGTATCGTGTGTATTTAGGCATACGTATACACGTATGAAATAGCGCTCACGGCGGACGTGGGATACCATATCGGGTACCTTGTTGACCTCGCCTCTCTTCTCTGTCTCTCGTTCTTGTTCTCGTTCTGTTTCGTTCGTGAACGCGAATCTCGCTGTGTGTGTACACCGACTATCTGCTCTCCTCTCTTCCCACGTCTTTCACTACTGACAAAAGAAGTTTCGGCCGTCGCCAATGTCGTTTCAAAGAGTACTCGACGAACGTTCGTCGCTTGCTTTCGACGAGCAACGGACGAAAATGAAAAAAAAATACTCGTATCTAAATATCCGTTAACCCTTTGCGGTACGAGACATTTTTTTATATTCCGTTCCAGCAGGACCCTATTTCTAATATCCCAACACTTGTATGCGTTTTCTTCTTGCAATCTAAAGAGCCAACGACTCGTTGCCTGATTCAAAATTAGTTTTTTCACGCCTGGGAAAAATTTTAATAGGAGATTCTAGGGACGAAGATAAGACGAAAATTAAGAATGCCAATTTGTCGATCGAGGTTTCGTTAGAAAGTTATTAACGTTTAAAGTTCCGCCTGTAGACAGGCAACCAGCGAACAGCTGCGTACGCGTGATAGTGGTTCTCATTCAGCATGAGAAATTCTACTTACTGACGTATCGACAGTCTTACAGTTTTATGAGTGAGAACCGCTATCACGCGTACGCAGCTGTTCGCAGATTGCCGTTCTACAGGCGGAATTTTAAACGTTAATAACTTTTTAACGAAGCCTCGACCAACAAATTGCTATTCCTGATTTCCGTTTTATTTTCACCCTTGGAATCTCCCATTAAAATATTTCCCAGAGGTGGCCGAACACCCTGTATTTCTCTTCCTTTTGCTTGGGACTTTATTCATTTGAAAAATGAATACACAAACGAACGAGACCCCGTTGAGTATCGAGGCGTCAAAGTAATCGAGACAAAAGTCGATTCGCGGAACGGGGAGCAGCCGATGCACCCGACCATCGTGTACGATCTATCGAAGCGTGCCAAAGATTTTTATTCGTTCCGCCGCGTTCGATCTCGCGTAACCGTCGTTCTGCTTGGTTTCGTTGTCATCGAGACACCGTCGTACATTTTTATTCTAATATTAACGCGACATTCATAGTTTCGTCGCGTTCGTCTTCGGGTGAAAGTTGGAATAAGTACCGATCGTCCTTGCTCGAACCGAAAACACCCAGACCTAACGTTCCATCAAGCATATCGATAATTAACACGTTCCGTTCGATCCTGTATGGAGTTTTCATTTCTGAGTAAAAAAAATTAGCGCATTTATTTTATTTATTTATTATCAACAAAGCACTGAGAAATACAATGATTCGTAACCTGTAGTCAAATTATCAAGGGACTACGGGTTCGCGTTTTGCAGTAGAATATCCCTTCGAGTTGCGTCGCGTGCGTCGATTAAAATTCGCTAAACGTTGTTTCGGGAGGCAAAAAATACATCGAGAATCGTTTCGCGAAGCGTATGCGTGTCCCTCACATCGCACTAGGCACACCTGTATATGTAATTCCATTTTAATTGACGTTGCAAATAATCCGAACTGGGATTTTGAATCATTCTACACCGATACGAGGCAACTGTGGTTACCTTGTCGCAACGTGGTCATGGCCCCGACTGGTCGCGAGGTACATATAGTGGTCAGGATCGTCCCCCCCTTTACTTTTACTTCTGCATCTATGACGCTCATCGATGTCTCCGACTATGTATAACGATGCATACGCGTTCGCGGGACTCGAAATCGCGACTTTTTTTTTTTTCTTCTTCTCTTTTCTTTTTTTCCCCTCTTCGTCGATATCGATCGATATACGACTTGGATCGTTTCTCCTATTTCCGAGTACGGATCGAATCGCCAGCCGTAGAAGCGAAAATGAAAGTGTTCTGAAAAGAAAATACCGGCCGCTCGGATCCTAATTATGTAATAGCTAAAATATTATTTCTTTGTCGGTCGCACTGCGATTACGGATCGTCACTTGAAATTCCTAATATACGTGCATCAACTATCGTGACGTTGCTAACGTGAATGTCAAAATTATGTCTAATCCATAAAATCTAAAATACTGATTTTAAACATTTTTCTTGGTACTCGATTCTAATTCTTTCATCTATAAATCTGCGAAGAATACATATTATAAATCCTGTAATGGAAATAGTATTTGCGCTGTTCCGATTGTCGAGTTGACAGGGGAATAACGAGGGTAGGACGCTAGTTAGGTTCGACAGAAACAAAGCGTGTGATTTTCTTTGAAAATGACGTTCCCCGTTGAGAAATACCGCCAAGTTCAACAGGTGTTTGGCAGGCGAGTTTAACTTGTAAATAAATTTTAAAAAAACGGTTTACGGTGAAACGATAGGAACATCGTTCGATCGACGAGATACATCCTCACCTTTTGTTCTCATCCGATCAACAGGTTGACCGCCGAGTGGATGATCCGTGGCTTGATTGGCATCCCGATAGCACGCGGCGCGCACACACTTTTTTCGTCGAGCACCGATTCGCGGAAACTGCGTTTCATGAGCGCGCGACGGACTGCCGCGATGCTACGGAATGATTTACAGCGCATGCGTACTTCCCCACCGTTAAATCGCCACTTCTATCGTTCTTTATCCTTCCCTCGCGACGAGAGACACCATCTCTTTCTCCTTATACGATATTCATTTTCATCCCGTTTCTCAAAGTTACTAAAAGTATTTTTTTTAAATAATTCTGGATACCCTTCGAATACAGATCCAAAAGTAGTCCGGCCGAGTTCGTTGATTATTGCACGATGAACTCCGTGATATTTCCTTCGCGCAATGAAAACGGTCAAGGTAATGATAATTCAAAATAAATTAACATGTTATATATGTATAAATAAAGTTGTACTATTATACTGTAATGGAATATACAGGAATCAATGACCTCCTCGTTAATCGAATACAGAAATTATTTAAATTAGTAAACTAGTAATTGAATTAGTCGATCGACAAGTCCTTTCCTTGGTAGAATCGTTTAGAAGCGCTGATGAAAATTCGACGGTTGCGTTGGCTGGGCAGTAGAGTAAACCATTCCGGGCGGTTGTTGGTGGGTCATCGCGTGGCTCTGGTGCTGATGAAATTCTGGAGCTCCGTGGGGGCCGTTAAGTCTTACTCGTTTCGCATTCTGTCCGTGATTATGGTCACCGTTTCCTTGCTGTTGTTGATTTTGTTGCTGAAATATCACGACATGTCCGTAACGGAGAATCGACGCGACATACGTTAACGAATATACTTACTGTTTGTTGCTGATTTTGTCGCGCTTTGTTTTCAGTCTTCTCCTCTGTATCGTCATCCGTTAAGAATTCTCTCTTAGGATAGGGAATAGGACATCCGGCAAATATGCTACGATAGAATATCGGTTAAATAAATATATATATATATATAACGAGTATAAGAGATATAACAAGACTATGCATTAGACGAAAACGTACTCTTGCGTTGGCAGTGGTTCCTCTTGAAAATAGGCGTCCTGCATAGAATGTTCCGACGTTATTCGTTTGTTAGGATCCATCATTAATAGTTTTTGAAGCTAAAATAGCCGAATTAATGTCATTGCCCAAAGAAATGGTCAAAGTAAATACAGTATTTCGTTCAATCGTACCAAATTAAATGCCTTGCTGTCAGGTTTAATTTTATGCCGATCCATGTACTTCGTTAGAGAACAATTCGCGTAACTGTGATGGAACATACACTATCCGCATTAATATTAGTATTAAACGTTTCTCGAACCATTACTTCCAAACAGACACTTACTTTGATCTTTTAAAGTCTTTCAATAATGTAGGATGTTCTGGCATTTTCTTAATATCCTCCCAATCCTTTTCTAACGGAAACCCCATCACATTGAATATCCTGAACATTAATTAATTCCGACCGTTTATTATCTTCCGTTTACGTTGCATATAAAAACATAAAAATCATTACAGCCGTAACGTTTGTACCTATCCAATTGATCGTGATGATATGGATTGCTAGTTTTAATATCTTCCTGTCTACAATGAAATATTGGTTCGGACGTTAAGAGTTCCGCGAATATACAACCAATAGCCCAAATATCTGAAAGATACACACGGAACTTAAGACCGCGATACTAGGGTGGTGTAAAACGGTATCGTTTAACTATGGTTTTTATACCTATAGCTTTCGTGTAATGCCTAGCACCTAAAAGTAATTCCGGCGCTCTGTACCAAAAAGTTACTACAACCGGATCCAAATCTGCGAGAGGTTTCAAGGGGGCATTAAACAGTCTAGCAAAACCCATATCTGCAATTTTTACACGACCCCTTTCATTTCCTTCTCCCATTACTAAAATGTTTGCTGGTTTCTGGTGTACGATAAATATTTCCGTTAAACGTGGACGATTAATACATATAATACCTGTACGCGATAATAATTACCAAATCCCTATGGAGCACCCAGTTGGAATGTAAATAATGAATACCGTCGAGAATTTGATATAACAAAGACTTTACCATACCCTTTGGTACCATAACAGGTTTTTTATTAGCTTTTGCTGCTCTATGAAATTTTATTATGTGCTGTATATCAAAACGTACTATTATTATTCATTTTTTTCCATAAGACTTAAGGTGTCTTTGAGAAATGTAAACATACCCACAAGTCGTGTTCTGCAAAATCAAATAGTAACCATACTTTGCGATCATTGTGTGACAAGAAAACTCTAATTAAAGTAATCACATTGACGTGTTTCAGTTCCCTAAGTAACTGTAAAAAAAGGAACATATTAAGATACCTGCATAATTCCTATATTAAAATACAAGAGCGAATACTTACTGCAATTTCACGACATGCAGACATTGAAAGGCCTGTGCCTTCGATTTGTTTCAGACCAAAATCCTTTGTGTCTGGCCTAGATTTTAATTCGCTATCCGGCACTCTGTTAAAATTTTGAAAGAAAAACAATTAATTCTTTCTGTAAATTACATTACTTGATAGACAGGTTGTTTCAGAAATACATGTAAATATGTGATCCGCTAGCTAGTTGTCTCAAAAGAAATACAGCTGCATAAACATCCCATCGATAACTCCATGTTTCTATACAGGCTGACAAGAATGTTTCATAACAATTTATTCTTTTCTTCAGCCTTTGAATTTATGGATTCTCTTTGGTCCACAAAGCAAACAGGGGAAATAGAAAAAGCGCTATAGCGCCGCGTGGCGTTATTCGATACGGTTTCCGAAATTATTCCTGCCACTCAAACGGTTAACGAGTAGATTCGACTCCTTAAGTATTTATATATGATTCTGAAACATCCCGTACACGATACTATATTTCATACGCAACCGATATAATTATAATGCGAGTAGCAATAATACGAACAAAGTCTAGATCTACGGAAACATTTCAGTAAAACGTTGGAATCTAAAATTTTCCAACAACGAAAGGAAATTCGTAAAACGTCTTCTAATGGAACAAAATATTAAAAATATAAAATGCTATGCAATCCTATGTAGGTTAGAAACACTAACCCTTCCTTCCTACGAGCTTTATAAACGTGCCCATACGTCCCTCTTCCGACTTTACATCCTTCGAATTCGAAAAGATCTTCGACCTTCGTCCGATCTTTTTGAGTTTTCATTTTAAATTCATAATCCATCATGTTTAATGTTATCGGGACAATTATCAACTATAAACAAACATCTTTAACTTGCATTCGTATGTACAGACAAAGTGATCACCTTTCGTGCATACTATAACTCCTCCTACCGCGCTCTACGTTACGTCCGTGTGTGCTCATAGATGGCAGTAATTTCGATCAGTGGTGACACCCCTGTTTGGACTCGAATATGTCGAGAATCCGCACAAACTGTGATCGAAGGTTTTCTTGATTAATCTCGTGCCCTTTTCGTAATAATTTCTAACAATGTTTGCAATCAACGGTTACGCATACGATCGAAAAACCATCCCTGGTGATATACAACCCTTTCTGCTCTCTCGTCGCGTACAATCCAATACAATCGATCCTTCGTCCGTAATGTCTGTATCTGTTTCTCCTTCTCGGGCAATTTTCTAGGGTAAAAGAGCCAATTACAACCCGTTCACACGATACAGTTTTTCCACCGATTCGGTCACTGTCACGAAACGGTAATAACCGAAGATTCATGCCTCTCTGTATTTTCGTCGCACATTCAACTCTGAAACGTAAGAATTAACCGATTCTCTGCGATGTATATTGCCTTTTATATTCATGCTACGACATGGTTCGCCAAAAACCTATCAATTATAAAAGGATCCTTAATTTTTAGTTCCATAAGAAGTCCTGAATGTGGTACGGAGATTATACTAAAATATTCCTATGTTCGATCGGTTTAACACTAGATTTACAAAACCCGCCAATTTTGGCTGCGGTCACTGGTGACTGGTCTGCCATCTGGTAACACTGGTACCGCGTTCCTATATATTCCCCTTAAGCGGAATGAATTAATGCTTCCCGCTCGGTGTATACCTACAATTTATTATTGATTGGTAAAAATGTTAATAATTTAATACGTTATTCGCGAATACGTATTATCTTTGTTTGTATAAAAACGAGCCTTATTTGCGTATCGGTATCGCAAATCAAGCACTCGTCGGTAATTACATCGTGACGAATTTACCAACAACAATGCCTGCAACAACTGTACATAAGTTTATAACGTTCATAGGATTAATGTCGATACTACATGCGGCCTATTCAGCTGCTCAACGTGCGTATCATTTTACATTTTAAATTTCCCTTTATTATTCGGTACGTTTTAGGTTAAATTATTCTACGTTTTATATTTGCCACATGAAACAAAATTTTGTTACAGATCGTTCGTATTTACGAATAACAGAACAAGAATTTACCACTTTACCAATCGACGTAAGTATCGAACTATTGCATTTAAAATTAAATCCATTAAACGTATTATTAGTAATGAGCAATGTGCTTGTCACAGATTTTAATACAAGGCATTGTCAGTTTATTTATGGTTATGTACGGAGTGATGTACATAGCTGGTGATTTCAAAGAAATTCGAGCTGTGGTTGACTTGGAAAATAAATCTTGGGAAACTTTGCGAAATCTTCCTTCGTTCCAAATGTTCAACCATCGCGGAAGGAGTTTATTTTCGCAACATATGCAATAAAGTTGACATTTATACAGACCTAATGTTAAGGAAGATGTAATACAAATGCAATGTTTTAAAAAATAATTGCAACAATAACTTCTGACATACGTCACAAAATAATTCCAATTAACAAAAGTAAGTATACGTGTACCAATATGACCAATTATAGTTTAATTTAAACATTACCCATTATTAAAATCTATAGTAATACAAAAGATAAATATCTACAGAGTAGTTTGAATTTTAAATCATTTATTTAGAAATATACGTAAATGTACATATACTTTCTATGGACACGGCAGTAAAGTATAAATAAAAGAAATTTGACAATTTTATTTATTATCTTTACCTATACGTTGTATATTTATTTTATACGAAACATTAATAAATGAATAATAAAAGTGCAGCTCGATACAAACACATCACTTTTTCTGCTTCTTCTTTTCAGCTTCTGCTTCTTTCTCTTTCTCAATTTCTGTGACATATTCTTCAACAGTATCTGCATCTAGCATCTGTAACGCAAAAGAGTTAGAAAATCGATCGTTTAATAAAATATCAAGTATGAAATACGACGAAATTTATACCCGTAGAGGCTGACCGCGTCGCATTACCGCGATTTCTAAATTTTTTTGTCCAGACTGCACTACTTCCAGTAATGCTCTAATAGCCAATTTTATAGTACCCTTTTCTGTGGCCACTTCGTCTACGGTGTAATGTTTTTGTAAAAATTCGTGTACCGTTTTGGCGCTTCTACCTGTCGCGTTTGCCTTTAAAATACGAGACACGTTACTTTTCCATCCACTTAACATTAGTAATTTACAAGTATTTCACAGGAAATATACCTTCCATTCGTAGTAAATGCCAGAGGGTTCTGTTTGATACAAATGTGGAATCCCATCATAATCAAACCCAGCTATAAGACACGATATTCCAAAGGGTCTTCTACCATTACTTTGGGTATATTTTTGTTTCAAACCTAGAAATGATTTATATATATCAACTATGCAATCATAGTTGTAAATTATCTATAATCTCTTACCTGCAATATACCTAGTTATGTATTCCAATGTAACAGGGTCCTCTACGGTTAATCTGTGGCTTTGACATTCAACTTGTGCTTGATTTATTAGAACTCTGGCATCTGCGGTCAAACCTTTAAAAAATAAATATAAATATAAGTAAACTTATAGATCATTAGGTAGTTTAATTCGTATAAAAAGAATTGTTTAAAACCAAACCTGCAAATGCCATTACAACATGCTCATCTAGAAGACATATTTTGCGAACAGTGCGTTCTTCTTGTAATTTTGCAATAGATTTCTTTTCAACTCCTAATACAACTACATCGTTACCGCGCACGCCAACCTAAAATATAGTAAAATCCATAATGTTTTTCAATTTGTAAAAGTCATTTAAATTCCAAGTATCGTACATCGGACTCGATAAAACGAAATTGAAGAAAGAGAAAAGACAGAATCGATAATAGAATACCGAATACTATAGAATCGATCAGAGATAAAATAGTATTTAACTCAAGAAGCACGCAAACTGATGTATAAAATTCACCGCACAAACGATGGAGGTTATACTAAATTCCCTCACATACCGCTGTAGATCCTTTCCTTACAGCTTCTTGAGCATATTCCACCTGGAGCAAATGCCCATCCGGTGAAAATACCGTTATAGCCCTGTCGTACCTGGTCGTCATTGTTTTAACTTTCCAAAAAGGGTATTGAAATTATTAAATGCACAAAATGACTTGACCGTTTTTCAAAGCAATTGCTGCTCACTGCGGGTTTTGATTCTAGGTTTTGCCGATAGAGGGTAACTTGACTCCGTATGACGCGTTACCTGCATCAATGTTATTTAATCGTTAATTTTTACTGTAGAAAATTTGGTAAGTTGCTTTCACTCTCGAATTAGAATGTTGTAAATCGGTGTCTTAAAGATACGTTGTACAGGAATACTCGGACACAGTTAGATCTAATTGTAACTCTGCATTTTTCTCGAGAACAGGTTCCAACACGTTCGCGGGATTATTAACACTCGAGTAAAAGGTAGAAATAGTTTAAACTCGTTTACATTGTATGGAAATATGAGAATGCTCTTATTACCAAATTTCTCTTTTTCAAAGTGCAAGTATTTCGAAAGGTAGTACAAACTTAATGTTTGAGCGATTAGGTGGTCTGGGTTAGGTAAATGGGATAAACCGCCAAATTTCCACATCTAGGGACGTTCTACTTAAACGATGTGCTTGTTTCTTTACAGAATTTCAAATATTAGAGTTCGTCCTGTGTTAGCGTTGTAAGTTCGAAGCGACGGTCACCGGTGGCCACCATGGCAGTTAACGTGTCAAATTGAAAAACAATTTAGCATTTTCTGATATGGAATATTTTTCAGATTATAAGTCACTCTCGGACGTCACCATCTTGATCACCATCGATCCACTCAAGAACTCGTACAAGATCGACAAACTTCCAAACGTAAAACGTATAAGTATGTTTTCACTGAAATTTTTATTCGTAAAAGACCCCTTGTTATACATATGTATATGTATGTATATGTATATCCGGTAATGGTATAAATACGGCCCGAATTTTGCCTCGATCCGTCCATCTTCTCGCGCGCCAAACTGCCTCTAATATCCATAGATTCGTAGTAAAAGAATTTCTTTTATTTCAAAGTACGTGATTTTTCGATAACAGTTGGGAATTCCTTATCGCGACGATGCACATATTTATCGTCGATTTTAGAAAACTTGGCGCGATCAACCGTCTGCGAATTATGTGCTTTGCAAACACAATAATACGTATGTATGCATATGTATATTTCAGAGATAGTAGATTAACAATAAAAGAAAAAAGAAAACAGAAATTACATACTAAAAAGAAGAAGAATCGTGGAAATGTTGAATCGTTTGGAGGAACGTGAAAAAATAATGTAGCAGGGATTAGCGTGCTAATTAACGGAGCACCGAAAAAAACAACGATAATGGTAATTTGCGAAGGATTGAAGGAATCGGGGGCCTTTGATATTATCGAATAAAATAGAGTAGTGGGGATGAATAGGTGGAATCTGTTTTGTAACTAGTATAAGAGGCAACGATCGGCTTGGTGAAACGTTTAGTCAAGGTTGAGCGCTCTCCTGTGCCGCGTTTGCTCACGCAACATGATCGGGTTGGTAAAGATCTTGTACTTTATACATATGTATCACTTGTCGTTCCAACGACCAATTTACCATTACTCAATTTTAACCAGTCTCGTTTCTATCGATCGTACAAGATTTATAGAAAAGTGCAATAAACACGGTTTCTGTGTACAGTTGCGTTCGCTGTTATAACAAACTAAACTTGCGTTTCTCAACGCAGAGGTGTGATGTTAAATAATAATTCTCGACGACAGTTCCTCCGATCCAGTGCGCGACACGTCCGTGTTGCACGGTTACTTTATCGTATTCCGTCAAGTGTCGTTTCGCCAAGTCGTTCCCAGTACATATCGGCGTACCGTAATGCCTACATAATTCCGAGTTAATCGACGGTTATTATATGAAAATTGCTTCTCACCCGAGACGCGATCTGTTATCTGTAAAACTTGATGCGTCGTTGCATACGAGTCATACGCGCTTAATTTCTTACTTTGAGCTAGCATCAGCGTTAGATCGCGTTAGAAACGCCGCGCCGTAGCGTAATCATTTTATTTTAGTGTGTCCGGGTGTCATAAAAAGTGCATCGCTATGAAACAATTCGTTTCCTGTATTTCTTTACACGCGTATCGATACGAATGTAATACCATTGTTTACGAGCTGTCTGATAATAAGCGTTAAAATCGATAAAAATAATTCTGTTTTTAGCGTTTCTCGCAAACAAATATCACACATTTGTTACAGGTGTTGTAATATAGATTTCATTTTACGTTTATCGAACATTTCTCGATAGTTTGAAAGTACTTGTCGTCGTTGATAAATATCTCGTGATTTCTGGCTTCGAATTCAATTTTCTTACACGTAACCGCTGAGTTTATACAAGTGATAATTGAGCAAATAGATTGATCGAGTCGGTTGTTTATACGCGAACCGTAGAGTTGCGCGTCGAAAGAGAATGAAAACGCAGAGTAATCGTGTACGCGAAGGTTATAGAAAATAATTTCCATGTAGCTCAATAAAGATAAAAAAAACGTGACGTGACTTTTCCTTTTTTTTTTAAATATTAATCGTCGACCGGAACCGTCTAAAATATTCGTTTAAAGTCACTGTACATCTCTCTTGGAGCGATAAATTTCCTGTGAAATTAATTATTTAATGTAACTGGATGCTTTTCTCTTACGCAGGCTAAACAAGAAGAAGGTTTTAATCGGTGGGGTGAGCATCGTTATTATCGTAGCCGTGATCATCGCGGTAGTGATCGTTTACCTCGCTAAAAACCCAGAAAATGACAATGTTCAGGCCAAAGGAAATTACGGCGAGTACACAATGGTAAAATACAAGATAGATGATCGTTGATCTTCCGTAATTGTTGGATGTATCTGATACCAACACTTTCGCTACCACCGCTCTAAACATTCCGGCCAATATATGTAGACATTTATCGAAGAATTACAATTAATCGGTGAATAGTTTTAACGCGACAATGTTCGATAGCGTATACATAGTTCGTTTGTTTGTAGCCGTCACGAATACGCGACACGTGCTAGCGAGCGTGTTAATTTAAAAAACGTTACTCGACTGTTGCATCTACGTAAATCACGATGAAAGTTTTTTATTCTTCGCGTACGTTGTTCGATCGTACGGTGCTCCAGCCCTAAATTCGAAGGATGATTTCGCTCTTCAAGTACGAAAAGACGCGTGTCAGGTGTTACCAACGGTTTTGCCAACGCGCAAAGTTCCATCGGCGTCGTCTAACAGTTGGATAATGTTCTTTATTAGTTTTGCCGGAGGAAGAATGTCAATGATTCTATTTAGCGGTGTGTTTGCAAGGGTGCTGTGTCGACGAACGGGCAGGAATGCGCGCAAATCGGCGCCGACATACTCAAGAAGGACGGCTCCGCCGTGGACGCCGCCATAGCTGCGCTCCTTTGCGAGGGAGTCGCTTCTTTGCACAGGTAGACAACCTTCCCCCGGGGAATTACGTCTAGGTCGCGATACCTTAATCACGAGATTATTCCTTATCGTATCGTAGCATGGGATTAGGAGGTGGATTCTTAATGACGATTTGGAACGCTCGAACCAAGACTGCTGATTATCTGGACGCCCGCGAAACGGCTCCGTCAGGGGCGCACGAAAATATGTTTCAAGGAGATCTTAACTTGTCCATGTATGGTAGGTAGTTGACCTTGTTACTAATATCGTGCAATAGGTATGACACACGGAACATATTAATGCTGGCTCCTATCGCGGGTTGGGCTTAAAAACTTTGATGCGATTGATTTAGCAAAAGTTCTTAGCGTTTAGCGCGTATCGATATCAAGGGTCGAAAGAAAGATAAAGAAAGGAGAGGGGGAGCATTTCGTTTATCTTTACTCGGTATTTAGTTTTCCTTGTTTTCATTCTCAATATAACGAGGAATAATTATGTTGTCGCTTTCACGAGGCATTGCAAGAAAGAAACAAGTCTTGTTTAAAACCTTCGTTATTAATAGAGTTAATAATAGAAAAGATTAAGATATTTGAGAATTCAAGAACATAATCTTTTATCAATTTGAGGCCTATCTCTGATAGATTCTCTGCTTTACACGGAACGCCATTAATCGTCTGAATAATCCGTTAAACCAATCTCCTACTAAGAGACTATCCAGTATTCTAAATTATTTAATAAACGCCTTTCGTTTCTAAAAGTATGATTTTATATTGGTCGTTTTGTCGAAGGTGGTCTGTCGATAGCGGTGCCGGGCGAGCTCTATGGCTACATGGAAGCCCATAAAAAATACGGGAAACTGCCGTGGTCCATGTTGTTCGAGCCAACAATCTCTCTGTGCGCCACTGGATCGCTCGTCAACGATTACCTGGCCGGGTATTTGGCTCGCAAAGAGTCGTTTATAAAGGCGGAGAGCTCGTTGGCGGAGATACTCATTAACCCAGCCACCAACTCCACATGGAAGGTGAAACACTCTTTCTACAGTGAATCTACCCGTTGTACTTGTGCGTCGATCAATCTTTAACAAGTTGAATTACTGTTAGGTAGGTGACAGGATAAAACGACCACGCCTAGCGGAAACGTTGAAACTGATCGCGAAGCACGGATCAGACATATTTTACAACGGCACCTTAGGCGACATTCTGGTCGAAGAGATCAGGGCGGTCAAAGGCATCATCACCAAGCAAGATCTACAAAATTACAGGTTCAAAACGTTAAATTGCTTTTAGATTCCAACCCTCCTTTTAGGTCATCCTCGACTCCCATACAGCGTATCTTCATTCCAGCAGGCTAATCGGGAAGCGTTCGTAGAAAACAATGTCAGAAAATTATATTTTTCATCTGAAAATATTCCATGTTACAACAGAAATACGGTAAAACGTTACATTGTTTTCTACAAAAACTCTTCAATTTGCAAACAACAGTGTCATTTGTCGTCGAGTTCCGACTTCCGACTTCCGACTTCCGAGTTGCGTATCAAGCAACGATCAGTGACTTTTAACATTGTTGCAATTGTCAGATTTCTGGATGTTTTTTAGACAAAAATATCTTCCGAGCAAGCTGATGATTTAAATCTTATGTACCCTGTATATTTGTAATTGTAGAGCAAAATGGAGGAAACCGATCGAATCGAAGATCAGAAACTTGACGATGTACACCGCTCCGCCACCGGGTTCAGGGGCGATTCTGAGTTTCATAATGAACGTTCTCAACGGATTGGTGCCCGTCAACGACGAGGGTGTCATGTGGCAGCGATTCGTCGAGACGTTCAAATGGGCGTACGCCAAAAGAACCGAATTAGCCGATCCTGATTACGACCCGACCGGCAATATCGGTGAGTCGAAGATTTGCGTTATTGCGTAGTCATCAGCGGATCGTACATAGAGGGAAACAAAAACAATTGATCGTGATCAGTCATTTTCGACCGATTAGAAACAATGGCTTCGTAATCTTGCGTAACAAAGTCCTTCCTTAGATAAAAGTGGCCGATAAACGTACGTTTTAAACGAACTCGATTGTCGCAAAGTTAATAGAGCTTCAAGTAAATACATATACTACTTTGTGATGAATGGTCACCGCCACTCGAAGATTACAAACGGGCAAATTGTACCCGTCGAATGGCAGGCATTTGAGTGCTTCGCGTGCTTCACGCTGATTCTGTTCAACTCTTTTTTTTTTTTTTCTCTCTCTCTCTCTCTCTCTCTCTATAAAAGGCTAAAGGCGTTAATTACTGTTACGAGTCAAGTTCGATGGCGTCAATTGTCGCGACGCGAGAGGAAAACTAGCAACGTTCAAGTATACGTATACATTAAATGCACCGTGAAACCAATGCGCAGTCATTTATTCGTTACGTTGAAACGTTCTACGAATAATAATGTTCAACAGTGAAATCATGCGTGCTTAAAAAATAAATATGTAATGAAATTTTGATTTAACATTTTTGCCCCCTACAAGAGAGAATTGTAACCACGCCCTTGACCCGTTACGAATCTGTAATAATCTTTTCGTAGAGGCATTAGTAGCGAATTTGACGTCCATCGACTACGCGAACGCGATCCGAATGAAGATAAAAGATGATAGGACGAACAACGATCCGATGTATTATGGCGCCGTTATGTCCACGCCAGAGGATTCTGGGACGTCACACGTTTCTGTACTGGCACCCGATGGATCAGCTGTATCAGTGACTTCGACCTTAAATCAAGTGTAAGCCAGTTTATCTAGATAAACGCTAGAGGATCAATGTCTCCTAATGTCGTATTTTTAATCGACCAGTTTCGGCGCGATGAAACGTTCCAAATGGACGGGGATAATATTCAACGACGAGATGGACGATTTTAGTTCCCCGAATATAACCAATGGATTCGATCTGCCTCCCTCACCGGCAAATTTCATTCGTCCTGGGAAAAGACCTCTGAGCTCTATGAGCCCGACGATAGTCGTAAGTTGAACTAACGATACTATCTCGTTGTTTATTTTTATTTAAAAAATTACTAATAGTAAACAAAACTCCAAGGTTATTTGATAGTTATTTGATCCAGCGTTATATGATATAATTATAAATAAATGCAAAAAAAAATATATAAATCTCATAATCTTAATCGGATATTATCGCGATCTTGGTCAGTCCCCCGTTGGTTACAATTTTAACGTCATCTGCCCGCCTCGTTGTTTGCTTTGCCGAGTATGCGTTTTCTGAAATATTATATCTAATTGTCTGAATGGTTCCGAGAAATGATGCGAAATCATTCCGTGTCGTTGATGTTGCGTAATCGCATATACATATATGTATGTACCTATGTATATCAGTGCAATGTCGGTCATGTGAAATTGTACGTGTAAAAGCGAATGCATCGACGCTGACATGCAATACCAGCGAGACTTTTTGTTTTGTTTATAAAGGTAGATGAAAGGAGGAATGTCCGTTTGATAATTGGGGCCGCAGGCGGCAGTAAAATCACGTCCGGAGTTGCGATCGGAATGGCATTGAACCTTTGGTCGGGATACAATATAAAAGAAGCGATCGAAACGCTTCGAATTCACCATCAGGTGAGTTACAATTATCGAGGATCGACGGATGTGCAGCACGATCCGCGATAATTAACAACGATGATTCGAAATTGCAGCTAATGCCAATGAACATACAAAACGAGAAAGGATTTTCTCCGAGCGTGTTGAGCTATTTATCGAGTATCGGCCATAACGTCACTACATTTTCGGGCATCGGTAGCGCCATCACGGCTGTGACGAACGAAAACGGAAAAATATTTGCCATTTCTGACCCCCGCAGACAAGGAAGAACCGCTGGCTTTTAAACAATTATCTACGGTCTATGTCTATTATCCGCTAATAGACAAAACGTGTTAATTGACAATGAATCGGAACAGGTGACGTAAACGTTTTCATACTAAATTAAACCAACAACGTTCGATAAGGTATTATCGACAAACGAGCCGGCACAATTCTAAATACCTTGTTACAAATTACGTAGTTACCTTTATACGCCTGCCAAAGCAGTTTCTTACAAAAGTATTAGTAGCATAGATAGATAGATAGATACACAGAGGAAGCTCGAACGATAAAACTGAAATCGATGTAGGAAAAATACAACGAAGAGAACTTCGAGACGAATACAAAACGTTCGCTGAAAAGCGACCAAGTCATAGCTTGAATTTCTATACAAGCCTGCAAATAAAAATTTCTAGTATATTTACAGTATTTTTAAAAGATTAACGTACTACTTATACACTACTTTAAGTATAGTATTAAGTTCGATCGTTGCATCTAGTACAAGATCATCTGTACCTAATATTTTATTAAATTTTTCGAAGAAAGCAAACGCTGAATTATAGAAAAATAATTTATTTAATACTTTGTACATGTGCTTGATTCGAATGATTCAGTCTGACTGAACGAGGGTTGATGTTAGTTAAATTCATTAATATATTTCACTATGATTTATAATACGCGTGCTTGTTAGCTAGCTTGCTCTACATTATCATACACAATTATCAACTACTGTCGCTTTCCGAAAGGCCAGCCTCTTTTTTTACTTTCCTTATGCAACGTTTCACTTTTTTCGTTTTGTTCAATCCTTGTTTCGATTTTCTAAACACTTGGATCGCATTTAATTTCTTCTTCAAAGCGGCTGCCTTATCCTTTTCTCTTTGCGGTATAATTTCTTCGACGTATTTATCGCTAGTGACAGTGACATTTGTAACATCGGACTTGGGACTATCCACTAGATTTGGTTTGCTTGTCGATTCCGTCCTCTTCTTTTTTCGACTTTTAGTAGGAGGTTTGTATTTCATTTTCTTTATTTGTCGCTCCATGCTATCTGTATTTTCGGACTCTTGCTCTGCATTCGGATTGTTCAATTTTTCCACAGCTTTTTGAATTCGTTTGCTCAAATTCACTTGGATCGATTTTGGGACGGTCTGCACTTTAAAATACGCGGATATCAATTTCTGACTCTCCTTCTCTTCCAGTCTTTTCAATAGAGGCGACATCATTTTGTCGAATTTCTCTTTGGTCCAACCAAATTTTCTTTTCGTGTAATCTGACAAAACTACCGCGTTGAGTTTGCCCCACGTGAAACCCTCTCTCGATTCGTCTACCTCGGGAAAAAGATATGCTTGTACGACGGCTTGGCTTGGAAATCCTGTATACGAAACAACGAATTAATCTTAGGGAGGAAAGACGAAGATAAGACTAATTTCACGTACCTTTATGAATTTCTATATTTTGCAATTTATTTCGTAGACTAGCTTTCCCGGGACCCGCGACTCTACCACGAGTCATCCACGAACAAAACTTCGTTAAACCTTGCAATAAATCATCTCCTTCCGATGGAAATGCTGCTAATATTTCTAATGCGGTAACAGGTCCGATTCCAGTTAAACCTGTGGTATAATCGCTACCAACTAAAAGTGCTAGTCGTATCATTTCGTTTCGCGTTAATTCTACAAAATAATATTATTCTTTACTCAAATCTTTCCAATGCTTTAATTCTTTGATGAAAAATGCAGCATAATTAATCTTACTGAAATGATGCTCGATGTCGCTAGAACAATACTCTAAGACTTTCTTATTGTTATTGAAAAAATTTTTGTAAACGCATTGCCCTCCAAAAAGCCAAATATCCGAATCGTCTGTAATCGTGCCATCGGTCAGGTGAATTTGTTCTAAGAATGCGCATTGCGCTTCCGCTTCCATAGGTGCCACGATATACGGTATACCAAATAATCGTAACAGTTCCTGTTGATTTTTAAACAGGTTGCTTTTACATTTTTTTTAAAAAACACTGTTATTCTATGGGTTATTTGTCTCGCTATACCTGTGTTTCGATACGTATTTGCTGGGAAATATCGGTACCTTGTCTATCTAATTTACCAATGTTTGCCGTTAATTCTGTTTGCTCGCTCTCTAGTCGCGTCTGAAGGAAAAATATATTATAAACATTTCACTTAACCCTTATTTATACTTAGAAATTAATCAAAATTAATATATGCGTACTTTCATAGATAACAATTCGTTCTCGTCCATGGGTAGAGGACTTATTTTCCTCGATTCATTGCCAGTTATACCTGCACTCGTATCATCTTGTATATTTGTAATCTCTACGCTATTCGTTTGTACATTAGTTGTATGTTCTACACTGTTTGCTACTGTCGTTTCATTTCCTTCCAATTGTATGTTCTTATCTTCGGTAGCCATATCATTCTCTATAGACTCGATTTCAATATCACTGCTATTCATTGTGTCAGGTAATTGTTCATCTTCAATTTCATCTTTCTGAACTTCTTCCGCTAGGATAACTTTATCTTCTAATGTTCGTTGACGATCGGAAATGCAATTTACTGATTTCTCGGGAAATTGATTAGACAATGATGCGTTCTGAGACTTTACTTCAGAATTTAATTCGCTGTTTCGAGTTACAAACACGTCAGCAAATATATCATCTTCCATTTTCTGATCAGACCTAAACGTTATTTGGATACCTTGATTCGAATCCTTTTTATAATCATAGATATCCACGTTTGGTATCGGTACGTCTTCTATTTCCACAAAATCATCGGAATCCGAATCCGCCGAACTGATTACCGTTGTTTCTATCGATTTATCTTGTTCGTTGTTCGAAGCATTTGAAACCACGACAGACGACGACACGTTCATATTCGATTCTGCGTTTGATTCGGATAATTCAGTCTGTGGCGTGGAAAACGATTCCGTCGATTCTGTAGAATCTGCAAATTCTTTATCATCTTTGGATGTCGAAATTATTTGTTGCGTACGCGATACATTATCTTTGTTCTCGCAGTCTTGTAAATTAAAGGAATTAGATCGTTCCGATTCCGTCGTGGTGTTTTCAATACGTTTACGATCTTTCCTTTTATTTTGTTCAAGAAGCGTGAGAATTTGTTTTTCCGTCAATCCGCTGTATTCCAGCATATACAACAATGCAGGATTAAATGTATTTTTTCCGAAATACTTTTTGGAGAGAGGTCGTGATTCGTTCAATTCTATTTCCGATTCAGAATCGCTACTCATTCCTTCTATCGTTAACTTTGAATTATTCGTATTAGTTATTTCGAAATCACTGTCCGATTGATCATCGAATTCATATTCATTTATATCTTCGCAAATTGGTACAGTTTTGCTAGTACCAGGTACAGGTTCTTCCATCTCGTCTGCATTACTGGCAGTATTTTCATTGTCATCGTTGCTATTGCTTTTCATGTACGAATTTTTATCGCTAATATATATTAATCTAGTTGAACTGTCGGCGGCAACGCGATACGTGCAATTCTGACCACTGGTATTTATACCCTGTTCGGTCAGTAATTTATTTAATTCGTCCAACGTGAGTGTTTTTCCTCCCATTTCTTTTTCCGCGGCTTCTAAATTCGTTTGAACCAATCTACGTTTCAATAAACGTTTCATTTGGAATCCAGAGAATTCATGCGTTTCCTCGGGCATTTCATGCAAACGGCCCCACGAGCTTTGCTTCCTCGTTTCTTTCAAGTCGGTGAGAATTTCATAACGAACATCGGCCGGTAGTGCCTTAAATTCACCGCTAGTCACATCTACATTGTGAATATTTCCAGCCCATTTCGTTTGCTTACGCGGACTTGTGCCAACAGACGAATCAGAATCATAGTCGTCGCTATAATTTGATTCCGTTTTGCTCGCGCTCGGCAAGTCTGGTAATTTAAACATATCGTCCCTGTCCTGCTTATTTTGCAAATTTAATGCTTTCTCAGGCGAGTTTTCTTCGTCTCTATTAAGAACCGTTTTTACTACAGAATGCTTTATCAAGTTATTTATTAATTCTATCCTCATCTGTTGGGCTTTATTCTTGGCAATAGATTTCAGCTTCCTGCGCAAGGCCTGTGAATACAAAAGAATAAGAGCCTCTTTTCTCACTACCTGGTTCCCACAGCAAACTAATTATGTACAGACAATGTTATAGTCGAGATAAAAGTACAGTTTCATGAATACACACATATACAATGTACTTGGTATAGTTGCTGTTTAGAAAGTTAAATCGAATTCATTAATTGTTATTACAATGAAACATTATTTTCATATCTGTTATTCCCTGAGAAATCTACAATACAAATCTCTAAATTATAGAATACATTATTTTTACAATATATATTTACAATTGTATCCTTTTTAAGCATCGGTACACCCCCATCAAAAACAAAAACTGGTTTGATCTTGTAATGCAAAAGCTTGCATATTCTAAAGAATAGTCCGATAAGATGTGCATTAGGCTTAGGGTTGCCAAAGCGGTCTTGATATCCTTGTAATATCTGATGTATCCAAATGGATATATCTATAAAATTAAATAATCCTGTCATTCTCAACAGAACCAAGTATTTAAATAATTATAATTATTTTAATTTACCTATAGCCAGGACCTTTCCTTCGAGCGTATGCAAAGGAACTTCCTTTCCTGTTGCATCAAGTAAACGCCAAAGCCCATAAACACCCATTGTGTATGTCGAGAAGCCTACGAGACAAACATTACGTTCTATACGATGCAATATACCGCATCATATACTAATATACTCAGAGTTGGGCATCGTTGGTATTGTTTAGAATAAATATTTTGTCTAGTTTTAAATGAATAGGATTTTAAAGATACATTACCTTTTCATTTATATTTACGGTTTAATGCAACCATATATTTGATCACGATATTTGTTTTCGATTATTCATAACCTAAATAACAAGTAGGTGCTTAAATATGAAATATTTATTGCATTTGAAAACTAATTTCACTAGCGTATTCTTTACATATCTATTAACGTTACGAGTCTTTAGATTTTTTATTTTATAGAGTATTAACGTTTACTTACTCGGGCTTGCAAACCCTCGCACATATCGACATCGCACCGTACCGGTCAGCTGATTACTGAACAATACACTTGCACACGCTACACGCGCTTAAAGAGTAAGACCTTACGCATTTGCATTCTTCGTAGAATACGGCAACATTATAACTCAAGATAATAACTCGGACATTTCGTACGTGGTTGCTGGTTGAAGAAAGTGATAATCGTTGAGTAAAATATATTTATAAGAATACGTTACAATCACGTGAATTTCCATTTTGCTCCGCTGAATGTTTTATCGAAAAATCGTCTTTAGAAAATAACACATTTAAAACTTATATCTTAACGCATACAACTACGTTTTAGAATAATCTTCCATTTAATTACTATCTTTGCTTTAGTACTACGGTGGTAAAGCTTACATAAATTGCGTACGTAATGAAAAACTATAGCAATATAAAAATGAATATTCAACTCCGAGTATGTTGCAATAAGAACGATATATGTATAGTATATATAATTTTTTTTAAAGAATTTCTGCACAAAGTACAACGAAACATTACGTATAAAATATGTACGTAATACAGAGGGGAGAAAAAAAACTTGATAAAACATTGATTTTAAAAATATAATTTTTATTGCTACATTTAAATTAGATTTTCGGTTAGTATTAGGTAAACAATAAGTGCATAGAACGTTAGTTTGCTTATCCACGCGCATTCGTCCTATATTACGCAGTATCAGCCTCTTGGTCATCGTGTGACTCTTATACAAATACGTAACGTAATACGTGAATGTGCTTGTGTGTTTCCTCGTGTATTCCATGCGCACACGCGCACACTCGCAGTCATGATGTATACATATATCGTATCGTCATCATCAGAGAAGTGAAGTGAGGTAGAGGCCACCCACTCTTTCCCACAGCAGGTTTTTCCCACGCCCCCCAGGGTAACCCCAACATCCTTTTGCGGCAGCAATTCCACGGCACCTACGGGGCAGAGGGGAGTAGCTCACGTCAGGTGGGGAACAAGAGGGGAAACTGGAGGCGCTTGGGTCGACCAGGCCATTGTACAACAGTAAAACAATAGAATCTGCAGCTCAGTGACGTAACGAACCATCAAAACCCCGCGGTAGCTATCGACGAACTTTTAATTAAATCGACCAAGAAATGGGGATCGTCGTTGAAACTTCCTAGATACATTAGAGGTCGAACGATTATTTTCTCTTCCAGAAATTCAAGTTAGAATTTTGCGAAAAATTCGAAACGATTCAATCGAGAAAACTACATTCGACCGTTTAATCTTTGTTTTTAACTGCTTCCATTTTATTTTAGTAGCTCGAACGCAATTACTTGGTCGTGTATTTATTGCACGCGACGAGAAAGGAGAATTAAAAATATTTAAGCGAATCGAGAAATTCACTTCGATCTCGAGGACCTTGCTACCCTCCGTTGGTACGTTCCTGGTACAGCCACTTACGCGGTAGTAATAACTCTACGTTGTCGTTTCGAACTTAGTTACTCGGCGAATATCGTCGAAGAAGGTTGTGTAATTTCTGGTCAGCTCGACGAACCGAGTATTTGCAATTCGCAGTCGGCTCGACGAGCATCTAAATTATGGTTTCGAAATATAAAAGCAACGCATCGTATTTTCGACCGTAATTATAACAGTTTCACTCGGTGCTTCGAAACGTAGTATTTGCATCTTGGATTTAAAGTGCCGCGCGCGGCGAGAGAAGTTCGCGAGGGTTGGCAAGACTGTTCGGAAAATTCGGAAAGTGAACAGGTGTTTTTTGAATGGATTAGGGAGAATAAGCGACGAGGACGCAAAGGGATTTGCGAATAGTGAAAGATCGACGAACAGTACGATATCTGTGATTAAACGACAATTTAAAAAATGCATTGGGATTTATGTTTGGATTTTAGCTGTTACAGAAAATGAGGTGAGTGGTAAGAACGTAACCTGTTTCTGTTCGGTGTAACCTTTTTCCTGCGCCGAAAAGGTAAATAAACGACTGTTACTATTTTAATAATCGTTCGAGGGATAGATTGAATAACTTTTTTATTTCCAAAACATTCTTAGACTATTTATTATGATGGAAGATACACAGAGAAGAAGTATAATATTTAATTTCTGTTATCATAATGACTATATAATTTGTTCAAACGTTTCATTTTTAGCAGACAGAATTTTTTTCCTTTCGTGTTTCGTTATTCTAGCGTTCGTTATAATTAACGTCCGATAGTATGCGTGATAATAACAATCATGTAGACATGAAATTTGTAAAATTTAAATCGATTTACCGTTTACTTATTAAGCATTTTTGCATTTCAGCAATTGTAGTATACATCCATTCTGCTATATCGATTTTACTTGGAATAAACATATTCGTGCATCTATTTTTAGTGCATTTAATTAAGCGTTACTAGCGTACGTATGTAACTGTTGTCAGACAATTGGCATAGCGAGTGTTACCAGGAAATACGAGTTTCTTTTTTCCGTAAAATATCATGCTCGTACGTGTTTCACTATTACTTTGTAAAGTATATAGAGTTATGCTAGCTTTTTTTTAACAATAATTATCTTGTTTAACGTACAACGACAGCTATGATAAAAATGATTCTAAAAATGAAAATTGTTACAAAAGAGCGTACAAAATACTATAAAATTAGCAGACTGTCTGTATGCTTACAAATACATAGACACCGTTGTATAGACACAATGAACAAGGGTGATTTAATTCATGCAGGAAAAATGAGCTCAGCTAGGTTCCCACAGTATATATGCGTGTTTCCTCTTTCCTGTACTAAGACTAGCAATTCTTGGTAGCTCGTTTAAAGAAAGATACCTTAAGTTAATTACATCTTGTATCGTGAAAAACAAAAATCTTTCTCACGCTAAAGCTTTAAGCGAGCAAAGACTCGTATGTTTCTCCATCTATTAAAACGCGTGTAAATAATAACAAGTTACTGTTTGGTATTATACTAGACAACATTACGACGTATTCTTGAAATTACACTTGACTTTCTAGAATAAATGGAGGGTTTTGCTTCCATGTTTCTTCTCAATTCGATTTAACAACTTGTCCTTCTGGTATAACAATAGCGGCTCTTCTCTTACCTTTTCTTTTTTATGTAACGTTTTTTTTCGTTCATAAATAATTCGTCGATTATGCAACCAGATTCTAGCACAAGGGAACTCGGCGTATCGTAATTGTCTACAACTGAATTTATTTCAGGTAAAGCTGCAGAGGCAATTATGACATGCACGGATGACAAGGATAGTACGCAGCCGACCTAGCGATTCTGTGGTACCGTAAAGCGAATAGAAGAAGGAAGTTAAATATGCCACACCAGTTTGGGTTGCCTACGATGGCGCATGGAATGCAATCACCTCCTTCCCCAACTTCGGTCATGTCGGTTTATCCTCGGTTTGGATCCGGTGTCTACAGACCCGACCACCAAGATCAAAGGTTGACGCGGGAAGCAATGGAGCGTTACTTGCGCGACAGAAGCGACATGGTCATCGTGATCCTTCACGCGAAGGTCGCGCAAAAGTCGTACGGTAACGAGAAACGGTTCTTCTGTCCTCCGCCGTGTATTTATTTGTTCGGCGACGGTTGGAGGATGCGGCAAGAACAGATGCTTCGCGAGGGAGAGAGCGAGCAATCCGCGCAGCTCTGCGCGTTCATCGGGATCGGTAACTCGGACCAGGACATGCAACAGCTGGACCTGAACAACGGGAAACAGTATTGCGCGGCAAAGACGTTGTACATATCCGACTCGGACAAACGGAAACACTTTATGCTCTCGGTGAAAATGTTTTACGGTAGCGGTCACGATATAGGCGTGTTTCACAGTAAAAGGATCAAAGTGATCTCGAAACCGTCGAAGAAGAAGCAATCGTTAAAGAACGCCGATCTGTGTATAGCGAGCGGCACGAAGGTGGCGCTGTTCAATCGGTTGCGATCACAGACGGTGAGCACGCGTTACCTTCACGTGGAGAACGGAAACTTCCACGCGAGTTCCACGCAATGGGGCGCGTTCACGATACACCTGCTGGACGACAACGAGAGCGAGTCGGAGGAGTTTCAAGTGCGGGACGGTTACGTGCATTACGGCAGTACGGTGAAATTGGTATGCTCCGTAACGGGAATGGCGTTGCCGCGGTTAGTAATCCGTAAGGTGGACAAACAGATGGCCAGTCTGGAGGCTGACGATCCCGTTTCGCAGCTGCACAAATGCGCCTTCTACATGAAGGACACGGATCACATGTACCTCTGTCTGTCCCAAGAACGCATAATACAATTCCAGGCCACGCCGTGCCCGAAGGAGGCGAACAAAGAGATGATAAACGACGGTGCTTGCTGGACGATAATCAGCACCGACAAGGCCGAGTATCAGTTCTTCGAGGGCATGGGGCCGGTCAGGTCGCCGGTCACGCCCGTGCCCCTCGTTCATAGCTTGCACTTGAACGGCGGCGGCGACGTGGCCATGCTGGAACTGACCGGCGACAATTTCACGCCGAATCTTCAGGTGTGGTTCGGCGACGTGGAGGCCGAGACTATGTACAGATGCCAGGAGAGCATGCTTTGCGTGGTCCCCGACATATCGCAGTTCAGAGGCGAGTGGCTATGGGTCAGGCAACCGACGCAAGTGCCCGTCTCGTTGGTACGCAACGACGGTATCATTTACGCGACCGGTTTGACGTTCACCTACACCCCGGAGCCAGGACCCCGACCCCACTGTCCGCCGGCCGACGAGATCATGAGAGCCCCGCGCTCCATGCACAATCAAGCCAGCATGCCGCCCGCGATCGCCGACGTACCCTGGAACACGCATCAACCGCCCCAGCCGGGTCTCTGATGTTTTCTAGACAATTACACCGCGTATCACCAAAGTTTACGGCGCAGCGAGACGAACGCTGTCCGTTGCACGAACGTTGCTCGTCCGCGAAACAACGACGGTAACGAGTTACCGGCCGGCGAGAACGCCGTCGCTACGAAACGTTTAGACAATACCAAGACCACGTAGCGGATGTCTCGCTACGTTGCCTATCCTCCCGCGGAACATAACCTATTCGAGTCCGGAACCGTGTACAATGTGCCGTCTATTGTTTCCCCTATGTTCATATACCGCAACCTTACCGTAGGTTCTTAGCTTTAAGTGTTGATACAGATTTACACAGAGAGAAAATAATAATTTATAGCACTCTTAGGATTATAAAAGCTTTCTACGAATGTGAATATTTAGCCGATACGCGTGGATCAGGGGGGAAAGAAGAAGAAGAAGAAGACGAAAAAGTTTTGCGGCCCGGTCCGTGCAATTGCATATCGATCGCTGAAACTGCTTGTGCATTCGACGTCCATCACCACGTTCGTTCGTTCTCGCTCACGACGGAATCCTCTTTGATTTCAATTTTACTGCAATACCGGAAACGTTGCGATAAAAACGGTACTATACTATACATTTATGTCTTGAAAACAACGCCGTTTTAGGAACAATATTACGTTTATCCCAAAAATGCGTTGTTTTTTTCAGATATCTAGACGTAAAGTTTACAAGTGAACGCTCGGATAGGTTAAAGGCAGCTAATATCGAAAAACAGGATTCTATTGAAAGTTTATTAAATATATGTTCCATATTGGCTGCCTTTACCCTACAGATATTCGCTCGGGTATTTTTATTTTTTTTATTCTCTTGGCGTGCTCTCGACTCGTATTTTCTACATTTATACATTGACACGGCTCTACGAGGCCGGTTTCGCGCGAAATTGGACATTTTATCTTCATTATTTTTTATACCACATTTCCCTACGTGTTATACTCTTGCGAAAGAGAAATCGTCCTTTCAACATTCTTCAAACTATCAAGAATTTCGATCTTTTAAGAACCACGCTTTTTCGTTTTTCGCCAGAACGATGAGACACAGTGAACAGTGAACATCCAAACGCCATACGTCTGTATAAGTTTCGCAAAACTGGTTCGCATGGCATAGAAATAACTTTAGTTTTTAACGTGGGAGAACGCGTAAAGCAAAGTCGTTAGGACGCTACTCGAATTAATTTTCCGTGGTGTTCGGGTATCGTGATTTCACCTCGACGATTGCTATTTATTATCAGAATTTTCGTATCGCGTATTTCGCTGGTGAAATCTTCGGTTTGCTTCTTCTCTAACGTATCAAAGTATACTGTGCACGCTTCTTTTTTTTTTTTTTTTCATTTTTGCTACCTTTAACACTATTTCTACCCAGCGTCGAGAGACACCTTTTTTACAATTGTAACTAGAGGTTACTTTTCAAGTTTAACCATTTATAAAAATATTTATGTGCATTCGAATGCAAACGACACCTTTTGGTCGAAATAGATACACGATAAAACCAGGGTAGAAATAGTGTTAAAAAAAACGTACGTACGCATCGGTGCATCATTTTTAACGGCGAGAGACAAGAGGAAAACCGATCCGTATACGTTTTGTTGTCTCCGTATGATTTTGCAATAAATTAGAAAGATTTATAGAGTAAAGTCGTTGTTCCATGACTCGTGTTATCTCCAAGTCCCAAGATTCGAAGCGTTGACTGCCACCAATGTAACAAAATAGAAATATTCGGTCCTTTTTATCTTGCAGCGTTCCTAACGACAGGCGGCGTTATAATATAATATTTTATAGAAATTAGTTCCTTCGTTGCGGACGAGTTTCGAAACACGCAAGTTTCATGTGCTGGTCATCGATGATCGCAGGTGGTAGTCAACGCATCAAAGACATTTTCTAAGGCAATGAGTGCGCGTCGAAGAAACGCGAATTTATCGTTGTTCAAACGATAGAACGCTTGTAAACGTATCTTATTCGATTACGGGGGAGAGGGCGGGAGGGGGGGGCATTGCACGGGAATAGAAATTATACTCTCTAACGATAATAAAGTTTCGCCTTTAAACGGTAAAATTTTGCGAAATCAAGGTGCAATTGCACGAGTGTGCAATAGTATGAAAATGGTTCGTTTCTTGACTTCTCTCGGCATCATCGAATCGGTACAAGCTTTTTTCTAGATACCATCGAATATAATTATCAACAGCAGGAAGCGAGATAGGATCGCTTTGGGAATTGTCTTCCCGAAGAGATCCATTGTAAAAGAGGAATGTCGGTATATGTATTCCATGGGAATTTACCCACGATTAAAATTTGCACCGAGTACCTGAAGAACACGATTATCTTTATTCACGGTAATAAATTGCGAATTAATAATAATTACATCCTTACATGTATCATTGGACGGATAATCAATGAATTGATCATTGTAATTCGTTACATCGGAAAACAATTTTCAAACGTGTACGTACGCATACGTACATAAATTTCTCAGTGCTCAAGTTTGGAAGAGAATTTTCGTCGACTTGGGATTCTTTCGATCGTATATAGTTTTTAATTGCAGAAAATTTTGTCTTTTGTCTCGAAGCGACAGAATACGTTTCAGCGTGAAATTCTTTAATTATATTTCCTATATATTAAAATAATATTTTACAAAACTATATGAAAATCTTATTTGTAAATAAATCATATACAATTTTTTCAGCTAATTATTTGTGTACACGTGAATCACGGTTCCCCTTATCGTCTTGATTATAGTAACAATTAAATTATAAATTATCGGATGAGTATGAAAATGATCACGCGACGATCGCGTTCTCTAGTTAGTAACGTATACACACATATATGTATATGTATAAGTTATAAAATTTATAACGCGAACGTTTATGTATAAAATATTACTTGCTACATAGAATTTGTTATTGCGAAGCTACTTTAAATGTATCGGAGAATTTCGGAGAACGCGTTGTTGGCGATGCAAAGGATTTGTATAAATTTTTAGTAAGAGTACGAAATTAATTTCCATAGATATAAATAGTAATAAAAGATAAAGGTTTTTTAATTAAGATTACCGAGCCATCGATGTTTGTTTCGTCGCGATAATTCGCATTTACTTTATCCGTATCGTACGTTGTTTATTCATATTGGTGAGCATTAACGAAATGTACGACGTTAAAAGGTCGTCCATCTTATATCCGAGCGATGTTTCGCACAATAATTTCGAGCCTCGTACTAAATTTCCGATCGTCATGTGGAAGTAAGTGTTTCCCGACGACCAATTTGAGATTCTGGTAAAAGGATGCGTCACTAGTATATCCTGAAACAAATTATTCGTCAAGCGTTAACGAAAAATTAGTTTATTCGCGAGGTTGCTTACCTTTGTTTGCGGATGTATCAGGCTCACGCCGTGCTTATTAATTGCAATTAACAACAGTTCCGGATAATTTGGTTCCGTGCTTTGTTTGACTTCGAAAAACGCCGAACCGAACGTCGGCCATCGATAAACGATCTTCAAGAACGTTATCTTTCCATCTTCCGGGCTCATTCCTATTTAGAGTAATATTTACCGATATATCCAAAAAGGATTCTAATGCTAGGTTATATCGAAACATAATTCGAGCATCTTACCAGCATCTTGATTGTATGCTGCGATTATCGATCTTTTCCAATCGTTGGAGCTTTGTACCTTCACTAGATCACCCGGTATGAGTTCTCTTAACATTTGCCTGTAAATATTTGTTCCTTAGTTAAAACTATCAAATTACAAAGGTACGAATGCTCCCTTTGATCGTACACATATACATTATTTCACTTACGGAATCGCTTGGAGTTCTTGCTTGCTCTCGCCAAACCGAACCCTGTACACTAGCGCAGCCAATCTCGATGCTTCTTCTTTAGTGCATTTATGGTATCCTGCCAACGAACAAAGTAATAAATAGTTGGCAAGAAAGAATGAAGCGATATAAAATAACTGGTCCATTAAATAGGAAATATCTTTTTACCCCTCAACAACTTGGGAAGCTCTTGATGGAAATGGAAAATGAGATCAGCGTTTCTATCTTTGCCGGGAACGGTGTTGGTCCACAACTTTTTCATAAAAAAGACTTGGTACGTAAATTGGGGCGAGACACCTGCGTGAAACGTTAATCTTATGCAACCGACAACGCAGACGCGATTATGATATTTTAATCGATGGTGATCGAAAACATACCGTCGCGGGACGGTCGAGCTTTCCTGATCCAATCCGTTAAATGTCGCACAAAGTCGAAGAAAAAGTCGCCTTCCGGGACCGAGATGACTTTGTCGGCGATTTTTACGAACAAACTGAACCCTTCCGCCGATCGTAAATTTAGTCTCTGCGCGATATTTTGACAAAAGTCTTTCGCTCTCGTGGACGAATCCACTTCGAACGCCTGTTAAAACAATAGAAATTCTCGTAAATCGTACTCGGAATTAATAGAACGTAGATAGAGTCGCGTTTCGAGTACACACTTCGTCCGTGTCGTCCGGGAAATAGACTTTGTGAAATATTTGCGTCGTTTTGTGCTGTATAGCTTCCACTTCGACTTGATGCGGCGGGTACTTCCGTTGTCCGTTACGTAAAGTCTTTTGCAGTCTTTGTAAAGAGTCCTGAGATATGGGATGCCGTCTCGTGCGCAAAAACAACGTTAATTCCTGCAAACGAGCAAACGAGCAAACGAGCAAACGAATAAACACGAGGCGGTTTAAACGAACGAGTTTCCGTTATCGTTCTTAATCGACCTAATTACGCGTACCTTTAAGAGACTTTGGCTGCAGGTGAAGAGACCGGTGGCTAACCACATCAATTCCCAGCCTCGCTCCTCGCTCAATCTATTTCTATTGTCGGTCAGTTGTTTCATTATTTGACAATAGATCTCGTCCCGTAAGATCTCGTTCTTGAGCGGCCCGTCGAAGATAAGGTCCGTGTACTCGTTTCCGACGCGCGGTCTTTTCGTCGGTAGGTCGCCCATGTATTTCAAGATTGCATTGAACGCGAAACACGCTTCCTCCGCTAGCTCTTCTTTGGATATTAATTTCTTTAAAAGTGGCTGCTTTATCGGATCTCTGGAGTGATGCCACAATTCGTCGGTGTGCCCGCGTCGCGCCGTCGTCAAAGTCAACGCTTTCGACATTGTTCTCTTCGGCGGTGTTCTACGACGAAAAGAAACATTAGAATTTTAAGAAAAGAGTCGGACGACGACGGGTACGCGACGACGCACATACCGGAAATGATCGATCGCGTATTCTATAAGCGTGTGTGGCTTGTCGCGCGGCTCTACTCCGTTCACTTGTTGCGGGTACAGTTTGCGACCGTTTTCCGTTCCTTCGATGCTGAACAAGGACTGTAAAGAAGTTTCGAGCGTAAAGAGAAACGTGAGTGTAATTAATTGTGTCTGATCGACGATCGAGTTACCAAAATATCGTTCGGTGGTTTGGTCAGGGAAGGCAAAACGTAAACCGTCTCGGCTGGAAAATCACCCTTTTCGGCGGTTCTATCACACGTGCCGATGCACCATCCCGAGTTGAGCACGGTCTCGCCTGTGCTCTCCTCCTCCAACGTAATAAGGTCACCTTTTTGAAAGCACAGAAACGACGAACTCTCGCCCGGCGCTTTGTAATCTTGCAACGCGATCACGTATTTGCTACGCTTCTTCAGACCCTCTAGAAAGTATACCACCAGGTCGCGGATGTCTTCGGCGTTCGGGCTTTGGAATGTGAACTCTTCTCCTCGCACCGTCGATAAATTGAACGTCTGCGTGAATATTTTGTTCGTTCTGTAAGTACGAAATAAACCATCGGTCGGAAGATCCACCTTTGTACGAAGGCAAATACATTCTATCTCTACTAATGATCCTCTGATCCGATTGCATACTTCTGACTAGATACGGTGGTGATTTCGGGAAAGGACAATTCCAGAAGCACTTGTTCCTGATCGTCCACGACGTACACTCCGGTCCAGTTCACAGCTATGATGACGTCGTTCTTGGGCAAATTCGGCCCGGAATTCCTGTACGCTTCGTAGAAGCGAGAAAACAACAAAGGCCACTTGAACTTGGCGTAACCCACTATGTCCTCCTTGACGCGGAGAGCAGGTACCTTTTCCTTCAAATAGTAACTCTGCAAACAGAAACGTTTCAGAACTTGTATCATAGTAGATTCGGTGCAATTGTTAAAGCTGTACCTTTTTGTATGCTTGTAGCACGAGATGTCCCCATCTGTCTATCGCTTTGTCGATGCCCGTCAGACAATAATCCGGAATGTAATTGGGCAAAAGGGTGTAGAGTCTGTCGACGTTCATGTCCGCGTGGTACTCTATATAGTATTGTTGGGCTGCTATCATCGCCAAGTCTTCCTCCTTGTCGCAGCGATACTCTCCGAACTTTACGCCCCTGACCACCTGCTGGTAGATGAGATTGGTGGCGACCTGGTCCTCGGTCGGCTCGTGCCACGGCGCGAATATCTCCTTACGGAAGAACAATCTCCACGGCGCGTTACGTTCCTGGGCACCCTGTTCTTTGGCGTACTGCTCGCACTGGGAGATCGCGTCCATTACGTGGTCCCCGCCGCTGCCCAGCGACGAGACTTTGTCGAACAAAGCTATGTAAAGTGAGAATCCAAACTGATCGCGCAAAGATATTTTGTCGGACAACTGGTTGCACAGTTCTCTGGCAGTGGTCGCCGAATCGGCGAGCAGAGTCTTGGTGTTCCCGTCCATGAAGGTGATGGGCAGCATGATCGGCTTTTTCGACTTGGTGGCTTGTAGCTCCAACCAGCTGGGCGGTTGGTTGCGCGTCCCGTTATTGAACGTTCTTTTCAGCCGATCCTCGCAGTACGGCGCGTACCCAGGAGGACCCTCTCTGATGAACGCGCGCAAATAATTTACAAACTTCTCCGAAGGAGCGAAGCAACCCACGCAGAGCGACAGCAAGATCCATCCGCGGGCGTGCGACGACTTGGAGGGATTGTTCGTCAGCTGTTTGCAGATCTGACAGTAGATCTCGTCCCTGAGCTCGGCCCGCAGTATACCGTGACCGATGATGAAGTGTAGCTTCTCCAGGTTCGACGTGGGCCTCGCCTCTAGCCACGACTGATAGCTGTCCGCCGTGTACTCGTCCTCCTGCAGCTTCCGCCTGACGTCCTCGCCGAGCTTGTTCTTGCGTTTCAAGGTCAACGAGACCAACTTGTGCCTGATGGACCGCGGCTTCTGTCTGAGGAACGCCTCCGGGTCCACGCCCATCATCTGAGCCTCCTGGAACTCTTTGCTCCGTATGAAGTTTCGACCTAGCGTCGCCGTCACCTTGGACATCACCGACGTGGTGTCCCTGTCCATCGTGTGGAACCTGGGCTCGGGCAGGTCGCCGGTGAAACGAAGTATCGTGATCCACAGAGCCTGAGCCGCCAGCTGGTCGCCCTGCGTGTGCAGAGGCAGCAGCGGGTGCTTCAACGGCTTCCTCGAGTACTGGTGGGTGATATTGCCCTGGAAATAGGTCGCCGCGAACTTCTGGAACTTAAACTCGGACAGATCTTCCTCGTCCTCGGAGGCGGTCTGCATGGGACTGATGATCTCCTGTTGGTCCGCCTTCGGGGCAGGTAGATCGTTGAAGACGGACGTTTCCCTAGCGGGCGTTGGAGCCTCGCTGCTGGAGTCCGGCAAAAAGTCGAACATTGCTTCGACCAGCTTGCTATCGTCCACAGGCTCGTCCTGCTTCTTGGCTGCATCGTTAATCAAATTCTTCTTGATCTCCATTCTGCGTCGATCCTCCAGTTCCATTTCTATCTCCTTTCTCTCCAATTCTTGCATCCGTTCCCTGTAGTTCTGCTCGGCGATCTCCTTCGCCCTCTTGTTCCCTTGATCCTTCAGTTCCCTCTCCTCCTTCTTCCTGAGCCTCAGAGCCTCGACGTGCAGCCGATACTCGTACTTGATCTTCTTGTACCGTCTCTGTGCGATCAATCGTCGAACGTGAGCCTGTATCTTGACGATGGCCCACAGCTTCTTCTGGAACATCTTGCGCACCAAGTAGCCCCTGGCGCGCGCCTGCAGCGCGACGATGTGACCCCTGAGGTGTCGAAATCTGTGCGACAGCACGCGCGACCTGATCAAAGCCTGCAACCGCATGTAACCGATACGCATGCGTTTGTATCGTTGTCGCTGTGCGTAGCCTCTCCAATACTTCTGGACTACCGTCGCCGCCGCTCTCATGCGGAGGAACCTTCTTCTGTAGACCCAGCCTCGTATGTTGCGTTGGAGTATCAGAATCTTTCGCGTGAGCACGCGGTCCCGTTCCTGCTCGAGGAACAGATCGTGGGCGTCCTTGAGGAAGACCTTCGTGTGACCCAGCTGATAGTCGGACCTACCCAGGACGATGTGACAAATTTTCGAGGTGGCCGCGCGACAATCGACCTTGTGCGACGGAGGTATGCCCGAGATCAAGAATCTATAACGCTCGACGAACTCTGGAAACGAATGTCTGATCGGGTAACCGGCTCTGCGTATTCGAATCGTCTCCATCATGCCCGAGTATCGTAGCTGTCGACAACAGAGGCCACGGTCGAACATCATCGGCTTCTTATACTCGTTTGGCTTGATGCATCTGATGAAGAAGGGCTGACAGCTGCACAAGGTTCTCATGAGACAGTCCAACGACTTTTTGAACTGCGTGGACAGCGTGGGCGCGCGTTTCCTCGTCTCCGAGCCCATCCCTATGTCCTCGGCGAAACAAGCCTGAAGAAACTTGTTGGACGATATGTGGATCAGCTGCAGCAAGTCGGCGCTGAAAGTGTCACGGTTCTTCTCGAGGAAGCTTCTGGTGTCGTAGAACACTACGCCGGCAAAGTGATTCAATCCGAACGACGTGTTGATGTCCGACTTTGGTTTCAGGTAGTTTCGATGGCTCCCGTGGGTCTTGTGTATCTTGGCCAGCATCGTTTGATCGGTTCCCTTGGGAAATTTGGACTCCTCGTCGATCAACGCCATGATGTTCAGTTGCTTGATAGCTATCAAATCTAACGCGTCTTGGTTGTCGACGAACTCTATGTGCTGCCAATTGATGCCCTCGTGATTGTACTCTTCTTGTTCCAGCTTAAAGATGTGCTGCACGAAGAATTGCTGAAGATTCTCGTTCGCGTAATTTATGCAGAATTGCTCGAAGCTGTTGTGACTGAAATTCTCGAAGCCGAATATGTCCAGGACACCGATGGCGCTTCGTGAGGTGTTCTTGGGTCTGTAGATGGCCTCGTTGATCTTCTTCACGATATGGACAAACAGTCGCCCGTATATTCCCTTGACGAAGGCGTCTCGGATGTCCACCGACTGCTCCCTGGACAACGTGGAAACCTGTGCACGCGTTGATGGTATAGATGGTAATATAGATCGATTTCTTTTCTTTTTTTTTCTGTTTTTTTTTCTTTTTTTTAGAAGATACTTTGTGGCGCTGCTCGGAATGACGCAATTTACATGTTACTTACAACCGTCTCACCGTGAGCAAATATGGTTCTGCGGGTGAGGGCGTCTATCAAAGACTGGACCGGTACACCCAACAAATGCGCCACTCTCCGCACGTTCGTCTGTTCCGGTATCTCCGTGGCGTCCAAATTGTCTGGAAATAATCGTCGCAGATTCGAACGCGTTCCACGTTAAAGCCCTCTAACCATGCTTTACAATAAGGGCGGTAGAACTTTACATTGAAAGTAAATAATAGAACGAGTAACACGTATGGCGGCTATGACGATTGTTCTATCGTACTTATTGGAAAACGTTCTTATTGGTATAGATTGCGCCCACCTACAACCGTGGCCCTGTACTTGACGTTCCCTGTGTGCAGCAGGGCGGCGAGCAACTTGAGGACTTCCCATATTTCAGAGTCGGTGAATAACAAAACTTTCATGGCCGATCTTATGTCTGCGAATTCCGCCGCATCGTCCCGACCCTCGCAGGTGATGCTGCCACCCTGAAAATAGTATCGGTTAGTAAATGTCTTTTTTTTCTTTAAATAGAAGAGATAAATTAAAATCTTACCCCCGTTAGATATTTGTACGACGACGCGTCCTCTAGCTCCAGCTTCTGCTTTTCTTCCTTGGAGAGGCCGGCCAACATGCAGTAGAACACGTGATAGTTCCTCTCGTCCAAACTCTGCGACACTATTCGCGACTTTTCCAACAGATATTGCTCTATCTTGGCCCCCTCGATCACGCCCTGTTCGTTGAAGTGAATGTCGATGTACTTTCCAAACCGAGACGAATTGTCGTTTCGTACCGTCTTGGCATTCCCGAATGCTACAAGAACATTTAAGTCAGAGTTTTTTTACTTTATGACCGAGTTACTCACGTGTTCTACGAGCCCGAATGCGTGTTTTACCTTCCAAAATCGGATTCGCTTCCAATATTTGCTGTTCGATCCAAGAATGTTTGCCGCTGATCGCTGCCAAATATTGCAAAATTAATTTCGTACTTTCCGTTTTGCCGGCTCCGCTTTCGCCACTAAGACACAAATATTCGTGAATTTCAGACACCGTTCTAGCACGAACGAGACAAGAGTGGGGAAAAAGCCGTTCAGAGTGGATCCGTTGGGGGAGGCATTCTGGTCAGTCGTCTTAAAGAAATTTAACAAAAAATGTGACGAACAAAAGTATCGACGCAGTCTCTATGTTTCATAGTACAGTAGTCTTTTCTTTTAATTTTAAACCAGAATCCCCCCCCGTCGAGGAGGACGAAACGACCGATACCTGATCACTATGCATTGGTCTTGACCGTATCGGTTCATGTGCGCGTAACTGTTGTCGCCGATAGCGAATATGTGAGGCGGCAGCTCTCCGATTTTACGATCCTTGTACAGTTTGATTTGCTCCGCGGTGTAGATGGGCAGTATTTGATACGGATTCACAGCAACCAGGATAGAGCCCGTGTAGGTCTGCGTAGAAACAGTACATTATATGTAGATAATTAATACGTATATTTCGAGGCATCTATCGTTTAAATTTGCCGCGAAAAGCTCCCAGAGGGCGTTAGGGGTATCCTAACTAATCAGTTCCCGCCACTTACGTATATAAGATTCTCGTTGTAGCGGATCAAAAGATTCCGTAAGATTCCGGCTTCATGGAGGTCTCCTAAGCTGATCATATCCTCTACACCTTGCACAGAAGTGGCATGCATCGCCTTGATTCGTCTTTCCGGGGTCAGCCATTGTTCCTGGAAAAATTCGACCGTACGTTGAACGAACGCATCACGAGCGTATTCGAAATGGCGATAACGCGCGGAGCCCAACACTTTCCCGTACGCAGTTCGATGAATCTCGAGAAACGCTGCAGCGAACGTGAAAAGTAGGTAACGATTACCTTGTTATCGTCGTCTTTCACTTGAATGCGTCTGCCCTCGGCGGAAATCACTCGTGCTCCTATTGCAACGTCAAATTCTCTCCCTGAGATTGGTTCGATCCATATGTAATCTCCCTGAAAAGGAATGTTTTTTCACACGTAATCGTTTAGATCGTTATTTCGACCCACTTCCCAGCGACGACGGAGAATAAATAACCCTTTGACTACGAAACGTGTATACAAAGTGCACGAAAAGGTTAGGGTAAAACTTATACCACTTACGTATTACCGAGATCAAATAGACAAAAAAAGTTGGAAAATGCTCTGTCGAGAAGATACAAACGTTGAAAGATTCATATCGCATCGTGATTCTCGGCAGAGACGATCGAATCGATTTAAAAGTAAAGGTGATCGAACTATCTACAGGGAATTTCGAATCGGAAAGTATACACTGCGTGAAATGAAATAGGAAACTAATGTCAAGGTTTGCGCGAACGTTTACATGGTTGACGCGTACGAACGAGTTTGACCTAAATTAATTCGAGAGTTGGCCAACGAACGCGTCAGCACGCGCTGTAACTGTAAACACGACACCTTGGACGCATTAATTAAATAACTGCTAGTTGGGAGTTATTAGATAATCCGAACGGTCGTTTCGCGGTTTCTTTTTCTACCGTCGATTCGCTTAAGCGAACGGGAAAACGAATCTGTTGCAACCAAAATAAAGAAAACTTATACTACGACAATTTATATTTCGTTATATAAATTTTACTTGGCGACATTTTTGCCTGCTTCGAAGGTATTTTTCCCGGTTTAATGATCCAGTCGTCGTTCGCGCGGACTATAATCGAGTTAGTCGAACGAACGAGTCTGGCTTCTAGCGCACGGTTTTGCGTCCAACGATACGCGAATCGCGAGATACGATGCCTTTCGTTTCAAATATTTTCGACGGTGAAATTTTGTTCAGTTACGTGACGACAATGCGAGCTTCCGGTGATGAAAATCACCGAGCGTATCGACTGCCAAACCTTCTTTTCGAACTGCCCATCCGTGGCAATCGCGATCCAATTAACCCTTTTATAACCTAACCGAGACCTTAAATACAGGTGACGTTGATATTTTTCCATGTTACGCATGATATTAGTGTCCACATTTCGGTCGAGTGTGACGGGATTAATAAAACAAAATCGAATTTATTGTAAACGTTTCAACGCATCGTGACGATCCCATTCAAGTTAGGAATTTATTTCGAGACCTAACCTGGACTCAAACCAGCACCGTGCCCGAGTCGTCGACAAAGGTTTTCTTCCAAGGATGTCTGGATCGATTTCGTTATTTTGAAACGAGCATCGTAGAGGTCAGCACGTCACTTGAAACCGAGCTTCCAAACTGTTTGCTTCAGAGACCGTATCGTGCATTCGTGTTCTACGTATTCACAGTTTCGATCGTCGAATTGTCAAAAATAGGGACCTCCAAATATCGCAAAGTGTGTTTTTATTAATATGTCTGTATTATTAATTTTGCAACGGTTGTCGCAGTCATGATTTATCTGAAACTCCAAAGGTTCTCCAATCTCTTAAACCACAGCGTATAAATAATTATCTCTGCACTTTCAACTTGGTTCTAAATACATTAGATAGCACCGTTTATCGCAAGACTAATCGTCTCCCAAAATTTACTTTCGTAAAATTACGAATTTTTTAAACCGTCGTTCAGGCCCTAGTCAATTTCGAAACGAATCTAATATTTGTGACCCATCTAGACAACCATAATGGTATACAGAGGCGCGCCAAACTCCCACGATATGCAATTTCGTGCGTAAACGATCGTATTATACGAAGTTTGTATTATTGTTCCCTTCGACTTTGCGTCTGCCCTCCGTCTACGAATTCATGTTTGCGTGGCGCACACGCCTTCCGCCGGTATTCCCAGCCGCTGTTTTCATCTCGGTTCGCTCGACGTCACGTCCAAACAAAAAGAAACGGAAAAACACTTTGCCTTGCAAAGATACCGTAGCCGCGAGATGCACCATTTCTATGCTCAACTATCGCCGACGGCGTGCAGTTTGTTGTTTTTCCGAACGCGAATAACCGGTCGTCCCCGCGTCGAAAGTCGCGAGCAGTGTCGGAGAAAATTTTCGATTCGTCGATTCGTCGATGCGTCGATGCGTCGATGCGTCGATGCGTCGACGCGTCTCGTGGAAGCTTCCGTTCGAGGCTCGTCGAGAACCGTCGTTTGGTTCGAGTCAATAATCGTTTGCATGAATTTTCTAGGATCGGTAATCGCGATTTTTCACGGAACACTTGCTCGCGTCGCGCGGAACAGTACGAAGAACGTTGGCCGTACGTTTCGCGACGCGCCATTACTTTCGTTCAACACTGTACCCGCTTCTTCCCAGCTAGAAGAAAGATTGAGAACCTTCGGGCTAGTCTGTGGCTCCACCGACGCATCTACATATACGAGTGCACAGGCTGCGCCTGATACTCGTATACGTTCCGATTGTTCACCTCACCGGAACATCGGAAGAGCTCATCCGCTCGTTAGCTCGAAACGAGACTCCTTCGTACCGATTTGGCCCTTCTTTGCCAACCAGGTTTTACTTTCGGCCGTTACGCCTACGAAAAACGTTGCAAACTCATCGATAAACAAGAGTCTCGCGAAGATAGGATAACGCAAATATGTAATTCACGAAGATAATCGAGATAAGTCAGGCTTCCATTGCGCCGGAGGAACATAAAATTTCAGTGCCAAAAGCTTCTAATGTGCAAACAACGCCTCCGGTTCTTGGAAGAGGTCATCTACATATTTAAAATGTCATCTCATAGTGTATTAAAGATATACGTTCCAAAGATTATTCCAACGTCGTACGTGAAACTTTAAAGCCAACTATAGTTAAGGGTTCGAACTATCATCGTAGATGAAAAAAAATGTATTTAATCTACCCTAGTACACCTAATTTCGCATATCCCTATGCGCGTACGTACTCACACGTAGGGAAAGAATAGACTATAGTCGAGGATAGAAACGCGTGTCCGGTAAAACGATTCGCGTCCCGTTATACGACGGCTGGTTCGCTCGCGCGAAATGCGAAGACGCCTGCACAGGGCATTCGCGAAGTGACGAAGGACCGTTAACTATGCCTAATTAACTGACCATTCGTCTCGATATACATATGTATACCTTGCGCCGTCGTCTCGTAGTTTCATTTTTTTTTTCTCTCTTCCTTTCGAATGAAATCGTATCGCGTATTCGGTAGCATGCTCGATTAAAAAAAAATTACAGGCATGCACGCATGCATCGCACAAGATCGAGTCGAATGCATAAAAATTTGCAAGCACGAAACAACGACAGCCATCGAATACATCCAGGCATATTCGTATCGAAGCTTGTACGTTACCTGCGCTCGTTAGTGGCGCTTTAGTTATCGATCATTGCTCGAGCCTTGCGCACGTCCCACATTTTCACCAATGCGAATATACCGTAGAGGATATCTACGGATAAACGAACAGATAGAAAAATTATATACCAATCCGGTTCGTCTTTGCGAGAACGAAAATCTCGTTAACGCGATAGACGAGCAGCCTTGAAAGAGTTGCGATAACTCGAAGGTAAACCAGTCGGTTTTATGCCGGTCGATGGAAATGAAACGCACCGACGTGAAAACACGCCGCGCGCACCGACCGAAAGGCGCACGAAATCGCTACGATTTCGAATTTTATCGCAACGATAATAAAAGATTTCCCCGACTCTTATTTTCGTTCGTCTATCTGCCGATCCCACGGAAGATAACCTAACTAAGCTGTAAATATATCGAGCCCAGTGCCGTATTATACAGGGTGTTCGAATTTTTTTCAGCCCTGAGAAAAATTTTTATTTCATACCAATTTTTTGATGGAGGCTTCGTTAAAAAGTTATTAACGTTTAAAGTTCCGCCCGTACTGAATTCTTTTCTCGAAACTGAGTAGGATTTCTATTCACCAAAAATTATTGTAATCGACCCCCGGAACCGAAAATAACTTTTCCAGAACGATTTGAAATTTTTCAATTTAATTGTTAACTTTTTAACGAAGCCTCCATCAAGAAATTGGTATTCTTGATTTTCGTCTTATTTTGGGATCAGTTTCGTTGATTCCCCTTATCTCGATTGTACGAGAACATGCGTGTATTTAGTCAGTCGAGCCCTCGTAAAACGATCCAAGTACCTAGGTAGAAACGTAGCGTGTTTACATTTTTGCTCGTCACTCCGCAGACACGTCCGCGGCCATCTTGATCCGCGGAGCACAGGTTAAGAACCACTGACCTATAGTGTCGCCACTGGTCGAGCATTCCTCTGGCATCGAGAGAGACCGCGCACGTGTCTCCTGAGCATGACTTTTCATGCGGAGAAAGAATCCGCCGTCATTTTCACTTGTCACAGATTCCTACTGACCGTCTTTGAAGAAAACGGCGGTAATATAATAACGCGCGAACACTGGGAATGGACGTTTCGCGCGCTGCAAATGCACCGTTCTATACGCGACGAATCGATGGGTAACGAATATCGAGATAAACGACGAAACAACACTTACCCGCGTGACGATGACCATCTCTTAAGTCGTGGTTGTCGGCACTCCGCCTGAAAGATAAAGCAACGTTGTGTGTGTGCTTTTTTTCTTTTTTTTTTCTGAAACGGATAATTGTACACCAGAGACGGGCGAAACTTTCTCGAATAATACGCGACAAACAGATGCGTTTATCGTGTATAGTATACGTCCGAATGAACTGTCTTGAGTTTTTATTCGTTCGATCACAGACGGTGCGTTTTGCTCGCTCGTGGCGGTCATTGGAACGTCGTTAAACACGTCGAAAATGTATTGGCTTGAACGGGGAAAGTTTACGCGTTTGTATTAAGTAAGTAAATTCGTCTCGTCGATAAGCGAACTTTCCGTTCCGACCCGATAGAATAACTTTTTATCGTACGAGGCTTAACTTTCGAGACGATCAAGCTTGGTATACATATAGCGTCATCGACGAGCTCGTATGCCTTTTATTTCATTCTATTTGCGTTAGAGTTTGTAAATATTGACGGTAGTATGTACGATGATATCTGTTTTTCATTCACTTCAAGATCGTCTATCGATTCGTGTCGAGATATCGCGATGGCAACACGTTGCTCTTGTTAGGGCAGTGGTGGCCCAAGTGGGGTCAGGACAGTTTAAATAGGTAGTTTTACTTATTAATATTTATGTTTTACAGTTGGTGAGATTTATTATCTATTATATTAGCGAGAGTTTGTTCCTTTCTGGTGTCAGATAACGCGTCGAAGGGTTTTTGTGTTTAGGTCTGGGTTAAGCCTGGGATCCACTAGAGAGTTTTGCTCTCAGGAGTGAATGATTTCTTTTCACGCGGACGAACCTTCGTGCTAGAGTCGCCTCGTCACTCGTCGGTAGTCCCTCGTGTTCGTGTGTAAAAACCCACGCCTACATAGAGAACTAATTTTTCAGACTTTTAATTTTTATGATAATTTTCATTTTTTAGTTACTTTTCGTACGTTTACGTTTCCGTAAAATTTCGAAATATGTTCATTGGTTGAAATCGGGCTTTCGTATTGGCTATGCTATTATGTAGAAATTTTGCCCCGACGGTTAAGAGTGACGCGGTAATTTTGCTCGTGCTCTCGCGAATGAGCTGTTATTCTCGATATCGACTTTTAAGATGAAAGCTCTCGAGTGGTCACCGGGCATTAGACGTTAAACGCGGCGGAGTCGTGCGTCTGTTCGGAGAAAAATCATTCCAGCATGCGACGATGATGTCCGCCGGCCGATCACCGTTACAGTGGAACCAGCACAAGCATAAACCTGTTCGCAAAAGTGGGTTAGGCAGTTTCTGCTAGCACCGTGAGCCGCACGGCTTCGAGAACATCCATCGAGGATTCTCTCGACGGAGATCGATCTCTCTTCTCTTCTGTTTTCTTATCGACCAGGCCCGGCGATATTCCTTTCTGGTTCGCGAACGAAACAAATTCGACCGGATCGAATCGAAGAAAGTCGAATCCGAGCCTCTAAACTCGCGAAAGAGCATCGATCGAACTCGACCAAGTTGCGGTTTACGCGTCGCTGGCGTCAATTTCGTTCGGCGAAACACAACGATGGATTCGCTACGAATTATGCTCGCGCGAGTGACTCTTGGGTCGGCGTACCGATCGATCCGAGTCAAGTGTTTTTCTTTTTAAAAATTTTTAAAAGAAAGAGATTCTAGAGGGCAAAATGAGACGAAAATCAAGACTAGCAATTTCTTGATCGAGGCTTCGTTAAAAAGTTATCGACGTTTAAAGTTCCGCCTGTATTTTTAAGAATTACAAGTATGTCAGAATTTTGTCTCGAAAGTGCGTAGGATTTCGAGGGTGTGTCTATCCACCAAAAATTTCAACTTTTTTACAAAACCTCAATCGATAAATTGATATTCTTGATTTTCGTTTTATTTCGGTCTCTAGAATCTCCCATTAAAATTTTCCCCGAACATGGGATGTATGTCTAAACATCGAAATATCGATGAAACGTACCGTCGCGATCTATGTATACGTTCGATCGCCCGCATTACGTTCCCCCTCATTAACGATCGACGCTTCAACCTTGGACGATTTTTAGGACACTACCGCGACGGTGGTTTCGATTCACTCTATAACGAAATAATATACGTACAGTAAAACCTCGATTTAGCAAATTTCTTGTCCTTTTATTATTGGAATTAATCATTTCGTCATCGTTCGCGTTTATTTTTAAACATATGCTGGCGAGATATCGATACCACTTATCACGAGGTGAAACGGTCTTCCAGAAATTATATAATTTTAAACAACATATAAGCTATCTATCAACATAGAATCGTGTTACTAAATCGATATTTGCTTCTGATTTGTCATAATCTTTGCGATAACAATGCTACTACTCGTTCAAACAAACGAATAAAAAGCTCCTGACCGGTATTGTGTTCAGAATTGTCGATGACGCGACAAGGACGTACGAATTAGCGATATTACCGATATTACGTTTTAACGATTAGATTATAACATTCCTTTTGCGATTTCTACATTCTGATCGCCTTAGCAATAAAAGATACTGCTCGCGAAGATTCTTGCGGTTTGTCGTTATTTATGAATGGATCCTATCGCGATTCTTACCTTACTTTTAATCGCAATACTTTACCGATCGTTTCGTTCTAAACCGACTCGGCGTTTTTGCTTAGCGCTATTAATAATCTCAACGGCTCTCGCGTCTCGGTGGTCGATAGATTTTAACGATTCTTTCATGCCTTCATCGACCATATATGTACGTAGAAGTAGGTACGTAATTTCATTTTAACGACCAGCGTTATTGGCACAATTATCGAGATGTCTCATCGTACCCTTAAAGAAAGTTCCATCTATACTAACTATAAAAGTTGCAACCGTCGACTTTGAATAAAAAATATCTGGACAACGGTCAATGGCGTAGCACCGCGTGCTGGAGACTTTAACGGTTGATCAAACAAGAACGCGTGTACGGAATCGTGTGCCTCGAGCTTCCCTCGAGTAAACGTGACGAGAAACCCGATTAAATTGCGAATAGATCGTTGAAGCAAGACTGGAGGCATTCCATTTTTATTATTCGTTCGTGCATTCGCTTCTTACGTCACGACAGTTTTCCACGTGTGCATCGTTCCTTATTGCGTTTCGAAAATCCGTACGTACGTACGTACGTACGTCTATCCGTGAAACGTTTTCGTGTCGGTCGAGCGATTCCTACGAGAGAGTATACATATACATATAGTTTATTTGAGTTTATAAACTTTCGTTAATAGAAGGGCAGAAACGAATCGTGCACGATCGTTTGGTAAACATTCCAACGGTCTACCTACGTATGCAAGATATTGTTCCTTACGTACGCTTATCTCGCGAACCTATTATCGCATTTTCGGAGCCGGCGCCTACGTATGTTCGCGAAACGTTACGATTCCGGGGTAAAAACGTTGCTGGTACACCTCGTCCATTACCAACGCGGTAATGAAACGACACACCGAGCGTAATGTTTCCGTCCGATCTGTACGGGGGGAAAAAAGGACGCTGTTTCGAAGCGATCGAATGAAGGAAAATGGGCATACGGGCAAACAGATTCGTACGTACCTTGTGCGAGTAACGAGAAACACGACGAAAGCGGCTATATATCGGCACGCTCCATTAAGAGGCACTGCACTGCACTTCGGACGCGACGTAAGGCGCGCTTTTCATGTCCGACGTGACTAGATGATCGTCGGAGGAGGTTGGCGCTCTCGGAAGCGACAAACGTGAGAAAAAGGAACGATCCCGCACCACGACGGTAGGAAATGGGACACGAAAAGCAACAGTAGTCGTTCCGGAGGATGGGCCACGGTGACCGGCACATTAACGCGTCCACTCGGGGAGCTTCGGTTCGAATCGGCCGTGCCAGGTGGAAGCGACTGCAACAGCGGCGAAGAGGTGGAAAAAGTACCTGTAGCCCACGCCACCATCGACAACTCCACCAACCGGGGACACGTTACCAACGCGTCTTGTTCCGCCGTCCGCGCCAACATCTTACTCGCGTATCTGCAACCTGTTGCGACCCGAGCACGCTTCGATCGATCGACACCGAGACATTCTCTTTGCCGATCGGAATACCGATGCTGTTCTGCAGTGCCGGCGCATAACCGGACGCACGTCGCTGTATTTGAAAATTTCGATTCTCGTTTCGATAATTATGGAATAATTCTCTCCTTTCTCCGAATGGTCCGCGAAACACGTGACGATCGACTTGTTGTCTAATCACAGTTTCAAGTCGATTTCGACGCCACTGGTTATCCGCGAATACGAAAGGAAATAAAAGATAGCATAGTTTATAGAGTAGTTAATAATGGATCCGAGTATGCAGCGTAACTGCAAAACCGTGAAAAAATCGTGACCTGTTTTTTTTTTATTAATATGCGTGTTCGAGTGAGACAGGCAAACGAATAGTTTACATTGAAAATATATTTTCATTTCATAAGAATTCCACATGAACGTTACACATAGACGTATTGCGAGTTCCGGTAACTTATATAATATACACATCGATACGTGAGAATTTCAGGAGCAACACAACATCGGCGATGTTATGCACATTGCGATTCAACAGTTGCGTAAAATAATTTCTTTTTTTTTTCTTTTTTTTATGTATATATGTATATATGAACACGATTTTTCAGTGTAACGAGAATATGTAATACTTCATTTTCAACGACCTATATTTTTTACGAGTATTTCAATTGGTTCTGTACTAAAGTTATAATATCACGCTGCATTGTTATCGATGATAGTCCTAGAAGCAACGGCAAAAGCGTCACGCAAAATGTTTAAAAGGGTTTCTTAATAATAATATGATAATAGTAACAAGATCGAAAAATATCTGTAATATGCAAGGATTTCGTAAATAATTCTGGAAACACATGGAGTAGCTACATTCAAGGATGCAGACGAATTTACTGTAACAGATACGTTCGTATAAATTCTATTCTTACATCGTTAAACTTAAAATGCAGATTCTGTTTTTCCCCCCTATCAACTTTAGTGTATTCGGATAACAAATGCGACTGCTTTCGTTGCGAGTAATAGTAAAGAAATTTATAATATTTGGTACACCGCTACAATATATTGTAGTAATTGCGTGCACAATCAGGTACAAGATATGCACATTTAATATTAAATAGAATCGATGCAGAAGTAAAGAAAAGAAATTGGTAATTGGTAATTAACACTAAACGTTGGATTTTCTTGTTACGAGATAATATGTATAAAAACTTTATTTTAATCGCGTATGCTACTTTTATGGAAGCGTATTATCACTGTACTTGAATTGTAAAGCATACATCTAGTATAATTGCATTTTCCTGATTAAAAATTCTTCCGCGTTTCACTTGTTACTTTTGCATTTCCTGTACCTATTATCAAACGATTGGAGAAGTCAACCAGCCTTTCAGATGTGACGTTTTCTTGTTCGCTGGCAAAAAATTATAATATTCAACAATTAGGGTTACAACAAACGAAACGACTAGGAGCTATAGTGACTTGTGTTACTTGGAACTTCTCATTGTGTTAATAAATTATTATCATTTAAATAATTTGAATCATTCCCAAAAAATGTCACATAATTTATATTTTTGTTGACGCTCTACAACTAATTTGAATTTTGTTAAAATCGGCAGATTAATTAAAGAATGATTGATTCTTCGTGTTAGTATTATAGGAAAACAATACCAAATTCTCTACAGGCTAATGAAATTTCGTATACTTTTGGATGGTTTATAAATCAAACAAAATTAAAATTATGTTCAATTTTTATAATTCTATATGGGAATTGCTTAAAATGTCATGCAATATCATCTATTTTTTAATCGCTGTAACAGACGGATTTAATCTGACAGAATATAACGATTCGTACTTTGGTCGTCCTCCAATATGATTGCACTAAATAAGAAATGGTAAAAATATATGTTTAATACTTGCTTAACAAGTGCGCGCGCATGTGTATGAATTATTCTTTTCCTACTCGTTAAAAATAAAAGATGCTTGCGAATTAAGAGAATTTGCTTATAATTTCGTAAGAATACTATTTTGGTTCATTGATTCATCTATTACTTTAGAATTTCTCGTAAGAAGCAAACAGCGATATAAAAAACCCATTCGATCGTAATGAAACAAACTGACTTGATGGTCACAAAAATAGGCTCTGGATAGTACACTCTTACATTGAAATATGACAATATTTTTTCTTATATCTTATGATTTGATTAGTTTCGTTACTTGTAAATAAACATATTTGGAAGTTCACTGAAGAAGTGCTGAAATGTCCCAAATCTTAATGAGACGGTCTTGACCGATCGTTAATAATCTTCGTCTGGGAGCATCGAGATCCATTCCAACGACATTATGTTTCGCGTCGTGAAAGGATGCTAAAGATGTTTGACTAAATAACACACACACACACACACATATATAGGAGACATAAATAAAAGGTTCGCGCGACTCGTCTCGATTACTATTACTCGAACCAACTTTTTTACTCACTTTGCGGCTTTAAGTTGAATATGGCATGGATCGCATACCCTAACTTCAAATTCAAACCCCATTGCCGGTATTGGTATTCGTTGCGACGTACATCGGGCGCATAATGCGCTACCGCAATGGCGACAATGATGTTGTCTCAGACCTAATTGCCGTTGATCCATCATTGCTTTGATATTCCAAAAGAATGGCCTTCCACAAGCCTAAATTAATTTATTTAATTTACAGATTACAGATGACGTTGTGCGTGGAAAGCACGGGTAGGAGTAGATTAAAGACATTAAAATAAGGGAGAATTCATATAAATATGTATGTATATGCCAGATACGATCTTGTTTACGAGTAAAAGTACGCAGTAACTCGATTCGTATCGGACATACGTTTATACCAAATGTCGTTCTTATTCCAATGTCTTGAGCACTTCCCTGCCCTACTTTCCACATGCAACTCCAACACTCTGTCTATAAAATTAGTTAAAAGAGCAATTATTCGGATAATTATAATTTGATTATCACATACTTGGCACGTATCGGACTCTACCCATGCTGCTGTTTCTTTCCTATTTGCAGCCATGTCCCAACAAACTATTACTCCATCTTCTCCCCCGGACAATAGTATCCGTTCGGCACTCGCGTAACACAGCGCCGTTACTTTGTTACTGTAAAATCGTATAGAAAACTGTAGAAAATAAATAAATTTCGATCATTTCTGCAATAGATAAATGTACTTACTGATGCCCTTGAAGTTCATACGCTGTACCTTGTCGTCCACCTATATCCCATACTATTATATTCTGATCAAAACTTCCAGAAAACAAAAGTTGCTTTTCACAGTCCCATGCTAAAGTGTGAATACTTCCTGTATGTGCTTTTAACGTTGTGATTAGAGCGACACCGTTAGTGTCCAATTTCAACATTGCTATTTGTCCAGAATAATTGCCAACAAAAGCATGTTTCGATTGCGGGTCAAATCTGTGCAGGTTAAGGAAATAGATTCCAACATAGAAACTATAAAATTCTTGCAACAAAGAACGTTATAAAACTAATTTAATATGGGAAAGGATACTGCAGTGCAGTGTACCAGGCATCTGTCTGATACGATCCCAATTTTTGACCAGTTTCCGAGCAATGCAACTGAAACATTTTATCACGACCTACACTCAGAACCCATTCGCAATTCGATGCAAATATAACGCCTGTAACTCTTGCTTGGTGTGCAGAATATTCGCGCATAGCAGTCATTCGGTTATAGTCTTGTTCCACGATAAATTCCTAGAAGCAGTAAAATAATATACCTATTTTAACATAAGCAAAGTATCGATATATTTTCAATACGTACATTTATGGTTCCATTCTCTAAACCAACAAACAGTTGCCTAGTCTCCACGCAATAATGCATCGACGTTGCGCCAGCAGCCATGTATTGACAAACACTAGGCCAATATTGGCCGGAATCGCGTTTCAACCAAACTCTAACAGTTCTACGAGGAAGCATGTCGGAATAAATTTCACAGTATTAAAAGAAAAGTCCAGGCTCGTTTTATATTTAATAAAATTCGCCTCGTCTACCTGTCATCGCAAACGCTAATTACACCTTCTTCCCGCGGTATGATAATCGCTGCATTAACATCGTCATTGCATCCCTCTAATTTCGACAAAAGCACAGGTTTGCGGCTTGTGCTGAATTTATCATGATTTACTCCTGGAGCGGGTTTTATCTCTGCTGCCATTTCAGTCTTTGGAACGTAATCTTTCAAGTGGGCTTGTCATTTGACAGTTGTCAGACTTCGATGTTAATCAGAGTTTATGTACCTTACGAAGACGGAAGGTCTGATTTTTTTACAGATTGTGGAGAACCTATCGGCCTTGCGTCCACGTTATTCGTCACGAATCTTCTTTGCATTCCTTTTTATCGACTGCTACAAATGTCGTACAAGCATGAACAAGGCATACGAGAGACGTTACGATCAATGCAATTTTCTGTTCCACGAATTAGGCTTGACGATATATCTATACATAGATTAATATTCCTAACGCCCAACTTTCTGCGCACTAGATGGTGTAAAACTAACTTTAATTTATTTATTAATGCAACTTAGGAGAGAGTACTCGATAGTTTCGATCACTTGTAAATGCTTCGCTATTAACGCCAAAGGCTCAAACTTGTCTAGAAGCAGTCCTATTCCTGTCAGAAGACATCGCTAATCTAAGACACAGGTTAACGGTGCCTTCTGACACCAACAGTGTCTAATATATATACGTCCTCCCCAGAAAGAGCCCCTTGGGATTATGAGAATTAAACAGGACTTTTACACGTTGCATGAGGAATCTCGTACGATTTTAACTATGGCCAGTGGCTCAGCCAGATTATAGTATTTTGATGCTGTTTTGTTGGTTCAAATAATTAGATATCGAATCAATACACTGCATTCTATTTATTAAACGAATAGAGATCTTGGGCTTATGAAGAAAGACATATTTATAGTTTGCACGTTTCTTTCGACAAGTACATGGTTTCACGGTGTCTATATAAGTGACTGCAACGTCCATTTAATTTGTCTGTGATGTTCCCTGGCCCATCGGTGGTACATGATTTGCACAGTCATCTAAGGCAAAACGCCCAAGTTTATCGTGGAATAGAAAAAAACAAATTAATAAAAAATGAAACTAAATCTATCCGTCTTATTGTACCATATGTACCAAATCAACAGATGCCTGTAGGAAAATTCAAATGCGACCTTTCTTTTCCTCTCCCCATTATTTCCTTTGCTATAAGATACATGCCACCTCATTTTCGAAATGTTCCGGGCACTTTGGAAATCCGGATGGTAAAACGGCCAAGTTTGTCGAGAAGTTCATCTAGTGATCACACCAGTGTTACAAGAAATTAAAAAATCTCTTTCAGCCGTAAAAACAAATATTTTCAATCATAAAAGGACCATAAAAACATATTACTTATCGATTACACTTATTTATGAAACGTGATATTAAGATTCTGAGACACGTTTTTATTTAACAGAGTCAGAAATGTGTAAAACATTCCTTATGTGTATATCAATAAAGAATCAAAATTATAATACATATTTTCCATGCTTTTTATTTACGATCCCCTCCAACCTTTCCCAATAATTTCCCTCTAATTAATATTTTATCAAACGATATGGAAGCGATAGTTATACCTATATTTACGGTAAAAAGCATCAAAGTATTGTATACAGATCCCCTCTCGCCCCCCACGATTTGTTGACGACGTATAGTATCGCCATCTAAGAACGGGATTCGTACTATCCGGAGTACAGATCCCCTCTCGCCCCCCACGATTTGCTGACAACGTATAGTATCGCCATCTAAGAACGGGTTTCGAACTAAGCACGGAGTACAGATCCCCTCTCGCCCCCCACGATTTGGTGCAAACGTATAGTATCGCCATCTAAGAACAGGTTTCGAACTAAAAACGGAGTACAGCTACCCCCACTCCTCCTACTCCTGATACACACTACTTACCTTGATTATTCATTAATAACTCATTTCCTGGGATTAAACTATGAACTTTTAGAATCGAATAATATAGTATAGACCCTTGACAAGATTCAGGGATACTTGTTTTAGCCATCCCTTGTCTTATTAAATAGTTATTAACCAATATCGAAAGTCTGTACACTGTTTCAACGCGACATCTTAGGGATCTATCGCTAATAACTAATTAATTAGACGAATGAGCGTTGCAAAATTGGTCCTTGAATGTTCCCAGGGATGTCTACTTGGTTCTCTAATAGCCAAAATATGCGTGTTATTGTTGAAAAGTTGATAATTCATCGATTTAAGCAGACAATAGTACAGACGTGAATGGTACGACTTCCTTTATTCATTAATAACGTCTTAATTACTGGCGGAATGGTTCTAAAAACTATCCTTGAATCTTGCCAAGGGTCTATACTATAATATTCGATTCTAAAAGTTCATAGTTTAATCCCAGGAAATGAGTTATTAATGAATAATCAAGGTAAGTAGTGTGTATCAGGAGTAGGAGGAGTGGGGGTAGCTGTACTCCGTTTTTAGTTCGAAACCTGTTCTTAGATGGCGATACTATACGTTTGCACCAAATCGTGGGGGGCGAGAGGGGATCTGTACTCCGTGCTTAGTTCGAAACCCGTTCTTAGATGGCGATACTATACGTTGTCAGCAAATCGTGGGGGGCGAGAGGGGATCTGTACTCCGGATAGTACGAATCCCGTTCTTAGATGGCGATACTATACGTCGTCAACAAATCGTGGGGGGCGAGAGGGGATCTGTATACAATACTTTGATGCTTTTTACCGTAAATATAGGTATAACTATCGCTTCCATATCGTTTGATAAAATATTAATTAGAGGGAAATTATTGGGAAAGGTTGGAGGGGATCGTAAATAAAAAGCATGGAAAATATGTATTATAATTTTGATTCTTTATTGATATACACATAAGGAATGTTTTACACATTTCTGACTCTGTTAAATAAAAACGTGTCTCAGAATCTTAATATCACGTTTCATAAATAAGTGTAATCGATAAGTAATATGTTTTTATGGTCCTTTTATGATTGAAAATATTTGTTTTTACGGCTGAAAGAGATTTTTTAATTTCTTGTAACACGGGAGGTCGGATATTAGTTGTTCAAGAGCGAGAAGGGAAGTGTGAGCCTTTCTCTCTCGACTCCCACGAGACGGTCCGAACTTACTTTGGGCAGCTTCGGTGAATCGAGAAAGAGGGCATATGTAATTTTGTCTTTGTCTACGAGCTCACGCGTGATTTGGCATAGTGTGAGAAAGTGCCTTCGTTGCACTTCTGGCATCTTTGCTTTCATCGCGGGTATTAATTGGGTGTTATCATCGGTATGTTTCCTATATGCACAAGTGAGATCATGTATACTGTTACAAACTAAATAGTAATTATGATTCTATTTTTGTTAAACATGTAGTTCGTGTCAGGATAGTAAACAAACATAGAAAAACTGAAACGTTTAAATTTTTCATTCAAGATTCTGATATGTACGATTTCGCGTTCTTTTTTAATAAACGTGCAGTATCTTTAATGGCGATCGTAGCAATTACATTACTATTCGAAAAATCAAAAGCATTATACATAAAATTCTTTGTTTCCAATGATAACCTCACATTTTTCCACGTTAAAATGTTTAAATATGAGGTTAATGAAAAGATACATTATGTTAACTAAATAAAATTTACTTTCTTTCAGAAAAATCGAATTGTTTAAAAGTTTTCTTGTATGAACTGAAACAACATGTTACTGAGAAAAGTGTTAAGTATATTTCGACCTAATAATTACGAACAGGCTAGATTGTACAAACAACGTTTTGCCTTAGCATATGCTTTCCTTGGATGGCACGTTTGTGGATTGATATTTTATATATTGTATAATAAAAATTTACCCTCGGATAAAGATGAGAAAAGTATTTAGCACAAAGTTACCGATTTACTTAGTCTTTTTCACTTCTTAATCTATTATATAAAATGTAAATGTTTATAGAAGCTGTAATGTTAAAATATCTGGGCCATGGTCAAGATGTACAGACGATAAACTTGAGTGGATTGACTGTGGTAGATACAAAAGTTGTACAAAATAGCAAGGACGCTGTATCTCAAGTTCCAGCAAAGTAGCAACATATATATATATATAAACGATATGACGCATCAAAGTAATTTAGTATTTGAAACTTAAACTAGTTTATTGATTAATAATTAATAAAATAGATTAAAAAAAATAAAATTCCATCAAGTTTTACTATACACAAATACAGTTACAAGAATAGCTCGGTAAATTTCTTCTGCTCGCATTGTTACAGGACCTCTTCTTGACATGCAAAAAGTAAGGTAATTTGAAATGTTTTTATCAAATTTTACTCAAGGCAGAGACTGTCGTAGGGCAATCGCTCCTGACAAGGAACTTGAGGTTTCTGGATTTAATTCCTTCAGCCTTTGTTCCATTTCGCATAATAAAGCTGACCTAAACAAACAGTATTTGAAAGTAACGGACGTTAATGGCAAATTATCACGATAGGATATAACAAACCTGTATTCTTCGTAGCGCATAACAACTTCCTCCAACTCTTGTTTGTACAGTCTCGTAAGCATGGCATTGAAACAGTCTAGTTCAGGTAAACGGAAAAGTTCCCACCGTAATTTTCGATCTAACGCCACGGATGCTCTGCTATATACATATAACCAATGAGGTATTTCTTCATTTAAATACGGGTTAGCTGGAACTAAAACGCTATGAGAGTGGAAGTGTGTATGCCGCGGAGGCGCTACAACGCGTACTGCTTGGATTTCATGGGGATAACATGGATGCTCGTACTGGGCTTGTCGTGTAATATGACTGAAAATCATGAAAAAATTTTCACAATCATGGTAATTTACTAGAAAATTTTTATTTTCCCTGTACTTACTTAACGTAATAAACACCATATTCGGGAGACTCTATTCTTTCCCAACCTGTAGGTAAGCCTTCCTTTTCCAGAGGATGAGACCAATGAGTGGTCTTTGTATTATGATCGATATAATATTTCCTGCCTCTTAGAGTAAAATCGACAGACCACCCGGGCGGTAGAGGAAGTTCTTCCTGTTGTTCGTTCCTAGAACTTGATCTTTCAGAGTGGCATCGACTATATCTTGAAAATATCACAAAGAAGACGTATGCGATATGATAATTTTTGACAAATCTACAGTAATAATAATTTTCTACCCTGTATTTTGACGATACGCCGAATGATTATACTCTTCGTAACCCGAATCGATGTCAAAGGGCTTATAAGGCATCTGCGGTGTTTGAACCCTATCTAAATGATACTCGGATCCAGCATACTGATTAACATAAGTATGAGATATAGCAGGTGAAAGTCTGGAATGATACATTGGAGTCGCTGTACGAGATGGCATCCCATCTCTTGTACTAGTATTGACAGAAAGACTGGCAAATCTGGAGAAATACATTTTAAAGAATTGTTCGGGTTTTTAAATAATCGACAAAGGATCTTAAATTCATTTTCATAAATTACCTTTGAGCTAAATCCGGTACAGAACTATTAGGAGTATACTTTCCTTCGTGACTTCCTAGACCTACCGCGCTCATTGTTGTCTTAGTGTTTCCAAATTTCTGGACCATACTGGGTTGTTGCGGAATAGACTATGTAAAAATTAAATTTTTATTCACCTACAAAAATATAATGCTCATCATTGCTAATTACCATAGACGTCGAAATAGTTTGATGGTTATTACGATTCCTTGTTCTTCTGTTTGGTTCTGTGGTCCATACATTAATAACTAAAAATAAATAGCGGTTTGAAAGAAAGGTCCGACTCGAAAAACAACTATTACAATCGATAGATACGATAAATGGGAAAATAGAAAGATAATGTCCCAAAAATATGCATGAAACGTAATAGGGAAACAATTTACTTGACTGTCAAGCATGTAAAATAAAAAGAGAAACTACGTACTTGGCATTTCAGGCGGAGTTTCCTTCTTCACGTATTTTCCGACAACTCCTTCTTTGATTGTCCTTAAATCTTTATTTTTCCGTGATAACATCGTAACGATAAATATTCGATCAAACGTTAAATCAACAATATTCGATGTTTTATAAGTGCTTATAACCTAAATAAACACGACGTTAGAATTTCGGCATCGACACGATCGTATTTCGTGCACATTCATTTATATAGATAGAGACGATTCTTGTCATTTACATGTTTACGAGACTTTGTTTCGCAAATGTGTCAAATTCTCGAGTATTTTTAAATTATATACCGCGTTTGACGTACGCTCGCATCTTTCTCTTCATGTTGAGAATATTTTATGAATAGTAGCCTACTACCAATATCCAACCGACCGACAGTGCGTCAATTATTTAAACCACTACTAGAACCTTACGGAAAATTTTCTACGATTCTTTTAAACCATTTTCAAGTAGTTTAATAATAAGGGCATCAGTTGTTTAATGCTTTCTCATAGAGAACAGAATAATTCAACGATTAGAGCATTTAAAAGTATGGGGTTCTACATAACAAGTAGATGCAGTTGAACTTTTTGGTTGTAATAATGAAAAGAAAAAAAAATGCATAAATCTAATATAAAAACATGCTCCATTTTATACTAGTTAACTTTGCCCCATGACATATTTCTATTTCTATTTCTATGTATAAGTATTTTAAAAATATAGCTTGTCTCCAATCCGCGGAACACTTTGCGTATACATACGTATCTTTTTTTAATTTTAATCTTACAAGAATCTTTCTAGCTAGGTTGGTATACCTTTGAGCCACAGTTGTTGTAGCGTATATAAATAAAAAAGTAATAATCTTTAATCAATTACTGCACTTAAATTTATTATACGAATAGCTAACTATTCTTATGTTTAATATGACAAGGATAAATTAATCAACTTTCATTTATGTTATTCTTTTTACATTCTAAAATCAACTGTACAACTGTTGGTTTCCTAACAGTGATTAATACGAGTATTTGAAGTATATATCTATTAAATCTATATATACATTGAAATCATACTGTCACTATAATTCGGACTAATTGTAACTAAGTTGAGGTTGCTCGATTGTAATTTGCACAAAAAAAAAAAAAAAAAAAAAAAAGAGAAAAAAAAAGAAAAAAAAAACTGATATAATAATCACAAACAGTTGAGTTTTAACAATAAATACATACGACAGACTATCACAGTGTAGTTCATGTTTGTATCCATAGGATTTCTATTGTTCGAAACTTTTGATTATATTCCATTTTCTGCAAATTATGGAAGTACTTGTTTGCAAACATATATCTAATTTTGGTATTGATGATGTTGCACAAATGCAGTCGTCACGATATAAAAAAATACCAACGCACAAACACACATACACACATACGTATGAGTATGTATGTACGTATATATGTATATTAGTAGAAATCCTTATTATTGTAAGCTTGAAATTGTATTAAAAGTTAAATTAGCCCAAAACGTAATATTATTAAAATGCTCTATTTCTGTGAAAATTGGGGAAGAGGATATTCACAAATCCAAAAGAAAATAGGCCATAATAAGCAACTAGCAACCTGATGGTGTTACTGATGTTCCCGTAATCAACGCATTTAAAAAGAATTTGAGAGTAGAAATAAATTAGACGTTCGTTTAATAAAGTGTCTATTTATGCGTATAGAACTCTTATGACTTTATCTATGTTGTTCTTCTCGCGTCACATTACAGCATTTACAATAATTATATACTTTAATTTATTTTTTAACTAAGTTTTCATGAAGTGGAGATAAACAGTGTACAAAGTAAACAAAGTGTACTATGAGGTATGAGGTAAAACATATTTGACGCAAAACAAAAGATGGAAAAGTAAAATGTAACAAATATGTTGAATGTCTCAATTACTTCATGAAAATATGAGCAAGCAGTCACTCATTTGTTAACCATCTATTTAGTAAGATCTACTATTGTTTATTATTATTACTATTATTATTGTTGTTATTATTATTATTATTAATTATTAATTATTAATTATTATGCAATGGTAAGAAACTTTAAAAACGATCCCACGTCTTTGCGGTGGCCTGTGGGAGCACAGCTCCGAATAAATCTTATGCATTGTATCTCTATTATTTATTATATTTATAAGCAATGGATATTTTGGTACAATTAATTTTTGTTACTGTATACTTGCCCCTCGTTTCTTTTATTTTTCTTTTTATTTAAAAAACAACATATATTTTTTAAGTTTTTGTTTCACTGAATCGAACCTTATTATTCAATGTTATTTTTTATATGCTTATCGCATATCATCATGGCTCTTTTCTTCTTTGAAAAAATTTATTCAATTTGTTGCGGCCATGCAGTCGGCATAATATTAATATTTATAGCACAGCGGTCTGTACGTTACACGTGTTTACCATAGATTGGTGTATTCGTGTATGTGTGAATGTGTGACTTGTCATATCATCAATATTACTATATTTTTATAATATTATGTATTATATATATATATATATATATGTATATGTATATGTATACATACATGCATGCATACATACATACATACATAGATACACACCCACACGCACACATACATATATACACACATATACATACACATATGCGTGCGTGCATGCATGTATGTGCGTGCATATGCATATACATACACATACATCCGCGCGCGCGCACACACACATATATATATATATATATATACACACACCTAACTTTATTATGTTTTGTTATAGTTATCATTATCATTAATACGAATATATGATACATTTCAAACAACGCTCCTGCTGGCTCCGTTGGAGACGAGAACAGAGTAAGGTGTGTCAGTCATCAGAGAATATTAGCCATTTAATAACCGAAGCGAATATCACATGCAGAACTCAATGTTATAACAATATACTTTATCTATTTGAATTTACACCTTGATCATTTCCTCCTACCGAGCATAGTTAAATTTTAGTTAAGGGGCTAACATCCTCGTATCATGTGCTGACACCGAGTACATTATACAACTTAAATCATTGCGGTTAAAGAAAAAGGAAAAAGAAAAGTGGGAATTAATGTACACAATAAAAATATTAGAACTTATCAATCATCATCAAGAATGAAATTGTGATTACTGCTTCGTTCATTTGTTTCTTCTTCTTCTCCGTTTCGCCCAACAGGCGTAACTAACGAAAGGAATTACATTACGTCAAGAATGCCATTGTGAGACACTTTTCTTCACTAACAACAGTAATTTTTGCATGTAGTGTATGGACAATCGACGTAAACTAAGAACTAATGATTGGGCAGCGTGGTAATGAACTTCCATCTGAAATTAACAATGATTTTAGTAACTTGTGACTTGTACCAAAGACATTAAAATTTAATTATATTTAATCCTTTCGATACGGCAGAATTTAATCGGCAAGCAAGCAAGCAAGCAAGCAAGCAAGCATTCTCGCTAGTCGAGCGAATGGAACAAACACGTTTGTCAGGAAATAGAACAAATTGCCATGTAATTTCAAAATATTTTCACGTATACTTGTAATTTTGAACTTTTCGCTAATCAAAACCCGTAAAAAATAAAGGATATTTAATTATTCTATCATAGAGTTACTATACTAGCTAGATCACTCTTTCGATCCAAAGACTGAGAGTGATTTTACAGATATATGTACCCTTTGTACCGAAAGGATCAAGTATATAGATATTTATTAGTAAAAAAATTATTATTTATTATGGTCACTCACCACCAGCTCAGGGGTGGGCTCGTGTCGCAGGTGTGGTAGTGACAGAAACTAGTGTGTTGGCTGTAGTTGTTAGAGCATTACGCCGTTCTACCTCCAATTCATTCAGTTTTTTCCACAATTCGTCCCTTTCCTTCTCCCTCTTTTTTTCTCTAACATGACAAAATATTTCTATAGATAACGTTAAATTTATCGAAAACTTTTTACTACGTTTTATTTGTAGGTAAAAAATTCAACCGATTTGATTTATTTTTCTCTAAAAATGAAATATCACTTACTTTTGCCTTTCGGATTTGTAACTTGCAGTTAATTCATCAAAGAGTTTGCTATTCATTTCCATAAATGTCTTAAGAACGTTATAAACAAGCGCTACGATGGTTTTATTCCAATGTTCTTTGCTAATTCTATACAATGCCGGGAACATAATTCCCATTATTACATGATTGTTTTCTTCAATTAATGACATTATGTACTCGTTATTCCAAAAGAAGAGCGCTCTTTCAGCTACCTGCGATACAAATTGTTACAAGAATAGAATGACGTTGTATAGATCGAGTAATTATTCCATCAGTCGTAATATTGAATTTGTATTTTAAGTACCTGAAAATGTGGTGAAGATACACAACGTGCAATTTGCCTGAATAAGGGTTCTTGTATTTTAACAAATTGGCTAGGTTCAATGACGTCCAAAATTTCTTCAATTTCACCAAGGAACATTACCTCCTTCTGGCTACACGTTTTAGGCCAGAATTTAAGGAGACCCCGTATAACTGGTTCTGTTAGAGTTGCATCCTTTTCAAGAAATTGTACCACACAATAAGCTAATTGTGCATGATATAACGATAAGCATTTCACCTTATGTAATGGTAGCAGCACCTGCAGTAAACCATCAACCGATAAACGATAGATCGAAGAAACATGTATCGCAAATAATACGTATTTATATGAAAAATATTCACCTTAACCAAGAATTGCTTGTGCTCGATTTTTAAAGGAAGGGCAAATCCATTGATAATGCTACCCAGAATTTCAAGAAGTTCACCGACTCCGTTGAAATGCTCCGTTTCATATACAAACCTGCAGTAGTAGCGAAGATAATTTTGATTAAATATTCATTTAAGCTCTAGTTGCGAGTATAGAAAATTGAAATACCTCAAAAAAATGTTGTTAATTTGTTTGCGTATGAAGGCTCTAAGGCCAAGGAACTTTCCATATATACGATGCAAGACGGTTTTCAACAAATCCCTTTCTCTAGGATCCTCCGAATCAAACAATTCCAGCAACTAGAAAACGATGAATATCAAGTATCGTAGATAAAGGTATAACGTCGTGTTTGAAAACATTTGTACCTGTAAAACAAATTTTTGGTCGATAACTCTTTTGCCAATTGTAGGCTGGAAATCTGAAGATTCAAGAAAACGTAGAAAGAATTCGTAAACCAGCTGAAGGTGGGGCCAGCTCGCCTCCAGTGTCGGATCATCCTCTTCTGGATCGAAATCCGGATTCTCGCTGGGTGGCAATGTGCGAAACAGATTTGCAGAAATCTTGAAAAAAAAACGTATTATTTTATATTGAAAATTTAATTTTATCGGAAAGTTACAAGTTCAAGTATTATTATTTTTTCAATAGACCTACCATCTTAATAATTTCTGGATAGACAGGCTCGGTGAGAACGCCTCGTCCAACTGTAATATATTCTACCAGCTCATTCAGTGTACTACGTTTAATTTCTTTGCCCTTAAGATCTGCCATTGGATCCATGAAGTCGAAGGTCACACAGCATTGTCGAAGCTTTCTAATGAATAAATCTTCTTGATCCGATGGCGTAACATCTGCAACATATCGGTAATCTCATGTTAATTTAATGAAATAAATTTCATATCGATTCGAATAAAATTTACATCGATGTAAAATACACAAACATCTCTTTTTCACAAATAATTCATTTGTCACGTATTCATCATCGTTATTATTAACAATTAATAATAATCTTTTTGTACATTTTTTATGCGATCTTGTCCCACAGCTATCGTTGATTTAAGAACCATCTCTGTGACCATTCCAGTAAGTGTAATTCCATTGTAAATGCACAACCCATTGATTAGTATTGTTGTTACGTTGTTCATGATATCAATCACCTGTTGTGCCACATACGAGGTACGTTGTTCACAGTGTAGTGGAATCATCCGCAGGTTGCGGAGTGTTATTTTTGGTTCGTCTATGAATTCTGATAGAATATCCTCAGGATCGGACTTGGAGCGTTTAGGCCAAAGAGAAACCAGGACACTGGTACCGAGATCTCCTACCAAGCAATTATCAAACACAGGGATATCACCAATTTTTTTTTTTTTTTTTTTTCTTGTCCTTTTTATTTTCAGGCCCGAATGATTATTATAGTATTGATCGATCATACGCGTATAGTATGAAAACTACTGTGCAAAACCCATATTAACCCTTGGACATCTCGTATGTACCGTGACCAAGTTATTTCAAAAGTCACGGCCGCAGACAGAGCGCAAACGATATTCCATCGAACGAAATAATTCTTAACTTTGTAGAATTAGAATGCAAAGCACGGCTCAGCTTCAGAGCTTTCGTACCAATGTGTCCAACTATTCGACGCTAAAATACAACAAATGTGTATATTATTTATACATATATCTGGTCGTTGAAGTTTTCTTTTCATCCTGTTCACCATTCTATTCAATAGTATTTTTCCCAAGTTATTCTATAATCGAGACGACGACGACGAGTTTAAATATGCAGAATCACCGATTGTGTTACTTTCGCTTTATCGATACATCACCAACGAGCATTATAATTATCTACGGGGAATGGACTATCGTGTTTCGAAGTAGTTTGCTTTCTACGAGGCTGCAACGTGCCCTCAATGAAATTATCGAATTACGTGAAGCCTCGCCTCTCTCTCGTGCGCGCGCGCGCGCGCACCCACGCATACACAATGAATTCTTAGAAATAGCCAAGATGCATGTTTTGCGTTCAAATACATCGATATTATAATAGAGACTTTTTATTTGTTATTTTTATTGTTCGTATTGTTCTTCTTACTCATACAAGGTGAAGTCTATACGCGTAGTATACATACATACAAGTCTCAGCTTTTAACAAGCTTATGTATGGTGGATAGTGTTTTAAGTGAAACGAATAATGTATGGTAAAAAGAACATACGGTTAATAGTAGGTCGAGATATTTGACATTTAACATCACAGTTTAAACGCGTGTTCGTCTCCTGAAGTATGACTTTAGTTTAGAAGAGAGGATGTAGCGTAGTTGGCAAAGCTCGTGCCTGCTGGACCAATATTCTTTTTGGCACAAGTTCAAGCATCGTTCGGTACTTTTTCTCAAATATACGCACACCAAGTTTTTCTTGTTAAGTTTACAGTGTCTCGCCTATTTATTTACATACTTTTCGATTCCAATAATTACCGCGTTAGCTTTGGTGTTTCGAATGTGAAATGTAAACACCCTCCGTACTATGTTTGTTTACATCTTGTTGTCAGCTTCGATACCCACTTTGCATGCATGTAGTTGGCAGGATCGCTCGTGCCAAAATACATATATGTATGTATGGCCAGGTAACGTTAACAAATATGTAAATGCGATGTAATATTTTTTAAATTAGAAAAAAATTCCTTTCAAAGGTTCTCAGCTTGCCTATTATCGCTTAACGCGTTAAACGTGATGCCCGTCCTCGAGGACCGACAGTATGAAATTTAAAAAATAATTATAAAAAGAAAGAAAATAAGTGTCGAGAAGATTCGCATTATTACAATTAGTCTTTATAAAATTACTATTAGATATATTTCGTGTCCTCGAGGAATATTGTTCTCGATAAATGGTCTTCTCGCGAAGGGCCATTAGTGCAGCGGAGCCGCGTGCGAGCCGAGAAACTGCACGCGTCAATAGCGGAAGAAAATGCAAGTGTAACCGATCGAACGTCATTCCCAAATGACGACACCACTCGTGGCTCGAGAATTGACACCGTGCCCAGAATGAACGCTTACAATTCACCCAAAACATAATTAGAATTTTACTAGCGCCACATTGGCAGTGTCATATGTCGGAAGTGCGATTTTATTATCCGTTGTCGGAGAATCGCGGTTTACATCGCACGCGTTTTACCAATGTTTAATCTACGACTGTGTAACTACATACTTGGTTACTTGGCACGAGAAAACATTAGTGTCGATCCATAAAGGCCAACGATCGGTTTTCGAAGAAAAGAAATTCGATTCCACCGACTCGACCGAAAGAGCGAAGGAAAGACAGGAAAAGGTCGAAGAACAAGAATCGGTAGTTGCAAACGATTCCAAAAATAGAATTACGCGCTCGCTTGGTCGTTCGTGCACGATCATCTAGCATGCACGTATTTATAATTTCATTCATAACACGGTCGGTACTTTCACGTACTCTTCCCGACGCGTAGTGCAACGTAGTTGCTTCGATTGCAAACACATTGCATTTCGAAACGATGAACGAAACAACATTGACTATCGCGGATAGAATAAATCGGACATGTTTACGAATTGTAATAATTTTTTTGCCGAATAACGGTGCGCGTTCTAAAAGAAGAACGAACACGATATACATTAAACTCATACACTTTTATGATTAGAAAATAAGTATGAAAATGTATCTCTTGTTCCATCTTAACTTAATTTTATTTCGTTTTACTATCAAAAGTTGTGATATCTTTTATAGAAATTTACAATATGTATTAATATATAAACACGGTTTATCACGCGATTATAAAATCGTTTGATAGAATGTTACTCGTACATTTGAAAAATTTTAAACAATTTCGTCCGCACCCCTTAACCCTCCAAGTATTGGGACTGTTACCTTAATTACCTTGGGATCAACAGTTGTAACAAGGGTTAGGCAATACGAAATCTCAGGAAATCTCGGAGAAACAGTGGGAACGATACATCGGTGAAGAGAAAGAGAACGGCAGCGCATACAAGAACGAGCGACAGAGGAAACAGAAGAGAAGTTAAAGGAATAGCAGAGAGCGTTCCAGGCAGGCGGTCACCAGCATTCCGGATCAATACTCCCGCCGGCGTTGCTTCTCTGGGGGTTCGTCGGCTGCCCGGCTTTTTCTCTTTCTTTCCTTTTGCCCTCCCCCTCTCTCGCTGTGTGTGTCTCATCTCTTTTCTATCAGTGAACGTGTGCATTGTGAACTCTGTTCAACGTGTTTTCCTTACTTGCGGATTGTTCCCATAGTTTGTCTATGCGCAGATACTTCACCCCTCCCCTCTTTCTTCCCAGAAAAATAATTCGAAATTACAAAATATTTTTATTTCGACCTCCATTCTATCTCTATCGATTTCGATGATTTTGGACATGTTATAATAGAGGATAAGATTTAACACAACTTTCTTCTCTGCATGTATATGGCGATCGGCCTTAATTTTCAAGATATTTCGAAATTTCTGATAATACTATCACGTTGAATCGTGAGAATCGTAGAGAATGCGTCAATATGCGAAGCCAGGAGACTGCCACTTGTCTATTGTTTCTATAAGCACATAGATCTTCTGAACCGTGTCTTGGAAATATTCTTCAAAAATTCCAATTGAGAAAATTTATTTTTGTTTCTTTACGCGTTAATAAAATTTACGTAGGCGAAAGAAAAACTAATCAAACTGCAAACTATTTGGTAAAAACTAATATTACCGAAGCAGTAAGATATATAAAACTTTTATTTAGTTAGTTTGGTGGCTCTGATTAGGCCGCGTATTCACTTGTGCAGTAACGAGCTAGCTACGAGCTGCTAATGTTACTGTATGTATCTCACTCGTACCGAACGAGTGGCGACTGCGCGGCAAGTGGATACTACGAGCTGTTTTACATCCTAGTCCGAGACACCGTTCCTCGAGTGTCGCTCGCTTCGAATCACCGTTTCAGTCGCCGTCGCGTCGCCACTTGGTGTCATTTTATTATTCGTGTGCGCGTCTGCTTACTCGGTTTATGTATTTACAAACCCCTGTAACAACCGAACCTCTAGATTCGAATGTATGCACGTTCGGTTCGCGTTTCTTCTTTGGTGTACGGCCATCTTTACGTAACTCTAATTAACGGAATGGGTCAACGTAATGCGAGACCGCGTGTCTTCGCTCGGTGCTCGAAAGTTCAAATGGAGGCCGGATACATACATCGATGTGTCAAATATTACCAAGTATTTTTCGACAAAAATATCATTAAATTCAACGTCTTTTCAACAATGTAGAAACAACTACACTTGGTAAATATAATTTCATTTTCAATCGGATCGTTATATACCGTTCTTTAACAAGAATGAAATTTCAAGTGTCAACTCTGTTGATTGTATTTAATAGCTGTAAAGAAATGAAAAACTATTTGAAAATTAATTAAAATTGATGCTGTGAATAATTGTTTGTTATATCGAATACCCTATAAAAATTTATTTAAAGATTTACCACTATTCGTTAAACAATTGTAAAATGAATAATACTCGACACATCGGTGTTTCTCGTATAAATATAATAAAAAAAATAATGAAATGAACGTTTTACGCTACGCGCGAACGGCCTCCCATTCAAGTTTCGCCCACCTATCTAAGCCACGTCATCCATGTTCCTTGGTCGCTCGACTATGATTTTGATATCCACACAGGTTTAAGTAACCGATGTTGCATGTTTTGTTGCTTTCGCCTGTACACGCGGTCTGAGATCACGCACGAAGGTCAATGTTCTAACAATGCCATCGGTGTCCTCCCTGCATTCACCACTCGCTTGTGGATCGATTCTGCGCGTCGACTCTCTTAGCCGGATCTAGGTTTACCAGCTTTATTGCCCTGTAACGTACGGACGTTTCTCCTTTCTTGGTACTTTGACCCCGTTGAAACTTCCGAAAATGTACCCGTTCAAATAAAAGTTTCCACGAAAATTAATATTTAAACGAAAGCATGGATAACGCCCGCTCTCACTACCACTATTTTACGCTGCGATTCTCGATTTCGACGCTTAATTGATCAACATTTTACAGTTTAAGCGAAATTGTTGAAATCGACTTTTTTGTTATCTTTTCGAGGCAAATACACTCTACTATACACTATACTTTCTAACGTTGCATTTTCAATCTTTCGTAAGACAGATTTTGTCTACACCGTGCGATTGCAGCTGCAACTTAACTCGGTCAACAACTGTTAGATATCGACTTGTCCTCGACAATGATTCATAGATTACTGGCACCGAGCGTTTCTCTTTCACTAGGTTTCTTCGCACCTAATTCTATGACGATACTTGTATCGTGAGAAATGATTTTTATTGGTGTGGTCGAGACGCATCATATTTTAATCGGCGAGGGCAATTAGTTGAGAATGGAATAGAATGCAAAGTGTGCCACGCCATCGCTTCTATTGACGCGTTACTACTACAGAACACGCGTCGATGCCGTTCCCTTGCTGCTGCTTTTCGCGCCATGCTCTACCTGCTATTCAAGGAACGGGTCGACCGCTCTTTCATAATGATTCGCGTCAATGTCAACGGTAGAAACATTTCACATGCTCGTCTAGACGCGTTTCTTTATCATCGGAAAATCATTCGTAGCACAAATATAACGTTGCGTCATTGATTTGCAAGCTCCTAAATGCTTGCACCACGAGTGGATAAATACAACGACCGACGACGGTGGTTCCTCGTATTTATCAGAAAACGCCGCCATCATTCGTCCGTCTGCAGCATAATGATCTTAACAATGACCACTGCATTCGATCGTGCCATCAATTAAAGGCGAAACGCGTACCTTAAACCGTGACATCATTTTATTACACCAAATTAGTTAAATAAGTTATACGTATAATTTCTTTAGTACAATAAATACTCTATCGAAAGAACTCGTTTTAATTGATTTCTTCTATAATTAAGAAAGATATAGACCGTTGTAGCAAACATACCATAGTGTCCGAATATTTTTATCATTCACTGTACATATGTACGGGTACGTATAGAAACTGTGCTTTAGTACGACGTTGCGCTATTTCAAAGACTAAACAAATGTTTCACGTTTCCAAGTGATACACGCAGCCTGATTAAGATCATATTCAGTTCTATTGGAGATGAAAGTTAACGAATCGAAATATCACGCAAAAAGGTATCAACCTCTTTGTTAACCTATTCGAGATTAACAAGGAACATCGGTCAACCATAACGTGCCAATTTTTTTATGAAAGTGAATTGCTCGCGAAACTAATTAAAATTAAAACACACTTTATCGCTAAAAACGAGAAAAGAAAAAATTCAGCAAGTTTCGCGTGCAATTTACACAATTTCAAAGTATGTTTTTAGCGGTAACGGTTATAAATCAAACACTGATCGACACGAGGTAAACACTACTTTAGAAATGTTACGCGTGAGAACGTCTAGGAAACCGGAAGTGTATAAAATTAATCCAATTTCGTGTTCGACAAGTGGAAAAACGATCGCCAGTGACGACGACTCACCATCGCTCGACGGCATACGTGTACTGCTAGAGGAATCTGCTAAGCGACTTGCGTCTACGTTGCTGCTAAAATCCCGATCGCTTTGCCAGAGGGCATAATATATATGTATAACAAGTAATAAATACACGAGACAGGCCGCTTCGAGATTAAACATACTTTGCAATGATTCGATCTTGGACACAGATTGCTCTCTATACGGATATGTATTTCCCTTTAACGCTGCGCGGCGCTGTTTTTAGCTAGTGGGGCCACTTATGGCAACTAGCCATTGCGATTGCTATTATTTAGGCTCTGCTAAGAAATTAAGACCGTTACATTTTTCATCTGTTTGTGCATTCATTTTACATTCGATGTATAGAAACTCTGATATCTCGATCGTTCATCGACAAGACAATAGTTGATCTTAGTAGCAGCCTATCTGATGGTCGTCGCGATTTATAACTCTCCTTTTAATGCTGACGATATTAATTTAATTCGAATTTCTTATGAAATATTGCGCGTCCGGAACTGTATGTTTTTACTTTTCCGTTCGCTCCGACCTTCTTGCCCAAGTATAAAAACAATCGCTAGATGGCAAAAAAAATTAAAATCGGTTATTAAATCCCGCAAATTACATAGGGTGTGTTTACCTACTAGTAATAAATATTTTTCGAAATTGTGTTCGAAACTCTTTGTTCGTAGAAAAAAGTACTCGCTAATATGCAGTTACAATTGAGTTTACGTCGACAGCAAACTGTTAATTCATTTACCAATGAATCGATATCACAGATAGAAGAAAATCAGAATTGATTACCATTTTGCACCGAACAACCGTTAATCGAACCGATGATACGCAACAACGCGAGACATGTCTAAATCGCGCGCGTGCGACGATAAATCTGCGGTTTCTTATCGGTTTCTGTCGAGCAGCCGATTACCGTGATCCTACAGCGATGTTCTAATAACAACGACACCACCACGAAACTTTGCTCTATAAAGTGTTTCGTTTCTTGTCCAACTGCGATTGATTCCTCCCACAAATTTACTTTCTCTATGTTTTTAAAAATCCTCACAAGCATCACAATCGTTGGTTCGAGTTCTACCCAAGTACCTAATTGATCCAAGATACATTTCTATGCGTTGGTCTTACGCCACGGACTATATGCAGTACATAAATCACGCACGATGCCAGGCTTACCCACGTACGCGGTGCTATTACTATTTACTTCAATTATACAAACAAATCGTAGCAGAGTATATGTATACCTGTACCGCGATATTTATCATTATTCACTTCTAAGTCGACAAATATGATCAACTCTACAAGATGTCTTGACAATTTTTTACTCCGATATTGTTAACATTTTTAACGACTGAGACTATGATGGAAATGTTATATGTATATGCATATACATATTACATAATGCGAGCGCGAGCGTGTGTGCGTGTGGGGGGGTCTTGAAATACGATTTATTAAATATAGTTACAACGAAAATATCAAGCACAAAGAAAACTCCATGTCTAAATTTACCTTTCAACGTGTCATTCGTTGCCGTCGATACAGTAATGGCGATACAACTTTCTTGTCGCTTCATCATATTTGTATAATAATATATTTTTTCGTTAACAAATATTCGTTACAATCTTCCATTATAATCTTTGAAATTTACGCACGATATATACAAAGTATTCTTTTAAAAATTGACAACTATTACTAATTGCAAGAATGGATTCTAATTATTGATATTACGTAGATATACATATGTATTCTGTAATTTGATCAAACACGCAAGGTCTAAATCGAAAATTATGTGACTTGTGAAATAAATGTTGATACGTGAACGCGTGTGCATACTACTCGAGTGGAAAACACGTGCGTAGAGGTTATGTATGAATCAGCGCACAAGAAATGGCAGAGAAACTACTCGAAGAGAAAAGATGGAAAGAGACAGACGAGATAGTGAGAAGGTGAACGAGTAAAAGAGAAAGAGAGACACTAAGGACTACTGCCGTTTATTGGCAGAGGTGAACGACACTGCCTACTGCAAGGTGGATGCCTGTATTTCGCATAACCGCTCGTCGTTGGAACGTGCCACGAGTTTATGGGTCACTACATACTGTTTTCAAGTACCTTCGCACGAAAATAGTGTGAGTAGATCGAGTTTGGATCAATATCGATCCGGAGGCTACCCCAACTTTCATATTTTCTTTCAACTATTTATCCATCTATATCCTTTACCCGCGAATTTAATCAAAAAAATTCAATATTTAACAAATTATTTCTCAGGAGACTAAGCATCTCAATGCCTTTACAATATCTTGAAACTTCTGTGCAATGCAATAAATTATGATAGGTAATAAGCAGACGTTTTTTAACAACCTCTATGTAACGTGTTGGAAATTCACGATTAAATGGAACCAATTTGTTTCATTCCCGAATGATAACTCTAACGACACTAATAACGGCTTCTGTTGTAAATTAACAATTAGTTCCGGTACGCATCGTTCAATTGCAAAAAGTGATAAACTTGCTCAGGTTATATAATAATGATTTGAAGGATAAATAGCAGAGCAACGACCCATAAACAAGAGCGGAATAAAAATTCCGAGCTATTTTTATTTCAAAGTTATCAAAGACACTTTTCTAAAATCGTTGGTCGGGTAATAAGAGTACATGACGTAAGGTGACACGCACATGGCGCGACTTAATTTTGCAAGCGATCAAATTTAAATTCCAGTTCACAAATCGTACAATATCATGCAACTACCCATAAATGCGATAAAGTCGTCGTCATTTTTAAGAAAGTCATCTCTACTAAACTCAATTTTCGTTCAATCCTGCATATTGCTGTCATCGATTCTGTTCGAGACTTATAGTGCAAGAAAATCGGTCGGGTAACGTGAACTGACCTCTGCTTTGCTGCTCTTCATCGATTTTCAGAATGTACGTCAATACAAAGTACACTGGACACGTATTCACAGAATCGAAAGCTACCCCTCGAGGTAGTCGATGAATCGAAATACCAGTCTAATTTATCACCACTTATCAAATACATAGAAATATGAAACAATGTTTCCATTTTCGATGTGACCGTACTTCGTCTCGAAAAATTTGAGGTTAACTTCAGTAATTTCGCGTATCAACGTATCGGGAAATTTAATACATCACTCTTGAAAACAATATGAGATTAACATAATATATACATATCATTAAGTCATAAATATTAATAATAAATTTTCCATGTGTTTGGTAAACATTTGAAATTTACTTAAAAATCATTCCATCAGTTTAACGTACGATAACAAAATTTTTTGTCATTATGTATAAACGTACTATTAGTTGATATAACAAATAGCAGAAACAGTGAAAATAGCATACATAGAAGATTAAAACAAAATTGCTAAACTATCAACTATAACTTTGTTTATCTTCCAAATACAATTCTATTGCATCTATACATTCGTTAGTTGCTTAATATTGAAATGACAAGTGCAAAGATCTTTTTACTACATATATCAAATAAAAACAAAGCGTAAGTTATTCTTTCAATGAAATAATAGTATAGTAATGATAATTCCTAAATACCTACTTCAAGAAAATGAAACTAATATTATCGTTGGAGACAAAAAACACTAAACAGACTAGAGCACTATGTTGTAATATAGCGAGACGTACGTAACAGATGACATTGCTTTTACTTAAAAATAAAATAGGCATAGTTTCAAAGACTTTTCTACTTATATAAATAACTAATGTCTTTATAACATTAGCGTGAAAATATAAATGCAAAGAGCCTGTTGGAGAGGAAACTGTATAACGATTATAACTAACCTTTAAGCTGTGGTAACTGTTGAAGCTCGATGTCTTGAGAGTTACGATAACGAGACGATCCTTGTGACTTCTTCGACTTCTTCTTTAGAGATCTCTTGGCAAAGGGATCTATCCGGTCCACAAAAGTCCCTGACGACATGTTGGTATTAACGGAGGCACTATGAAAGCTGGTGGGAAATAGAACGCCAGAGATACGTTCGTTCCTTGGTTGTGCTTTTCCAGTGTTGGACACAATTAAAGAGGACTGCGTCCACCCTGAGGAGGCCGCATTCCGCGTTGATGAGGATAAACTCACTACACTCACAAGGAATAAAGCGACACTGCACGAAATAAGAAACCGCACGTGGTGTGTGTCTGGACACGATAACCTACTCAATTCAGGCGTTCCTGAGAAAGAAAAAGGTGAAAATTGATGATCGTGCGTGCATAGTACGAGAATAGTTTTCCGCGTAACGGAACAACGTGCTAATCGTGATTGACTTGTCAACCGACGAGATCCATCAAGTTTCCAGTTCAATAGAAATTCGTGACGGAATTACTAGCTCGTCTAGTATCGGCTGCGAGAACAGAGGCGCGATCGTTTGTTAGGCGTTGTCACATGCAAACGCACGCCCTATCGTCGTACGCTGAATCTCCCACCTACACCGTGCAACACAGAGAAGCGGCACCGTGTCTCTCCTCGATCGTCATACGTGGATTATGCGTTACCTGAAATTTCCAGGACCGGTGATTCTCACTCTGCCTTTCGGTTCTTCAATTTCGAATTCAATTAACTGCACCATGCACTGTGGAACGGCTTCGATGCAGGCTTACCGTATCGTGTCTGCCTGTTTGCTTGCTTGCTTGCTTGCTTGCTTGCTTGCTTGCCTGCTTGCTTGTCTGCTTGCTTGGCTTGCTTGCTTGCCTGCTTGCTTGCCTGCTTGCTTGCTTGCTTGCTTGCCTGCTTGCTTGCTTGCCTGCTTGCTTGCTTGCTTGTTTGCTTGCTTGCTTGCTTGCTTGCTTGCTTGCTTGCTTGCTTGCTTGCCTGCTTGCCTGCTTGCTTGCCTGCCTGCCTGCCTGCGTGTCGGGTACCAAGAGTATCAGAGACGAAGCACCGTTACGAAATAGCTGGTAACTCAACTAGAAAGCGGTTACACGCTGCGCGAAACTTATCTTCCGCAGGGAATGATCTTTCTTCTATAACACGCGGCAGCCGTACTCCGTACGTGCAGACAAACGCACACACTCACTTAAACGCCACAACGGGAGACGACACAGAGGCTCGAACAGCACTCGGCCGCCATCAGCTGCTCGGACCGACGAGCTTCTTTCATTTTTGCCGGAATGACCGACAGACCGTCAGGCCTTAAGCCCCACCAATATGTCTTCCAGCATCGTATGTTTTATCACGCACGCATCCACAGGCCACTACAATTTCGGCATCTACTGCACATAAAATTTCAATGAAAAAAGAAAAAAAGCAATCCCTTGCACCGCCGCCCTCTTCACTTATTGAAAACCCGTCAAGAGGTGCCCTGTGTGCCTGAAAATAGTAATGTGCGCTCGGCAATCGTCGGCCGAAGATAGTCGATCGTATACGAACATGCACGAACGTTCTAGATCGCGCCACTTTCCAAATCTTTACCGTTCCTCGTTACTCCCTCATTTTCTCCACTAGGAACGATTCGATCGCGTTTAACCAATCGCGCTGTCGAGATCCTTTGAAACTATTGGTTCACAATCATCCGATAATTAGATTTTTAATAAACGATAGAGGGTCTCGAGTCAGAGAGCCATGGGGATTGTTTTTCAATCTGATTGGTTTGCAATTTAAAACTTGATCCGAACACAAAAATATAGTACCTAACTATATGTATTTCACTCGAATGATAACGGATCGCATTCTTGACTGCAGTATTTTTATATTTATTTTTTACATTCATAAACTTGAAACTCTCTAGCGTAGGACTCGTCATCTTTTTCATAACACGAACCACATTAGGTTATTAAGGTTTATACGAGAGCCATATTAATATTTCGAGGTGTAAACTTTTAATTACGGTGAAAGAAAAGAAAACTTGTAAGTAAAGATTAAAAATACATTCCATGATTTTGACGTTTCTACATATTTAGAATAACGATGCTCGATACGATAATATACATATTGATAATTTAAATATTATTTAAATTTAAAAAATTAACAAGAGGTCTGAATTTTTTGGATATTGTAACACTACATACGGAGTCACTGAATCTATCGCAAAACGTAAATTCTTCCGACAGATGGATTAACATTGGCGATTTTCAATTAATAGAAGAATCTGGCGTTTCCAGTATCATTTCATGAAACGGAAACTTAGCTCTACATATACATATACATATGCGCCATGACCTTGTCCATGCCCTCCCAATGTAAGTAAGTACATGCTAATTCGATGCGTTGAACGTAAACTCTGACTGAAGGTCCTCTATCATGATAAAACGTTACGCCACTAATGTATATAAATGGTAAATGCTATGATAGTCATGCTTTTCAATCTAAAATTCAATCAACGAGGCGCAGAGTAGATCGGCATTCAATGAGGAGTTATTTTCACAAACTAAAACATTAACTTTGTAAAAAAACGTTGATTTTGCAGTGAACTTTACGGATAAGAACGATAATCGACGGTGACACTAGTAACGACGAACTTCCTTGGCGTCTAACGGACTGGAGGGGAAAGCAAACACACTACCGCACGGGTTCTATGTACATGAGCTTGGCGCTTGGCACTTGGCACTTGGCACAACTTTGGAGAAGGCGAGTGTGAGCTTTTCCTTCTTGCCTTTCTAACAGCTGAAATTCGATCTCGAATTTTCGACTGCTCAGGCATTTTTACTTTACGACCTGTTTCATAAGGAAAGTACCATCACAGACGAGGTATACATATACATGTATTGGTACTTTAATAACCAGGATTCGTAGGTGCAGTTGCACATTCCAATTTCACATTTGTTAGGTTCACCATCTCTTGATTGGGCAGTTCTTTCAAGAACTCGACCTTTGTAGCTCATTTCGAACTTTTTGATAGCTTCTCTAACTTGTTAGATAGGTATTCGAATTCCTTGGCAAAGGAAGGGTGGTTGGGACGAGGCTAAGGCGGGTCTCCTTACGCAGCAACCTCCACACGGTGAGACCTGGGGATTATTATTTACTATGTAATTAATATAATTATTAATTACATAGCAATTAATATGGGCTAACGGCATTATATGTATAGTTTCATATACGTTCTTCGCCCCGGTATGCGGTCTGATAACACCGATTTCGAGTCGCAAATACGTTTTTGCCGAGTTATTTTTTAAATAAATAATGTATTACAATTTATCAATTAGATAAGTACATCGTATCCTTACGTATTTTAATAATCTTTAAATCTTTAAATAATGTTAATCGATTGGTAACTCCAATGAAATTAATCGATCGATGCTCAATTCTGGACCGTACAGCTTTCATTCCGTTAAAAAATACAAAAATTTCTGTAATTTCATTTTCTAATATTATTTAGCGTTTAATTAATAATCGTGTCACTCTTAGTTGGGTAATACAATTATTAATTAAAAACTAAACGATATAAACAAATTGGCTGCGATCCGCCTTGCATAGGTTATCATAAATATAGAGCTTCTTCGCTAGATTAGTTTTAATTCTCATATGTAGTTGGTAGCGCTGCAATCTTTGTCCATTCTGAATTGATAACGCCAGACTAGACAGACACCGAAATGGTAAAATGATTCCAAAGTATTGTTACAGATCAAGTAGCTTTTTAAATTTATATAAAACGTTTTAAAAAATTTTTGCAAATAATACATATATGTATATATATATATATATATATATATATATATATATCGGAATAATTAAAAAACTACAAGACGTATAATCATCATTATCCGTGAGATGATTATGCTCAAAATCTAATCAGACCTTGAAACAAGAATATAAAACTTAAATGTTAAGTTTCATTGAAATTCATTCAGCTGTGTAGACGCAATCATGTTAATAGCATATGTACGTATGTACGTGAGTAAATAGCACAGAAAAAAAAATTTATGCTTATGCCACGTGTATGGCGTTGGCAAAAAAAGTGTACTCACCGCTAGATGGCTATGGACAACAGTGAATTCTTCCAAATCTTTTTAAAATATATAAAATTTGTTTCTTGATAATATCCCTTTTTTCTGTTTAAACGTCATTTCGACACATTATATCTTACTCATTTACATTTTACAACAGTTAATCATATATACATTGATACAATACCTCCCATCAGATTTCCTGTAGAATCTTGTTAATGGCGTGCACATTGCGTATGTATGCAGCTTTATGTCGGAAAGAATTACGTGAATTTTTACGATATCTGCAACGATAAAAAAATAAAATGTTGGAATCGAAGTAGTTTAATTATAAATGTGGTACATAGACTGCATATAAATAACGTTATTCTATTCTTTGCAAGTTTGACCATGCAACAAAATTGGCTAGCACAAAGATGACACGGGAACAGATCAAAATTCGTAAATATTTATGACGATGATCGAGTTCATAAGAAGTTCGAAGGGTGTATGTTCTCTTCTTAAGTGATTCATATGGGAATACGTGCAAAAATGACGATTCGTGCTTCGCAAAAATGCCATACCGAACGATAGTAATTTTTACGAGTACAGTATTTAGCGATACTCGGAAGGAAATTAAGTAATTCGAACACAAACAAAATTTAATTACGAGTCTCTGCTTTCAGTGTACGATCGTAAAGTGTGAAATGCTTTTCGTTTATATTTTTACAAGGAATATACGTAACCGTTTGTTTTAATAATTAGTTTTATATTGTTTCTTTTGTAAGTACATACTTGTAAAAGTTTAAGATAGAGAACCTAGTATTCTACGACGAACCAACAATAATTTAAACGATATTACAGATATAATGGAATCTGAAAATCCTGTGATGTTGGAACCGTGCGGAGAGGATTCGATTTTAATTCAAACAGTGAAAGATATAGTTACAGAAAGTGCAAACACCGAATTAGAAAGCGAGGAAGAATTTTTTGTAGTAACAGATGTTCAGAATAAAGAACAAAATGTAATAGAAGCATCTAACGAGGAATCGATAGTAACTCAGTCCGAAGAACGATTGTCATGGTCCAATTTATGTAGAATATGTGCCAATATCGGTCATCATCTGATTCCAATATTTGAGGGAGAAGGTTTACAACACAACTTGTGTAATAAAATTCATAAATATTTGCCTATACACGTAGGTATTTTTATAGTTTTTGATATCAATCAAATTTGTATGTAAAGAATATTGGACTTATTTTGATAATCGTTTATAACAGGTATCTCAAACAGATACTCTTCCACTACAATTATGTTATCATTGCGCAGCGACATTATTAGCATGGCACGAGCTTTTAGAAGGATGTCTAAATGCAGAAAAACGATTATTAGAAATACAACATGCCTTGGAAGAAAAACAAGTGTGTATAAAATGAAACTATGTATTTCATGTTTTTGGTCCAGTAAAGGAAATAGGTGATTTTAACAATGTACCAACATTGATTTTCTAGAGCCAGGAAGGTTTAGAGGCTCCGGTACAAGATACATCGGTATACAACATAGCTGAATCTCTTGTAAGTATACGGAATTTTAAATATTAATTTTTTTTTTTTATCGAGTTATTGGTATTTTAATTAAAAATAACAGTTGATAATTTATTTCAATTAATTTTCGTATATCTTTAATAGTTGTTTTAATTGTAGCATCAACAACAGGAAACGATAAAGGATGAAGATTATTGGGAATCAGCCGTTAACGATTCAGACAGGTAACAAACAACTTCCTCTATGTTGAAAAAAAAAAAAAAAAATTATACATCAAAGCTATGCATTACGTAGAATTGAACGTGCAGAAAATATGCCCTCTGTAAATAAATTAAAATGTAGTAGTTATTGATATAAAAGTGCTTCGTGCATAAAAATACAATAATGATTAAGTTTTTCATTTGTATACGTCTAAATATATAAAAATCCAACTAATGTACAAAATGGACGACCAGTCTCCCTTAAAGAAAACTTTATGTATCAACTATTTCTGTTTGGAATATGGAACAAGGATTGCTGTGAATTCTTTTAATCAAAGCACTTACATATAGTTCTGTGAAAAAAACAGAGACTTATCCATGAAGTCTATGTAGACGCACAGAGAAAACGAAAATCTATATACGTGTGACTCTAAGGTAACAAGAATTAGATTTTAAAGATTATCAAGAAAGATGATCATTCTCGAGTGCCATTGATAATTGGGTCGAACAAGAACAAACTTGTGCAAATCGTTACGTCGTAGCTGCAAATCTGGAGTCAAGTTTTGACTGTTTTGCAGGTCCAGTAGTATGCGGACACCATTTAAGGTGTTCCTAGACACGCAGAATGTATTTCGGAAGCCGCACAGAAAAAAGTACCAGCTACAAGAAAGAAAGGCTACAGTTAGCAGAGACTACAATTCGGTATGGATCACGGTTATGAATTCAACGCTCGATCAACCTGTCGGAATGCCTGATCAGATGCAAAATAATGATACCGATGTAAAGGAAGAGGTTTCCCAGCCGTACAAGTCAAATAGTTTAGAGAAGTCGAGACTGACTAATGAAATGTGCAAGTCAGCAAATCCTTCGAATACAGAAAATAGAGAGGAAAAGATGAAAGTAAAGCGTAAACTTTGTACAAATAACACGAACAATTCGAAAGATTCATGCGAACATATAAAACGCAAGGGCACTTGCATCGACATTCTGGAATCTTATCGATGCGTCGAGTGCGGAAAATGCTTTAAATTAAAAGATTCGTATTTAAGACACACAAGAATTCATAAAGACGAAAGACCATTTACTTGCCACGTATGTGGAAAACAATTCCGGGATTCCGGTGGTCTTTCCAGGCATTTAAAAGACGTACACGCGAAACTTAAAAATTTCACTTGCGACATCTGTGGTAAGTCTTTCGCGTCAAAAGCTACGAGGGATGATCATCGCAGAACACATACAGGAGAAAGACCTTATAAATGCGACTCTTGTGGAAAAACTTTTAAATCGAAAGCTTCCCTGTACATTCACAGTAAATTACATACGGACGAATTTCCGCATCCGTGTTCCTATTGCAACAAAAAATTCCGTAGAAGACAAGAAATGCTGGCACACGTGACCACTCATACAGGAGAGAAGAATTATGGTTGCGACGTGTGTTCGAAAAGGTTCAGAGTAAAATCGGAACTAGTTAGGCATAAGCTAATTCACTCGGAAAGTAAACCGTTTGTTTGCGTGAAATGTGGTCTCGCTTTTCGACAAAAACGTTACTTAAACAACCACATAAAAAGCAGACACGTTGAATCTTTACGAGCATGCTAATATGCGTCTTATAATTTCTTTCCACACCACAGTTCTCCAACTATTCGAATAGACCGAAAATATTCAAATCTGGTACATTTGTTATTTTTCCAGGTTTGGTCTACTTCCGAAGAAATCCTTTGTGGCATACTGTTCGTGGTATACGACAACGATGTGTGCAAATAATATAATTCAGACCACTAACAAACATAAAGTTGTTCAGAAATTCAATAAAAATAATATAGAGGAAAAGATAAAAAGTAACGACGACGACGACGACGACGACGACGGCGACGACGACGGCGACGACGACGACGACAACGACAGCATCAACTTTTTTAACAATTCCAATGCAATGCTATGCTCTAGAGACTGTTCGAACGAGACAGTATTATCAATGAAAAAATATACAGGTTCATCGAAGGAACAATACGAGTGTAAAAACTGTCGGCGTTATTTTAAGAGAGAATGTACCCTAACGCGGCATACGTCGAAATGCAAAAGTGAAAGAAAAAGTAGCATCAAGTTGATAAATGCAGGCTCGAAGGAGGAAAGTGCATCGAAACAGTCGAATAAAAGAAAAGAGGGCGAGGATGGAAGAAATTGGAAATTTGATAAAAAGTGTAAACGTAAGAGACACGAAACGCATCCGTGCGTATATTGCGATTACACAGCGAATAAAAAGAAATTGCTTCAAGTTCACTTGTCGGAGTCGCATTCAGAATTCATGGGGAAAAAGAAGAAGAAGCTAAAATACGCTGATCGAGAACTGGTTATGCGTGCTAAGATAGAAATCGATGGAAAGGTTTATTATCACTGTAATCAGTGTGGTAAAAATCTTTATTCGCCGTATACATTCTTCTGGCACATACGAATACACACCGGTGAACGGCCTTACACCTGTCATATGTGCGGCAAGCAGTTTCGCGTAAACCAGGGTCTAGCGAGGCACTTGCGCGACACTCATGCCGGTATAAAGAATTTTTCTTGCGACATTTGTGGCCGACCATTCACCACGAAGCGTAACGCGGAGGATCACAGACGTATTCACACGGGTGAGCGACCATACGTTTGCAACATTTGCGGGAAATCGTTCAAGCAGAAGGCTTCTTTGTTCGTACACAATCGCACCCACTCGGATGTTTTTCCTTTCAAGTGTAACTACTGCGAGCAGAGTTTCCGCACAAGACCGCCGCTCGCGGTTCACATGACCAAACATACCGGCGAAAAGCCGCACGCGTGCGACATATGCGGTCGTTGTTTTCGCATAAAATACGAGTTGAAGCGTCATCGACTGATACACTTTGACGAGAAACCGTGGCAGTGCACGGAATGTGATCATTCGTTTCGTCAGAAACGCTACCTAGTTAACCATAAGAGACTTAATCATAGCAGAAATTGATTACTTGAAAAAAGCGAAAAATAGAATCAGAACGAATCGTAGTCGATGGAACCGTCGTCGTGTAACGTGTAACAAGAATTGCGGGGAAATATATTGTCTATATCGTACAATATTTTTTAAGTCATCGAAATACCGTGCGTGTGTCGCGTCTTCTGCGAGAAAGAAATTTTGTTCGCCGTCCAGCCTGAACAGGCATGAGTGGGATCATATTCACACGGGATTAAAAATAGACTTTTGCCCGCAGACGCAATCGAACTCGTACGTGCGTATAAACAGAAGGCGGGGCGGGCATCTCTGCACGTTCCATTCCGCAAAATTTACCAACACTATCGAAGGAAGCAAGAGACTGTACATACTCTTGCGACGTCTGCGGCAAACGGTTTCGTAATAAAGGCTGTGTTGCGTGGGGGTGTGTGTGTGAGTGTGTGTGTAAGTCGTTATAACAATAGCGAAAAATCGCACGTTTATTCTATACGCGACACGACGAGATTCAGCCAAGAGCGTTACCCGAAGAGCCACAGCAAGAATTTGCGCGAGGCTTCGTGTTCGATGGCATGATATCGGAATATGTTTATTTTACAGGTGGAAGAACGAGTCCGGCGGCGTCGTGCGATTAGCGACGATCGAACGCGAAAGTACAAACGGCGAGGAAGTAGAATACGTCCAGTGCACTCAATGCGATATCGTCTTCGTGAACATGAAGTATTTTATAGATCATATGAACGCCGAGCACGAGGCTCGAATGCATTATTGTCAGTATTGTAAGTTGGTGTTTCATGGTCGAGACAAAGACTTTGAAGAACACATGTTGATACATAAAGACGACGGCTGCGAGGAATTAAAAGATTATATCTTTAAAGACGAAACGATGAAATTCGCGTACGATGAAAAGAAAGAGGCCTTATACAGCGTACAAGATCCTATCGTTGTCAACGTTGCGAAAAAGCAATCGCTCTGTTATACTTGTAACTTGTGCAAGAAAAAATTCAGAAAAAAAACTGAATTGAGAAAACATATAAATCGACATTCCGACGCGAACCAGATCCAACATCCAGACGAGATGGAACTTGTAAATAAAGCGAGGCAACTGATCGATCATCGAGTCTCGTACAAGTGCGATACGTGCAAGAAGATTATATTCACGAAACGTGGTTTCTTGCGTCATATTCGTGTACATTTCGACAAACGGCCATGCAAATGTGACTTGTGCGGTAAATCTTATCGAATCGAACAAGATCTGGCTAGGCACGTTAGGGATGTTCACGAAGGGCTCAAGAAATATGCTTGTGACATATGCGGTCGCGCGTTCGCAAATAAAGGGGCGAAAGATGATCATCGAAGAATTCACACGGGTGAACGTCCATACGCCTGCGAACATTGCCCAAAAGTGTTTCGTACCTTAAATTCCATTTATATTCATAATCGCGTACACACAGATTACAAGCCTCACCAATGCTCCTATTGTGGTAAACACTTTCGAAATAGGCAAAGGCTAACACATCACGAGACCACGCATACAGGCATCAAAGCTTTCGCTTGCGAGATCTGCGGTAAAACGTTCTCTGTTAAAGGAGAAGTTGTGCGACATCGTGCGATACACAATGAACAGAAACCTTTCGACTGCAAATGTGGCATGAAGTTTGGCCAAAAGAGATACCTTAGAAACCATATAAAACAACATCATAAAGAGGCGTCTTCTTGGTTGCTGGAGGAGCTACTAGGAAATAATAACTGAAGCGCGGGTTCTTTAAGATAACTGGATGCTTCGACAATTTTCTACGAGTATTATTACCTATATGTATAAATTCAACTGTACAGTCAGATATACGCGTATTCTATTTGTTCGATGCATCTTTTATATTTAAAAAATCGACCTGAAATATTATAGATTAAACAATCGATTAAATCATATCTTAGCGGCGTGTATCGTTTTAAACACAACCTATCTCCTTATTAACCACAATCGATCGTTATTTCATTCAAACTTGTTCTAATCGAAATAAACACAGAGTAATACGTTCTGTATCAAAAGTACTATGATTTATATAACTTGTATGTATAATTAATCGTACCAGTCATCCGCTGACTTGAAGTCTCGCGGAACAAGTAGAGGGGTATAAGAACGTATTCACATTGATCTCTGGCTCGCTATTCGTCGCGGCAGTTACACACGCGTGTCCGCTGCCTGAGCGGACCGACTTCCTTTGCCCCTGTGCCGTCCCGCGAGACTTCCACTCAGCGGACGGACCACTCTACGTAGAAACGTACACGTACAAATAATTTCAACAATTTATTAATATAATTACGCCAGGTTATTACGAAACCTTACTTTCGTTAATATCCATTCCAAGTAGAATTATTCTAATAAAATGTTTAGTTATCAATTTACCATACACGAGCATTCTAACGAAAATAGTGAATTTTTATGGAAACATTTCAGAAATCATTTATACACGTAAATAATAAATTAGTCTTTTTATTAACTTTATTCTGATATTACAAGTTCAGTTCAATCAAATATAAATAACAAAGGATCGATATTAGAAAAATATAAAAACTATCAATATGTCATTTTAAGCAAACTATATTAAATACAAACAGACCCGGATGAAACGTGATGTGTTTCTCCTCTTTTCTTTATATGGAATTACGTTTGAAAACGGCAAAGCATTAGCTCTTTGAATTTTTTCACCAATATCTGCAACATTTATTCTGGTTTTATTTTAATCTTATTATTTTCTTTGCCTATAACACATCTATTCACCTTTTCACTGTCTTCCGACATGCACCTTCTTTTATCCAAAGAGTCGTTTACATCGCTTATACATAATTTACTAATATCGGTACTGTTTAACAAACTATCAAAGTCTTCCAAATATAATCTTCTCATATTTTTAACAAGTTGTGAAATATTTATATATTTCTTTAACGTTCTACGCTTCTGAAAACGAAAACAAGGCGATAACGATATACTTAGAAAATTATTAAGAACCCTATTATTCGATAAATATAAGATAAACCTTACAAAACATTTTCTTAGATTTCGACTAATTTTCTCTACTTGACAGAGGGCCTGCATTCTTCTACGCTCTGCAAATTTGAATTGTTTTTTTATCAACCTCGAGCCTACCATACATCGTATGATGTTCCTTGTTTCGGTACTCTTCCAAGGGTCGTACGTTTCTACGTGCTCCTTTAATATTAAAAAAACACACACACAGTGTATCATTTATACATATATTAAAAATTATTGTACCGTAATAAACGTTGGTTCGAACCTCGCTCCAATTTTTCATTTTGGGTGCAGATAAATATTTAACTGTTTCCAAGGTTACCGTACCCAGTTGATGCTGCTGTGTATAACTACGTTGACATTTTCTCATCTTGGAACTACTGGCACAGTTTGAGATATGAGCCTACAACGTTATAGAATTACATGTATCGTGACTTAACTAATACGATCAAATTTACAAACACTGGACAATATCGACCAAAATATATTTTCGCCAAGTACCAAATATCAAATTAATTATTGATGCTTTAAAAAATTTTTCCCTTTGCTCTCTGTTTTTTTTAACCAAATTTCCACTATGAAAGTGAGAATTCTCTAACGCGTTATAACCATGTATTAATTGCTCTACGTATACATATTCGTATAAATCAACTGTACGTGGTGTTTAATTTGTTGATACATATGTTGCAATCCGTAACTATCTGATCATATTAACAATCGTAAACTTACGATACCTCAAAATAGATCTTATCGATCATGTGAAGTGCATCGAATGGACAACGTATCTTCATCGTTGAAAACTAATTTTTGCTGAAATGCACCAAGTGATAGGGTAACACGTTTTTATGTTTCAAATCCCAATTAATTTCTTCTAGTAGGCAACAAATTTGCAATGGATCACGCATTAAAATGAAAAACAACAAATATTTACAATGGATTCTAAACCGCGGGAAAACACAACCCACGTGTTCGCCGCCTAAAACTACACAGTACAAAGAAGCTGTATCTCTAAGGGGATCATTTTATTTCTGTCGCAAATAAACGACTCGGCAGGAAATGTAAGAAATCTATGACGCAAAAAACTAAAACAACTAACGATAATTTTTTCTTTACGTAAGAGGCTAATTTTTTAAAATTACCGATAATACGAATAATGGCCGTGTTTTGTTGGTGTCGCGAACGTACGTATGTACCTTTTTGCGATGGAATTGAAAACGAAATAGGAGGAGGAGAAAAAATAAAAGAAAAGAGAAAGCGTCTTTTATAATTATTGCTTTAGATGGCGAAACATTTGATGATCGAATCCATATACAGGAATCTGAGACAGGCTGAGAACTTGCGAGAGAGGCGAAGGTCGAGTGTGTCCCCCTTTTGGCGAGTGCTAGAGTCGTCGCAACAGTATTTTGCGAAAAGCACTATCTGTGTAATATAAAAAATTACCTTGTTCGAGGGACAACTGTAATATTATGTATTACGGTGTAATGAAATGATTTAGCAATCAACACTCCACGAGCAACGAGTTCCGCCCGAAAGTGGACTTGGCGATAGTTGTATTTTTGGTTATATCAAGGAAATCTTTTGTTAGAAGAATTTACAAATAGTTTAGATAGAAGTAATTACCCAGAGTTTATGAAACGGTGTGTACATATACGTAAGGGACGAAGGAGGGTGTAGACGATGCATCGTACCCGACAAGTTCACGGATAAAGAAAAGGATCTGTGGGAATTTCGGAGATTTTTAAATATACTTGCTTGCATCTATCGTTCGAAGATCAGCATTTACATTTTATACTAGAATTCGTGATATAAAAAAACACCGGATAAAAACAGAATGATCAAGGACCTTGTTCTTGCCTGTTGCTTTCTGTGAAGTAGGAATAGGATAGTTGGTGACAAGTTTTTCTAAACAAATAAATTTGAATTTTAAGTATTGGTATATTAAAATAATTTCGTTTCAAGTAAAAAAGAAACACGAGGAACCCATCGTCTCTAGAGAAATACATGTACATATACATGTATATGTATATGGTTTTCGTGTATTTTGAGATCGAAACAGCAGATATCTATAGTTAAACAACCTTGCACGTGCACGTAATATATCGAAAACTATTTTTAAGCAAAATACCGTCAGCATATTATTGCCTGAAATAAGTTGGCCAACACGGCGCGGCGCGGCGCGGCGCAACGCAGCGAACTTAGTGTTACGTTTTAAAAGAAAAGAAAATTACAATGGCGGAAGGGGGAGGGGGGAAATGTTCTAATTTTAAAAATTAAATTACGTACACGTAAATATTTAAATTAATGTCTTTGAAATGTACATTAAGAATCTCGGAAGATTAGAAATTACTGAATTACTTTTCACTGAAACGTATATTTAAATATACGTGCTTTGCATACGCAAGTATACATATGTACGTTCGCAACAGAGAAACACATGGTATAGGGCAGACATGGGCAAACACGTTTAATTGAACAATAGATAACGAAAGAAAATCCATATGCAGTAATTTATATTTATTTATTATAAAACATTTTATTGTATAGTTGAATTTCAAATTTCTATTAAACGAATGATAGATAAATAAACGGTTGTGTCATATCCTTCTATTCGTTGTTTGTTAATCGAAATTTTTCTGTAGATAAGAATTTTGCCCATTTCTATTATCGGGAATACAACGCACAGTGATCGAGGTTCTGGCAAAGAGGTGGAAAATCAACGACGAGACGAGCTAGCAAATATGTATATCAGCTTTGTCCCGCACAGTTTCAAAGCAAGTGACCGACCGGACGACTGGAACGATTCCGTTCGTGTAGTTTGCGTTGAAACGCAATTCCACGTGTTCTACATATAATATCTCCCATCGTCAAGCCGGTTATACATATAAACGGAAACAATTAATTAATAATTGTGTCGAAAAAAAGAAGGAATTGTTTTTTTATAATTTGCTACTTTTCAAATAACGTCGTTACATTGATAACGATACGTTTCTTTGATCCATGTTGCTCGTTAACGTTTCATCTTTGGTATTTCTGTTACTAGTTCTTTCAAAAGGTCAATGACTCGACTCTCTTTCGACACTTATTTCAGACGTGTTGACCAAATTGAACGAACGTATATCAAAGATTACTAAAGATGCAACGAGTTCTCAGCTTTCAAATGGCTCGCGGATTGGACGAGTCGAGCGAATTTGTGACGAAACGTATGTGTTTCTCGTTTCTCTTCTCCATCGGTTTCGTTTGCGTTCTCTGTGGTTTCTTGCTCGGTCGATTCTCCACACAAAGGATCGTAGAGTCTCACGCGGAAAATAAACGTCTCGAGTTTGCGGGAAATGGCCTCGAGAGCACCAGGTATCTTCAACATTTATTACTCCAACGACTAGAAGGGGCAAAGCTTGATGCTGATTTCGAACAGTACGTTGTCTTTAAATCTTAATCCTAAAATCCGAATTATACTTATTTATAGTTAAGTGTTTATACATATACATATAGGAACTGCGCGTCTTTAAATTTTACGGAAGATATTGTAGATCGAGTACATGGAATCCTGTCAAATTTCTCACTTATTGATAGAGTTGTAGTACATCCAACGTGTATCTTTGCAAATGCTCGAGGGTACAGAGAACCTGGTAATTTTAATTCTCTACGTTCACATGAAATGCTTCGATTCTAATATTTTGCTTATTAATTAAATATTTAGACAGATATGTTGTTGTATCGGCTAGCGGCGAAGGTGTTTGTATTGTTTTGGAACTGGCAAAGATCATGAACGATATTCAACGGGAACACGACTGGAAGCCTCGTCGATCCCTTATTTTCTGTTTCATTTTCGGATCTTCGGACTCCTGTTCAGAAATACTGTTTCAAAATGCTTTCGTGCACTCTAGAATTATGGCCTATGTTGTTGTACATCATCGAGTTTTCCAAGGTTCGTCAACCAATATACACATGTATAGAAATAATAAAAGTTTGGAAAGGAAAATCTTGTAATTTTCAGTATATTTTAATCGATTCTAGGCAGTGGTCCTTTTATTGCGTCAGGGTCCGATATAATACAGTCTCTGGTTTTAGAAGCTGCTAGCATCGTGAAAAATTTACATTTTCATAACGACCGCTCGATATCTTCAAACAACGCGTCTTCTAATAATACAATTTCTCGCCTTGCTTTAGACATACCGCACGCAGTATTGTCGTTCGTGGTAAGTAAGTAACGGTGGAGGACAACCATCAACTTTCTACGCGATGGTTTTTGTAAAATTAGAGGTTGCTGGTTTGTACATCTAGAACAACGGCATCACCATCGATGAAAATGATCACGAAAGGAACATGCGTAAAATAATTTTAGCCCAAATACTTGGTCAAACTATTTGGAAATTATCCGAATGTTTAATCATGAAATGGAATCCACGTTATTTCGATGAAACTGTTTCCAAAGCACTGGACTCTATAGATAGTACTAAATTTTTTACGAACAAAGGTACATACTTTGGATATTTCGAGAACTCAGTTCTTTCGATATTAAATAAGAATATATTTTTCCTTTGTTTAGATGAAATACAGGAAACCTCTGTCAGATTACTGATCGAGGTTAAGATTTTTAATGGAATGATCGACGCAATCGATACCACCAAGTATGTAATTTTTCTATGATATGTACATAAAATTGTTAATTTTAAAAATCTATCCTAATTTGTTACGTTGCAGCGTAATCAGGACGAGGATATTAAATGATTTGATGATGGATTTGGATAGAACTCTTCTGTGTTCTGATAGAAAATTTGTATCGAAAACCGATTGGGCAGAGATTTTAAAACTAGCTCATGAGCCTTTTAACGTTATATCAACGCGTCTTAAACAAGTATTAAAATGTTACGAAACGGCCGTCCAACTTTTACAAAATAAAATTTAAAGAAATTTAATGAAATTTTAAAATACCATTAACCATGGTAATGGTAATTAACACTAGATTTACGGGACGCGTAAATTTCATGGGTTTCAGGTTCGAAACTTGACACGTTACAGAACTGAAATATTACTTTTTTAGCAATTTCTGTTGTATTTCAACGATCTTACGATACGAATACGTATATCCCGATTAGAAGAAAAACTGCATTTTAATGTAACTCTCAACACAATGGGTTTAAAAAAACCGAATTACGAATGTCCGTAAATTTAGCGTCAATCACCATTGGAATTCTTCTACGCGCCAGCATGTCTTTTTACCACTTTTACAAAATATGTATATGCTACTTCCGGTTACGATGAATAATATAAATCTAATATTTTGACAATTTATATTAACGTACGTTTCCTATACCATATCGTATTTCTCTTTCAAACTGTGAAGCGTCGAGCGTTCCTTCGATAGCTTTACAATCTGGATTAAAAACAGAATAAGCGCTAAGTTCTCCTAGCTTTTTTGGCCTTGAGTGAGTATTTAGCCAAATAAACATTAACGCAGACAAAACAAAATATACTGCTCCGAATTCAAATTTAATCATAATAATATATAAGGTGACCCATAGAAGGAAGTAGAGTAGGTACGTTACTTTCTGTATCACTGTATATCGTGATCGGTCTATGCTATCGTCTGAACAAGTGCTTTCCATATCCTGGACATCCTGCAAGCTTTTAATTCTTAATCATACCAATCTTGTGCCGCTATTTTCTAATAAATACTCCATCAAGTTTCGTTTAGAATAAACTTATTTGTTACACGTTACAGATTTGTTGGCTCAGTCCCTCGACCAAACGCGACATACCATGTATTAATATAGATTTAGTTTGACAACCCGAGTAAGAAACATCGTTTAAAGTCTTATTCGTTAAATGATATTTCTTTTTTTCTTAGGTTTTATTGTTTTATAAATAGGAATAATTGGTTAGAGATATAAATATAATTGACAATAGTCTTGTCGATGTTGTCACGAGTGTCGAATAAAGAATCGAGAATAAAAAAAAAAAAATTATAACCAATTACTACCTACATCTTATAAAAGTGTTTCTAACAATGAGCGACAATTCGATACGTGAAATTTCTAGTAATTATACTTGGAAAATTTAGGATCGGGAATAAAATCATTACCATTTTATAAATTCGGACAATTTTTTAAATGAGAAAAAATACCATTTCTGCGAATCGAGAGTGTTATACTCGATGTGTATAACGAATCGACTGGAATATGTTATTTCGCGTTTGGTCGACGGTTTATATTTATATTGAAATGTTTCCTTTATATAATTGACAATGTATTTATTTACATAAAAAGTATACGTCTCGTACTATTGTCGCGTCAAGTCCTTGGTATGGACTCGTTAACATAACCTTACCTCAACATCATCGAGAAACGTTGTTGTCAACGAATCCTTGATCGTTTCATCTCCGTTCCACGATGGAGGAATTTGTATTGTATTTTTAAAAATCTTTATCATCTCTTGTCTGCGTCTCTGACGTCTATAAGCATCAAGTTTTTCTTTTATATCGACCCCATACATGACGAACACGAACGTCAACTTGCTGGTTGATGGTTTGATTTGATGTAAGTAGAGTCAGGTTTGGTTAGAATATCAGATAAAGTTTGCGATTCGTTTTAGAAAGCGGCGTCTTTCAGTGCAATTATCGGGGCGCACATGTAAGAAAGTTAACCAATCGACGTTAAAACTTTATGTAAATTGAAATTGGTTCGTTTCGATGACATATGTATTTAGACGCGTATAAGACGAGAAACCGATTCCTGTGACATATGTACACGTATATGTAGAATGTATTTTAGACTGTAAGTACACGGTTTGAGAGACATCCCGAAGAAGAGCATATTTAGGATGAGGATTCCGCGATTAATGGAAATCTAAACGGGAAATCGACTTGGTAAAACGTCACGAGTCACTATCGATCGTAGAGCTTGTTCGTCATTTCCGGAAAGCTAGCAATTTTGCAAACCCAGGGAAAGAAACGTGAAATAGAAAGTCCAAGAGGCCCGTCCAACTACTCTAGTTTCTTAGATGTCGTGATTAAAATACGTCAGGGATCAGGATTTCCTGTCTTGTGGTACGTTAACTTTTTAATGTAGATATGTATATCCAGATAGTTTGTGTATCACGGTACGATAGTCGGTGATTATGACCGTAATCGAAACTCAATTTGGCTCTTAATGGCGCCTAGAGATGTAAATAGTGGATATTTATTAGGTTGATCGAATCGAATGAAATTTGATGTTGATAAAAAAACTAGCATAAGACATGGATCATGTATCGGTGACATTATACATATAAAGATCAGTAATATGTAAGCAGATAGCCGTTCGATATGTCTTGGACAATACCCCTTTTTATGAGTGAGGATTCCTCTATGAAAATGCATCGAACGACAAGTTTATTCCGTGCTTAGACTTACATAAAAGTTGACCAACGTTGATCTAATCTAACTCTTAACCCCTGGGGTCGTCGAGTTGTACGCGTTTCTCTATAATATTTGTGTCCGATTTGACAAATATCTCGGGGACAAATATGTATGTAGAAAAATTGCGAACGATATGAAAAAAATGGCCCGGTTAAAAATTCTGCGGTGTCGTATTGTGCTGTAATTGCAATTTGACCTTGTATATTTTTATTGTTGTAGCTGACACGAAGACGTTTTCGAAACTCTAGCTAAATGTAATTTTGTCGTTTAACTCGTTCCGGAGATAGGAACTAGCGTCATCCGATGATAACAGAAACATCGTGCTACCATTGCTCCTGTAATGTTTGTAAACAGTTTGATTATACATATTGGAAAAAGTTTCGATTCGGTATAAGTAAGGTGACAGAGTCGCAGAAAGATTATTCCGATGTGTAGAATGTCGGCCCGTGGCGTAGATCGGGCACGTTAACTTTCCAAAGCATGCATCGTATCCCTGTATCGTTCTGCTAATCATCTTTCTAGCAATGTACAGTACCTACGTATCTACGACGCATCAGTTTCGAAAGCACGGTCGCGTAAACGGCCTGATCGTCGAGCCATAGATTCGACCGAAAGAAATTGCATAACGAATCATTCCGAATAGAGAGCTTCGTCACGGTAACACGGTTTGTTGTGGACACGTGGAGCGACAGCATGTTACGTGTAAATAACGGAGGAATAACTATAGAAGAACGGAGGAAGAATAGTTTTGATCGTTTGGTCAGTGATAGTGACCGCGATGGACGTGTTTTGCTTATCTATACGGGCGGTACGATCGGAATGGTCAGGAATGAAAATGGAGGTATACGTACATACATATACATACGTAGATTTAAATTTAAAAATAAAAATTTTCTTTTCTTTTCTTTTCTTTTCTTTTCTTTTCTTTTGGATAATTAAGAAAAAAGAAAGGAAGAAATACAATAAATAATAGACTCTGTTTATTTCACGAGTTAATTAAACGTTATAGTTAATATAGTAATGTATGTATGTTGTTGCGTATCAGTTCTCGTACCCAAGTCGAACATTTTGGTGGAAAAGCTGCGAAACTACTCTGATATGCACGATCGGGAGTATGCGGAGGAACGATTCGGAGCTACGGGACCACTAGTACTTCCGTAAGTGCAGCTATAAAATTGCGCGACGTGGAAGAAAGATAAGTAAATGTGCCTCTAAAACGTTTTCTATTGTCAGAATTACCACGACGAAGAGCCGACGCGTAGTTTACAGTGTGTTGGAGTATCCGTCGCTTTGCGATTCTAGTAACATGACGATGGACGATTGGATTCGTATTGCCAATGATATTAAGGTAAGGATTTTCGATATCGATGTTTCAGACGCGATAAAATCGCAAGATCGGTGCCCGGGATAGTGTACGTATAGGAATAAAAGGTGGCTCTGTAATTTTCGAGTATCACGGTTCGATTTCTTAAAATAATTCTGTTGTGTTGTGCAGTTTGCTCGTAGGAAAGTTTGCGAAAAAATGTAGACGTAAGAGTTAATTTTTAAAATGAATTTCTCACAGGGAAACACGTATCTCTCTATTATTGTAGGAATCTTACGAGTACTTTGACGGGTTCGTTGTTCTCCATGGAACGGATACGCTGAGTTACACAGCGTCCGCCCTGTCGTTCATGTTCGAAGCACTGGATAAGACGATTATATTAACCGGTTCTCAGTTGCCAATTTTCGATACCAGAAGCGACGGTTTGTACAACATTATTTCCTCTCTGGTGATTGCCGGAAATTACAATATACCGGAAGTGTGCGTGTTCTTCGGTACGAAACTAATGAGAGGCAATCGGACCTGCAAAGTATCGGCCACGTCGTTCGACGCGTTCGACTCCCCAAATATTCCGCCTCTAGCCAAGGTCAACATCGATATCGAAGGTTAGCTATTGCCGATTGCCAATAAACTATTACTAATTCTGTGTAAATCGATCGATTATGGATTTTTATCGGCGAAAGATAAATCGAAATATCTGGTTATAACCAGACATTTTACGGTACGACGGTATACAGATGCGTTGCTGATAACATGTAAGTCGATAGGTATACGTGGTTCGTTCCGCTTAACGTTACGACGTCTCACACCCCTTCCGCCTGTTATTGTATCTAGGTATAGTTGCTCGTCTGCGAACTTGTCCTTTAATCTCTATCCCGTTTGACTTGCTCGTCGCGAGGGAAGCTATCGAGAGGAACCGCATTCATGACCCGACTGACATGTTCTCAGTAACGCATTACATACATACATACATATGTACATACATATGTACGTATGTATCTCGAGGCTTCGAAAAAATTTAAATAATCTCTCTTCTCGTTGTCTAATCTATCTCGAAGAGAACTACTACGTACTACTCGTAGACTCGATATCGCTTAACGTATGTCGCGATAAATGTATTTACAGTGAATTATCGAGCAATTTTTCGCTCTTGTACATTGGAAAAGTTTCGCTTGCACGCGTCTTTGAATAGAAACGTCGTGGTGCTTCGTATATTTCCAAGCATAACCACGAATCTGGTGAAGGCGTTCGTACAACCTCCGACCGAGGGTGTCGTGTTGCAGTGTTACGGTACCGGAAACTTGCCCTCGAACCTGTCGGATATTGTCCAAGAACTTTGCAACGCCACGAAACGCGGAATCATTATAGTGAACATTACGCAGTGCTTGACAGGCTGTGTATCAGAAACTTACGAATCTGCGAAGCAACTCAGGGAAGCTGGTAAGTCACGTCTTTAAAGCGCATTAAATATTGTATATGTAATAAGAAGAACCGTGTCACACACGATGTATACGTATAATGCGCAGGTGTGATATCGGGCTTTGATATGACATCGGAGGCAGCGTTGGCCAAACTAGCCTACGTGTTATCGAAGAAAGAATGGGACATGGAAACGAAACGGCTAATGATAGAAACGAATCTGCGCGGAGAATTAACGGCGGGACGATCGTCGTCGCTTAAAGATTTCGACCCGGTGGAAGGGATCGCGAGATCCTTGAGAATTTCGTCGACCGTAGAATTTGAGCAATTGCGTATGATACTGTTCCCGGCGATTTTCAACGCTGCTGTACTCGCGCGCGACCTTCCGAAGCTCGATGCTTTAACAAGATACGTAAGCGAACCGCTCCAAGTAAACATGAAAATACGCTGCTACCTATGTACCTACCTTTCAACTTGTTGGTCTGTTTTTGTTTCAGGGAGCAGATATCTCGCAGACAAACGCCGATGGTCGCACGGCGTTACACATTGCTTGTTGCGAAGGAGATTCGAACGTGGTGCGACGTCTTCTGAACATGGGTGCAAACGTTCGCATCAAAGATCGATATAATCGTACACCGCTTACCGACGCGATAGAGTACGATCACCACGAGGTAAAGTCTTATTTATTCTTCCTCGTTCTTCTCCTTTTCTTTAAATTACATATCGATATCGATGGGCATATAAAAAGTCCAATCTGACGAGTAGTTAGTTATCGAATGGAACGCATAACCATAAATAATTATTAGTTATTGATTCGAATGATTTATTGATTCGAAATGGTGCGTTAATTTTAAAATGAAATTACACGTATAGAGTATACAGTAGATAGATGTAAGAGTGAGGGAAAAAAGTGATAAAGATGCGACGGTATCCACAGCACAACGGAGATCGTTTAAAATTTTTAGATTATAAAGATGTTGCTGAAATACGGCGCTCACCTGCATGAAAACGCGTACCTGATAGGGGAGAAAATGTGCGCCGCAGCGGCGGTAGGAAACGTTAAGCGTCTAAAGTCGTTTCATTTCGCAAACGGGAATCTCTCGGAAAAGGACTTGTCCGGAAGGACGCCGTTACACTTGGCTGCGTTGCATAATAAGGTGCAAACGATCAAGTTCCTGCTGGATCATAATGTAGAAACGAACAGCTGCGACAAGATGGCCATGACGCCGTACGATGTCGCTAAGACGGCGGGTTCCGCTCAAGCAGAATCGTTGCTTCTTTCTACCAAGACATCGAATCTTTTATCGACCGTCCAGTGAAAATTACCAAACGAAACCAGTAAACCGATCGATGATTGTACCTTTGTAACGACAAGTGTTACAAGAGAAAGTAATCTATAAATAAAAACCATTTTCATCGATGCCCCGTTATTGATAGTATATGTATATGTACCAAACGGTCATCTCCTTAAACGCCATTATCGCTATTACACGATATGTATATGTAATTACCTACATACAAGTTTTCACCGAATATACATCCATAGATATTATAGTTTTAATACGTACTATAAAACGCGGCACGCGTGTTAAGATGAGTCGCTCGGCGTAGCGTAGATCGATAGACGGATCGAGTCCGTCAGACAACAATGCCAAACTCATTGATCATGGTCTTGAGGAGTTTGGCCGTGATCAGGCAGTCGTTGTAAATATTATCGCAATCGTCGTAATTTCCTTTTCGACCGGCGTTTATGGCCTCTTGAATAATCGTACCGTTCGTCACCTCCTTGAACCACTCGTGACTGTTTTTCAATCGATCGAAAGGCAAGTTAAAACAAACACGAGTAACGTTCATTCCGATAGGATTATTGCAATATACGTATACGTAGGTAGTACCTCGATAATCCATCGATTATTTTCTCTATACTCGTCGGATTTTCCGCATGCGCGGCGACCGAAACGATCGAGCAAACGACTCGTTGCATACACGGAGCCACGTAATTGTTACCGAATACCATATCGTTGATGGTGCTTTTCATTTCCGACCAATGCTCCTTCTCCTCCGATCCTGTACGAGTTTTGCATAACCATCTAAGTACATGCCAAGACGAATCGTTTCGAATCGGCCGCCTCCTCTCTATCGTTTATTTACTTACGATAATTCAGCTGCTGGCTACTATGAGTTTTCGAAAATAGAGGCGTAACCACGCTAAGCAGGCCAGTTAACAGTCCAACTAATCCTACAGTTTTTGTGTTTACGTGAACCAGTGGCGAGGCTTGGCCGTGTTCCCCGTTTCTATGATGGAGCGGTATCGAGACGAAGGGAATGGTTACGGCCCAATCGATCTGAAACATTATTTTCAACGAACAAGCAAATTCAAGTTAGTATCAACAATCTTTCGTCTTACAACTTACACTAAGCTTTTCTTCCTCCGAGTTCAAAGAGACTAATCCTTCCTTCGAACTATCGCTGAATGTTTTAGCGCGAGTCCTTCGTGTCTTTGAGTCGTCTCTATCGGCGGCGGCCGGATCCGTCGTTGCTTTACAAGCGAGCAACGCGAACAGAAGGAACAGCTTCAACATGTTTGTCGTCAATTATATCGTTCTCCTCTACCTTTCATTCCTAAAATATGTAGAAATCGTTGGACCGATTTTATTTCCGATTTTTACGTACATTAAAAACTTTCGAAAAACGAATTCTCCACTATTTCTGCATAAATGTATTTTAAACGATTAGAAAGGCAATCTGGAGCGTATACATACTACGTACAGGGTGTTCGGCTACCCCTGGGAAAAATTTTTAAGGAGAATTCTAGAGGGCAAAATAAGACGAAAATCAAGAATACCAATTTCTTGATCAAGGCTTCGTTAAACAGTTATTAACGAATTTTTTTCTCGAAAATGCGCAACATTTCGGGGGTATGTCTACTGACCAACAAACGATTGTAATTGATCCGCGCTACCGAAAATTATTTTTCCAGAACGATTTGAAATTTTTCAATTTAATTGTTAATAACTTTTTAATTTTCGTCTTATTTTTACCTCTAGGATACTCTATTAAAATTTTTCCCAGGGTTGGCCAAACACCCTGTATATGTAAACTACAAGTAACGACGATAGAAAGCCGAGAAAGAGTGTAACAGCCTGCTGGTAGTAACGTACATTTAAAAAAAAAACTTTAAATCGTCCGCACTTTATCGATATTTTTCCAATACTTACGTGTACGCCGCCGGTGATGAATCGACTAATTGTAGGTGAGTGCAAAAATACGTGTGGCGAATCTTTGATCCTGTTGGCAGTTTTTGTACAAAAACGGAGGTAGTGGGTGCCCGTCGGCAAATAGGAAATTTTCACCGGTGGAATTAACGAACCTAAAAGAGATTTCTGGTCAAATTACTGTCGCGAAACTAACCATTCGCTGTAGCTATTATGCCAGTCACCGTTACGGTTAAAAACTCTGTAGATTTGCGCTTACAATTCCATGTTTCGTAATTGCGTTTATTTGTACCCGCGCGTTTCGTTATTTTCACGGTGAGAAGAACCTCATCTAGCTCGCGTTTCAGCAGACTCGTATGCAGTTACATATTACCTTTCGCTTATTTTAAAGAAACTGCTAGTTGATAGTTTTTAAAGAAGGAAACGGTAATAGAATCCTCTAGGAACGAACGGCTATTGTTAACGTTGTAAGATTTAGGTGACTATAGACAACCAAGAATGTCTTTTAAAAGAGACCACCAATCGGTGCTCCACCAGACTGAAAATATTTCAATGAATATCATCGGGAGGTTAAACGGGAGACACTGGAAGCATTTTTTAATTTATGTGTGCACTCGTATGCAGAGTTTATGTGTGCAGTCGTCAGACGTGTACGGGATCTGACTTTCGTAAATTTTCCAAGGCAAACTGCAGAACGAATTACTCGTGTAAAAATCAGCCAGACGCGAATGAAACGAACCCACTCACTCTAGTATACATACGTAGTTTCGCGAGGTCTCGCATCCAATAGTTAATCTTTTCATTTACCGTTTTTATCAAAGATACATTAATGCTCGAATTACACAGATTCGCCAATCACGGCAATTATTCCCGGCGGCCGTCCGCCGCTCTGTTCCATCAGGAGAGACGAAAGAGTCACGCACCGTGATAACAACGTCCCCATGAGAATCCAACAACGAAAGCGAAACCACCGGGTCCAATTATGTCCACGGTTCGTCGTGTCGTGACCACGACCGACCAACAGAGTAGGTGTATCGCTATATATTCGAGAAATCACCTTCGTGTCGTTCAGTTTCTGCGAAACCGAATCATACGACAGTCTATCAAACATTCGTTTGCTCTTATTTGCTTGCCCTGAACAAGGTACAGTTTAGGTCTGGCTCGGTGATAAACCAAACTTTTACTTTCGTAATTTTCGTACCTAGTTTTCTTTCATTCACGTATCTTTTCATTTTTCACAGATGTCGAGAAATTTTCGAAACTTTGTTTTTCTGCTTTTGTCTGGGACAACGGTCGTCAGAAGTAGTCCGAGACTCGTCGATGGAGGGTAAGAAGAATATCCGTTTAGGATCGGTTCATTCAACTCAAAGGAAACATATTTATTGTTTTCTTTAAACGGAATCTTTTAGTTTTTCCTCGATTTTGTCGATTTTCTGAGGAATTTATTGGTAACAGGAAACTTTCGTAGTAAATAAATTAGCATTTCAAACAGATTCATTCCGAGTTCTATGATTTACTTGGAGGAGAGCCGAAAGTCACCCGCAGAGCAACCAACTATGCCATCCCAGGTCGATCTACGAAGCGAAACGACGATGAAACGCGACGACACGAATGCCAATGATATCACGAACCGCATTCAAGAACCTCGATTTGGTTTCACCAACATTGCCAGTACAGGGAGCGTGAGTAGCCATCGTCGCGTATCAAAATAACATCGTTTACTTGCAATTAAAATGATTATAGGGTTACGGAGCGTCAACTTATGCGCCAGCAAAAATAGACCTGGGTGGACTGTTACTCGGCGCAATCATCGGAGTAGGTTCAATCCTAATCATACCCAAATTGTTGTATGTCCTCTCCGGCACCTATGGTCACTATGCAAGAAGTAAGTAAATATCATTCGCTAATTCGTTCGTAAAATTTTAAACGCAAATGTACGTATAAACTAAACGACCATCTTTTAAATACGCATAGCGCAAATGCCAGTATGCTGGTGACATTGTCCTGGTCTTTTCGTGGTGTCTAGCAAAAAGTGTCGTAGCGCAATATAATATGCATGTATACGTATAAATACGTGCAATGATAATGTTTGCCAATAGGAAACAGCGATATCGTGTCGCGTGGTATATTCATTTTTACACACCGACACTGTTTAATTGTAGGCGAGGAAAACGGTGTTTCCGAAATTGTAACCAAACTGGACGACGTTTTGGCTCGTCACGGTATCGACTCGACCTCCTGTATGCAACGTGCTGTGTGTAGCTACTCGCAACGAGCAGCAGCGTCATCCACCAAAGAGGCGAAACAGCTCGACGACGATCAACAGGACGAACAAGTCTCGTCGTTGGATCGAATGGTCGATGCGATAACAACGAATCGGATATTTCGTACGGCCATGGAAGGAACAGCGATACAGGAAGCGGTGGAAGCCGGAAGAACCGGTCGAAATTGTTCAAAGTCTTATCCTCACTGTGGCTTTTCCATGGAAACGATCTTGTCCCTTGTCTCGAATCTGATGACCGCTGTTGCCGCGGTAAACGCAGTACCATCGACGACAGCCACTCTATCCTGAACGTTCTAACCGACAAATATGTAAAAAACATACGTAATTCGCGTATCTACGATCAACGTTTCGTTTTTCGAAACTTGACAAGACTTGTATGGTTAAAGCAGGCTTCTCTAGAAATCTTTGCAAGTTTAAAGTTTCTTTCTTATTCGTTGATGAAAAATATCTATAGAATTGTGATTAAATGATTGTAATAATACGTTAACGCCCTACGACGTAGCGGATTTCGGACACGTTGGTGTACGGTTCCGTTCGATTAAACGTAGCTCGTAGATTCTCTATCGTAACAATTAATGACCAGTTCCGGATGGAGCGACGTACTTTAGAAGCGTAAGCAAAATAGTTGCAGGCAACTCCTCGACGATTTACTAATTAAAACCAGATTCATACCCAGACATCCAGACTGTACGTTGCTTTTTATTTCACCGTCTTACACTAGCGTAAACAAAGATAAAAGTGAAATTCCACGGGCATAAAGCGAACAGGGTCGTTACTCTGTGCACTTTTGCGCGCAATCCTGACCGTCTAGGTAGAGGTACTTTCCTCCAATCGCTATCCTATGTATCGCTACATACAGTTATTTTCTTTTTTCACAGTTATCGCGCGAGCCAAACAGAACCGTACCAAGATAATTACACGGTGCAACAGTTTTCAATCTAAATCGCTTGTTGGCGCATTCTTGACTCATTGTCCAGAATCGATAGAAGAAATACGATGAATTGTTTAAGACCCGCACGATCGGTAAGTTTATCCGATTCGTTCTACTCGTGAAAATCAAACGTCTAATCTCTTATCTTTTTATCGTTTATCGAATTTTCTCATCCCGAATGTGGATTTTATTTCATTTACGAATTACGTATATATCCCTTTCACCGACGATACATACCCACGCATCACTTTTAAACGAGGAAAGCATGTACAATCCAGTTGAACGTGGCGTCGCGTCGCTACGACTTTCGATATATGTAGATACAATAATCTTCTACAGCGTATAGAAATATATTGGTTTTTTTTTTTTCTTAAGGCGCATGTATACCTCGCGTAACGGCCCCATTTCATAGAAACGTAACACGTATTCTACTTAATAGATATCGAGGTGCGATTCCTCGAAAGACTCGAGATTACGATTAACACATCGTAAAGCGTTACGGATACAAGGAATTTCGTTTCTGCATGAAAAAATAGTGGATATTCCTTGTACAGGTATGTACGTATTCTAGAAATTCTTTGGTCTTTAGCTAGATAGTTGCTAACCAGAGCCGTGACAAGTCGAGGATAAAAGAAGCACGTATCTCTGGACGTCATGTTATCCGAATGAAACCTGACGCGTTTAACGATGAAAGAAACAATTTATTTAATATGTAATGTTTCGTAGTAAATTTTTATTTTCTCCATAGAACCTTTTCGATTCTTTTGTCCGACTAGTCCCCTTTTAACACGCAATAATAAAATGCCTACATATGATACCTAGACTCACGGCCCTGCTTGCATCAAATCTTTAAACAATATACATATACATATACATGTTCCCAGGGGTGGCTGAACACCCTGTATAAATATACATATATGTATATATAATGTTCGAGTTAATAAACTCAATAAATACAAGTCATCGAGTATCTGGATAAATTTTTCTGCCAGAATGCTCTTACTCGGCGATAAACATATCTTAATAGATGACAGGATGTTGGTTAATAACACCAACTCAGTTACAATTGTTACCGTTGTTAAATTCATATTGCTCGTCGAATGTATTTAGACGTTGAATATACACTTGTATCTATGAGCATTCTTAAAGTTTTATAAGAATAAGATCTCTGATATCTACAACATACGTTCGATGCCTACGCAATAGCCTACGAGCACCGTTGATCGCTACAAACATTCTTTGTACCTGTTTATTTTGTCAAATTGGCAACGAGTTTGTTTGTGATAATTTATACTTTTCACAACTCTACTTTCCTCTTCTCTACTAATCATTTCATATATTGCCGTTTTGGTAAGAGCAATACCACTCCTACAGCAACGCACACGTGCCACAAACTATGAACGATGTAATAATTCCTTCGCGTCTGCAGAAATGCATAGCAGACAAGACCAAGAGAGACTAGAAGAAGTCCAGCCGGGAAATAAATACTTCTGCGAACAGAAATATTACGCTGTATAAAACGATGCACCAACGAACAAAAATACATATACATATATGATTCGGCCTTTTTAATATACACGATCTCTTATCTAAAATTTTTAAAAGAGGAAAACGTTTCGCGAAAAAGGTCGCAAGTTTTGCTGTGCAAGAAGAGATCTCGTCCGCGCGTAAAAAGATTTCCATTCTCCATGTTTGAAAGTTGAAATTGTATCTGAAAGGACTTGAATTGAGAAGCAACAGTTTCAGATAAGAGATTACGTATGTACAAGTCTGGTCGTGTCTACTGGAAAGCAAACTAATTACATACCTGTAAGGACGCGAAGGATAACGAACAGTGGCTCTCCTCTTACATCTAACGCCCCAGGAAAGCCCGATCAAAACAGAGCCCGTAATGGCGGGCAAAAGAAAGACCCAGAGAGCGGTACGGTCCATTTCGGCGCTCATGGCGAGGATAACGGCCCCGGCTATCTGACAGAAGGCGGTGAGTTTCGGTCCGAACGAGGCCATCGCCACCAACGTTACCCAGATCGACAAAAGTGCGTTGAAAAAGTCGCAGAATTGCAAGACGCTCAATCTCATGATACACACGCTGTAAACGTCCTCCCCGGCTTCGCAGGCATGGTAGAAGGTTGAAAAGAACATGACGGCCGCGTAAACAATCGCCTCTGTAAAGTATTCTCTACGCACCGCTACATAGATCGATCCAACAAATGCTAGATTGCTAAAGGTGAGCAGTACCACGCGGATGATCAAGTCACTGTTACCGAGAACGTAAGTGTCATCGGCGCAATCGAAGCCTCGGTACGCGCCAGAACAATGGCACGCAGCGAACACGAACCCTCCGCTCATGTAGTGCATGCACTTGCCGCGGGAATTGCACCGGCCGTCGATACACGGCAAAGAAGAGACACGGCTCTCGATTCTGGCATCGCAGGGACTCATGCAATCACAATCCTCGCATGCAGTACCGTTCAGACAACTCGCGATACACTGGCAACTTTCCTCGGCACAGAACGCTCTCAAGCTTACATGCCAGATACCCGGCTCCGGAAATGGAACGTGGAGGACGGCTGGTCCTGTGGAATTTACGTAAATGTCTGCCGCGGTTGTATTCTCCGTACGCGTACATCCTCCACTGGCAGTGATGTTTGAGTAATAACCTGTACAGTAAAGAAAATTTTATCAATAACCTGTCAATTTTTCTTCGCTTTTTACATAGATATGTAAGTGCCGCGAAACAAGAGAATTTAGGACAACCGGTACGGTACGCAGTTTGGTTGTTAACGCTGCTCGCTGGCTGGTTGGTTGGCTGGCTGGCTGGCTGGCTGGCTGGCTGGCTGGCGTACCGTACCGCTTGGTGCACGTTCGATGCGGTAAATTAACGACGCGGTAACTAGACACCAAGGTGATTACGATACGACACGACGAACGATGGTGTCAACAGCGTACAAGAACAATTTATCGATCGCACCGCTACTCAAACTAGGACCTTAAATCCGGCCGGAGAAATACATACGGCGTGTGTACCGACATGAAAAAAAAAAAAAAAAATCCCAGTTCACGGATATTAAATGAAATGAAATCTGTAGACGTCTCGGTTTAAATTACGGCCGAATTTGCAGGATCTTCCTGAATCTGCTGACCTAAGGAAATGCATGCGACGACAACGATACTCTTCTTCTCGTTCTCCGCAACGTCGACCAGTTTGAAGCCTAGAGTCAGCGTTCCACCGACATCGTACACTCGACCAATTTCGAAGCTAAGGACGGACAGAATGTCTGCGGTAAGATTGAATGCCGACGGCTTCGTGCCGTTCTCTCTGAAATGTTCGTAATCAAAGAGGAAGAAGTTGGGCAACGATTTCCTCATCAAATTCACCGATTTCACTTGGCCCGTCTCGACGGAAGAACTGTCGGTCAACTGCAAAGACACGTTCGACGATTCGCCTGAGAGCAATCGAAGAGTCACGTAGTGAAAAGCATCGGAGTAAGGCTTGAAGAAGACGGTAGCATTGGTGGTATTCACAATCATCCCCGCGAGATGATCCTCCGCGGTCACGTGAACCGCGATCTTGCACTCTTCGCCACAGCTCGACTTCAAAGATAGACTAGAGTCGAGAAACTCGTCGGAAATGAGTAACTGCATCACGGCGGAATCCACGGTTTCGTTCATATGAACCTCGTACTTGAATTTTCGATCCATCAAGGACACTATTGACGCCGATTCTAAGAGTAATTCAGCGTCCAGTACCGTGTCGCAAGACGCGCCAAGACCTACAAATAAGTACACTTGTAGTTTATAGACAAGGTGCCGGGAATAAATGAGATAAACGTCTAGGCCGGGGATGGGGGATGATCGGTGGTCTGCAGTTTGCGAATCTTGGTTGTAATTTCTTATTTTGCTGAAACATACGACAACTTTCTCCCCTATAGGAGAAAACCCAGTGTGTGGTACATGAGACGCGATATAGGAAAAAATTCCCCATCCCTGCCTGGTCCAGGACATGTAGGAGATAGGTACTCGGGAAAAAAGAAAGAAAAAGTAAACACAAGTCTCGATAAACTTGGGCCAATAATAATATCTTTCGATACACGATAGCTGCCAAAAATTTCGAAAAGTTGATTATATAAATTTTGAAAAAGATCAAAATGAATGTTTTATGGTCGAAATTTGTGGCAGCAAATGTACATAATGTTGTATGTTACCTCAGGAGCCAGCAATAGAAATGTTATCGGCCGTTAACGTACCGAACGTTTCTTGTAGACGAGAATATCCGTAACATTTGATAAGGAAAAATGTTACAAAAATTTAAAAGAAATAACGGTCCGACATGTGTTTATTAATAGTTTGCCGTTCGTTTCGACGAGTAGTATCATTCGTGTGCTTGAACTTTGACTCCACCATTTTTCAACTCACCCTGTGTAAGATATCTTTATACAATACGTCCCACTAGAAACTGGCTACCTTAATGTCCTTGTCGTTTTAAACGTAACGGGGAAATTCGAGTTAATAGGGAATGCACGCACCATCTCGAATAGAGAAGATATTAAGACGGGATACCGTGTATGTAATAATTTGAAAAAAATATCGATGCCTAATGGAAGAAATAGTTACCTTGTTGAGTAATTTTTCCATTGTCAGGATCCGTCCAAGATCGAAAAGCAATCGCGTACCAATCACCTGGCGAGGGTGCCTCGATTTTAATCATATACTCGTCGCCGTTGCTTTCCATATTTAGAGAATAGTATCGACGTCTTCCTTTCATTAGTTTCGCGGCTATCTTGGCACCATCCGGACGGACGAACGGCAAGCTGCCAGACTTCAAAAACAGGGAGACATTTCGCGACGAGCATCTACCTATTCCTCCAGTTTTCTCTTCTTTTACAGTAAACCTGAAATAGGCGTAAGTTAACACTCTCTATCATTTAATACGGTTTGTCGCACAATTCGGCCGGGTCGTATATGTATTATTTACTTGAATGCTGCCGCGACAGTGCAGTCTGGTACGTTGAAGTGGACGATCGAAATGTGACGGTAGGCGTAATAATCGTCGAGAACGTTGTTCGATCGTTGAGCGACCCGCTCGAGTTTGCCACAGAGTCCTTGTTGTATCGCAAATATCCATACCAACGGAAATACTAATACGCTGTCCCGCATATTATAGATCCTACGATCCGCCACATAACAAACTACCTCTTTGGCTATTAGCCCGGTAGAAGAAGTCTTGTACTCGATTGTCCTGCGTAAAATATCAAATTACGACATTTACGACACCACATTTTCACATATTACGCTTGTAAATACCAAATTTCATAATAATTAGAATCATCGTTTGTATCTACGGAGCAAGAAACCCAACGAATAATCGATCGATCGATAAACGTTTTCTCGCGATTCATAGAACATAGAATGCATTACAAGTCTAATCGGCTCGCGAGATATACATGTATGTAGAGGGACGGAACAGCGTCTCACCGGTGGCGCGGCAACGAGCTAATATTCCAATTTGCGATTATTCCTACCGAGGAAATGAAGCCTAACAGGATCCACAGTTTCGCGCTTGGCCACTGCCGCCGAGACTCGTTTCAGACACTGCGAACAAGATTCTATACGATACGCGTAACCAAATAGGTCAGATTCCATTGCTAAATTGCGCGCTTCCTGTGCTTGGAAGAACCGATAGCTGCTTATCTGACCGCGTTATCAAACCTTCCATTCTTTTTAAACAGTTTTTCCTTGTTACCCCCGCCTCGGGTAGAAATCAGAAAATCAACTACGCGAAATCGATGGTTTCACTGTTTAGCTTAAAAACGTTATATCACATCTATTTCGATCGAACAAACGACACCTCCATAGATCGTACCGCTCTTTGTTTCAATCGCTCGCTCGTTCGCATATCTTCCAACAGATCCGCTGTACCGTAGATACGCGTCATTACGGAACAATCTCGTCAGAGACACGAGACGCTTATAATCGCTTACTTTAAAAACTGGAACAAAGATTAATTATCGTGTTTCGTGGCCACTCTGCAAGATTACGATATTAAAATTGCGACGGCGTATCAACAACTGTGTCTGTTATCTATCAACGTGCATTTATCTTCAATTAACGTTCGCCTGTGACCATTTTAGACCAAGTCTGTATGGCTGTGCAAACAAGCAGATTCAAAGCAACGTTTTCGCGTGCTGCCGTTTTTATTTATTAATTCGTCAAGTTGCCGATATATCGGAGATTAGTCTTAATCGCGGAAAAGTGTAAATAAAAGTATGGTTTCTTTACCGCGTCGGTGACGCGTTTCTTCCAAACTTTTTATTTTCTTATTGCGAACTTGGCTGATGCATTTCATACATGTATCTCGCTTCGACTCGTACTTTGCTACATCTGTAAACTTGTAAAGGTTAAACGGACAAGCTTGAAGAAGATTGGACGAATACCTTGTCAAAACTCGAGATGGATAAAATTTAATCTTTTAAGATTTAGTCTAAACCTAAACATCGATCTAGCAACAAGTGGCTTCTAGGCTATCTGAACTGCGTTTCGCAGCCAATCAAAGTTAGCGCGGGAATATCACCAACCGTCTGCCGAATATTTCCGATAATGTTAGTCAAACGAGAGTCGAGAGTCTTGCTTGCGCGTTCCTGGTTGAGCATACTCTCGCCAAGATATTGTTTGTTAAAGAGTCGATAGATAGATGGTCTGTGTTTGATTCGCGTTCACGGGTCTAGGAAAAAACGACACTCCCGAGTAAAAGTTCGAACCTCACTAGACCCGCTTGTCGCAGTATTTTTCCGTTGGCTTATCAACGGATGTAACATTGATCAGGCGACTTTGCGTGAATGCATACAACGAATGTCAAAACAATGGTCCGTTTCGTTCTTGCTATGCAAATTCTGATCTTACCCATCGTCTCGTGACTTTGGTTCATTCACTTTTCTATTTGTCGCAATCGTTTCTTCCCTCTTTTTTTATTTTACAATCAATCTCCCCGTAACATGTACATATATTCTCTTATCTAAAAAATTTACTACCTACGATCGTGGATCTACTCTAATCCGTTATCCGTTTGCTAAACTGCAAAACGTACATACTTACTATGCTCTCGACCGAATAACGTAACGATAATTTCCTCTTTACTAAATAATTATCTGTAACGTGACGCGACGTATTTGCCCGTTTCTCTCTAACGTTAACATTTCACTCAACTATATGTACACGTATATTTATTTTCTTAATTTCACAAGTACGTCACGGTTCTATCTCGTCGGATGTACATTAATTTTTTACTCTCACTATAAACACGTACCGAGAACTCGTAGGAACACGTGGTCGCTTTGACAGCTATTCCCGGTCTCGGGTGAAAGAGCGCGTTCGTAGCTGCTCGGCGAACTGAAAATCCCCGGGAGGTGTTTATCGATCGTTCTACGTAAAGAGATTCGCGCCACGATTCGCTAGCGAATGCGTTAAGGACAGAGGAACAGTTGCACCGAGTATATGTATGTAGAACTTTATGTGTTCTGAATTCACGCTGCCAAATATAGAGAGAGGGAAAAGCAAATTAACGGAGAAGGGGAGGATGCGATTTCCAGTGATTTAACATTTCACATCTAATCGGTCGTTTAATGCTAAATTAGAAGAAAACGTCACGGTATCAAGCGAGGCGCAAATCCCACACGTGGTTCGATCATCTTAACTCGCACCATACTCCTTCCGACATTCTTAAATCCTGCTCACTTTAGAAAACTCAACCTAGTCTTTTTCAATCGTATCGAAAATTAAACGTGACACATAAATCAAGGTTACGAAATGAAAAAGAAAAAAAAAAACAGCAAATGCTAAATATTCGTCTATTATTCTTACAAACATAGAAAAAACATTTTTCGTCACATTTTTCGTCACATTTTTCGTCACATTTTTCATTCCCCAAACTTGATACTTTACAGGGGACGTTATTTTTCGAACAAAAAATAAGTACAAAATCCAACATACACACGACGTAATATGTGCCCTTATATACATACATCATCACTATACATAATACATAATTCATTTGATTTTAAACGACGTATACATCTATCGATATATCGTCTTTAATTCAGTTTCTTCGCTTTCGTATGGATCTGTAACCATACGATGCCCCCGTGTATCGTAAAGAGCATCGTGCATCTTGTATATTAAAAATCTATCCACACAATCGACAATGTATTAAGAAACAGTTTTCCTTAAAATTCCCACGAATCCAGCCATTTTAAAGCATGCAGTGGACTTTGAGGATCTTGGGCAGTAGGTCCAACCATACCATACGCCAATGGGGAGAACAAATAGAAACTGAAACAAAAAATTTACATACGTTGCTGCTTAGTCAGTTGCTCGTAAAAACTCATTACTCGATTGAGCTTCGCTTACCTGTATACGGTACCCGAAATGATAACAGCCAGTGTCGTATGATAGAGGACATATCCAAATTTGTTTGGTAATAAAATTAGTAAAGTTTCCAGAATGTAGTTCACGGTGATTCCAGTTAACATTGAACTGTACAATAAAGCCGGGAAATAATGATGGAAATATAAAACTCTGCTCATCATCCAGAACGGTAAATAATGCAATATCCAACCGATAAATAGCCATTTTCCTGCATTCGTTAGTTTCTTTCTTTGTTCGAGTACATCATGACGATCTACGCAACCGCGTTGATGCCGTACGCAAGCATTAATATATAATGCAATGAAAACGATTAAAAACACGATGTTGCCCCACCATATAATTGGGTTACCGAGTAAATATATCCTTAAATTGTTGCCAGAAAAGAATTGGCCCTTAAAAAATGTATTTTATCAAAATTACGTTTCAGCCTCTGAAATTTTTACGATCCCGAGACTTACTCTGTAATTGATAGGCCATTGCCAGGGACGCGACGATACTTCTCCTTCCTTCAGTTTCAAATCTGCATTTCCTTGTAACATAACAGCATGTGATTCCAAAAATCTGTCTAAAAATCTTGGCGCGTATACTTGAAAACTGACGTTTGGTACTATACGAGAAGAAAATTATTAATTTAAAATTCTCTTGTTATCGCTGTACGCTCGAAGGCGGGTAGGGTGCAAGGTTATTTAGATTTTCCCTCAAAGTATACCACAGAATTCTATTAAGAGGTGGTTAGGTATAGAAAAGTTTGCCGAGTATCGATATACTAGTTATCTATACAAATTTATAAACGTTTCAATACTAACGCTTTGCATAATTGTTATCTTCGATATTCCACAATGCATTTTTATCTCTCATATTTGGATTGCAAGAAACTTCTTGTTGACTGTATGCCCTGAATATTATATGTAACGTATAATATACATATATAATATTTTTTTAAGGATTTTTTCTTTACCTTTTTCACGTAAAAATTTAGAGCATCAACCAACAACTAACCATTTGGGCAACGTTTTGCCGCTGTACGTTAGAACGCAATGATGTAGATAGTGCACAAATTTTAATTTACTCGTCACTGTTTCAATTACATCGCCATCTTTGCCATTTACTATAAAAACTTTCCATACGTCGTTAGCATCACCAGTACCACCCTAAATAATATAAATAGGTCATCGCGTAATAAAACAAATCGTGCCTAATGAAACATACTTCACCATATCCGGTAACTTGATAATGCTTCTTAGACATGGCTGCAAACTCCTTGTGCGAATGTAAATTTCTATGCGTAATAACGTGTTCCAACCGTACAAGATCACCGTGTTTCACTAGTTCTGGCTCAGACGGAATATCGTTAGTATCAAACTTTTTTATCAACCATAAATTATTATCATCTTTATGAGAGTAAGTAGTGATCTGTGTAAAAAATGATTACTAGTGTCTGGAATTACTAGTTGTTAAAGTACATAAAACGAATAAAATTAATACTTGTTGCTGCCTAGCTCCAATGCCTTCTGGATAAAGATGCCAGTGAGAATGTAAATATCCTCCACCGGTACGGTGATTTTTCAAGGTGATACTCGCACCGTAGGCTAACTGTCGTGGCATCGTTGCATTATACAAGGAGTTTCCTTCTAGTAAGGATTGGAATTCCGAACTATAAAATCCATCCCCGTTTCCGCTGAGATATTTCAAATTTTTAGCGACTTTTCGAAAATACTTGATTCATTTATATAGCAACTGTAATAGTTCCCCTACCTTCTGTTCAAAACAGAAAAATGAACGTAAAAGAATATCATGTATAGTAGCATCGGTAAGAAGATGAGACAAATACATCGTGCCACAAAGTGTTTGCCTACATATATCTGTAACAAGTAAATTTATTTTTGTCGATGTTTAAAAAGTCAATATGTTGAACACAGTGAAGAAAAGGAACCTTACAATTGGTTTCGTAAGATCTCCCAACTCCCTCCATAATTCAAAAGCCGAATAAAGCCCAACGAGTAGAACAACGAATAGACCAACAAATTTTACGCACATCGTGCACGCAAGCGAAATTCCTGCAAACGATAACCAACCCCACCATTTCCACGAGAAAGGTTCATTACGAAGAGAACCTATACGAGCCATTCCCCAAGTTGCACACATTAGAAAGCACAACAGTATAGGATCCAGCAGGATGTACTGATTTAACGTCAACAGTCCTCCGTCTGAAATATATTAACCACACGAATTAATATCTTTCACGTTTGTTAACTTTGTTCGATAAAAATATCCAGGACATAACATGCTTACCAAACAAAATAAATAACGCAGATAATGCAGCTGCCTGAATAGTTTTTGTCAAGTCCCATACAACGAGGTATGACAAAGGAACTATCGTTGCACCTAAAAATGTACAAAACTGGAACATATACCATATTCGTACGGTATTAAATTTAAGTCCTCTTTGAAAAAACTAATTAGTTTTTGTAAACCTGGGGATATTAAACCTATACTCACAATTCTCATACCATGGTATTTAACGTTTTCATATTTATCTCCTGGTTTCTCGAAAGCAAACGTTCCATCGTATCCGGTCAGATAGCCGGATAATGCTATCAACATCTAAAACATAAACAATCGGTATTACTAACGTCGGAATAGAAATTTACGCGCACGTTATTTACCTTTCCAAGCGGCGGATGAACATCGAAAAAGAACGTCCTATTTATGTACCAACTACCCATTCTACCAAAATGAGTTTCATCCCAACTATAACATTAAAATATTTAATAGTCACACGAATCAATTATTATAGATCATACATTATTTTCCATACTTTTCACGTAGCTTACCAAACATGTTGCGGTTCTGTAACTTTATAAAATCTTGTCGCTGCTGTCAATATGACAATAATTCCAAAAAGCAACCACCAATTTCTATACGAATAGTTTTTTTATTATTACAGCTTTACAGAGAGTGAATTTCGCATTTAGGTCGGTATATATCTTAAATTTGATAACAGGTAAAAAAAACCGTGCAGGGAGAAGTCAAGTAATATGGTAATATCTATTTCTTTACAACTTTTCACTCGCCACACCATTCATTTTTCCTTTCTACAAATTGTTTTTACTTCTTACCAAATTCAAGATACAACCCGTTCATTGTGCGACGCACTCTGAATACTCGAAACGTATAAACAAATAATAGAAAATTACATACAAATCTGTCGTATCCTTTTTTCCTTTATTCGAAAACTGCTCATACGAACGCACATTCCCTATATTGTGCATCCGTTTTGAATTAGTGCCCATCTCTTCCATATTACTATTAAATATTATTTTCTTTTAACTCCACGACTCGGTTTACGTTGCGTCAAGTATGCAACGGTAAACGATAACTCTGCTAATCATACACGTACCATTCGTAAATGGTGCTATTTTTCCTTACCAACTACTTAAAAGTAAGAAAACTAATCAGGGAGATTTCCTCGAGTGTCGCTGCAAAGGATGCTTTTATCGATATAAAAACAAATTAACCGTGATTTACTTAGAAATTGTAGGTTACAATGTAATATAGTAGACATTAGCTGTAAAAACAATGAAAGTATTGAATTTTAATCGGTTCTTAACATAACAATACATATATATTTTCTACAAGTTGCCCATCGCTAATTCTGTGTGAAAGGTACTTAAGTTGCAAAGGGGGAAAAATTATCAAGAGGTTAATACCAAAAGCATGCCCTTGTTAAACGCACAGTTAAATACAACCAGAAAAAGTATGGAGGGAGGAACAGATTATGTTGCAGAATATGTGCGAAAAGAGGAAAATGACCTTTTAGAGGTAAATTGGTTAATAATTTAAAATAAATTTCGATATTATTCAAGTTCCTTTTAATTCCAGTTGGTGAAGCATTGTAACATGTGCGATCAAAAAGGTGTTGAAGTTGTGTCGCAAGATACAGTTAGCACGCAACAGGAAAATAACGAAGAGACAATGAAAATTTACAAGACGTATGATTTTGTTTATCACCCAAAGGCTAATTTAACAATTACATCCGTAAAAGATCAGATAGTATCTATGATCGAAACTAATTCGGTCGTAGTTATTCAAGGGCCCACTGGTTGCGGGAAGACTACCCAGGTACCACAGTTTATTCTGGACTCTTGTTGTAAAAAACGATTTCATTGCAACATCATAGGTAATTTTAGCATATCTACAATAACGATTAATGTTATTTAGTCAAACTTTTCACGTTTATAATCGCTCCGCAGTGACGCAGCCTAGACGCATCGCAGCCATAAGTATCGCAAAACGTGTTAGCGAAGAAAGAAATTGGCCAGTAGGTACCCTGGTCGGATATCAAGTAGGTCTTATAAATAATACGTGTCCAGATACACGTTTGAATTATTGCACAACGGGCGTTCTCCTGCATAAATTGATTAATTCCAAACACATGTTGGATTATACGCACATTATAATCGACGAGGTTCACGAAAGGGACCAAAACATGGATTTCCTATTGCTACTCGTTCGAAAGTTATTACGTACAAATTCAAGTTCGGTGAAAGTTATTTTAATGTCCGCAACATTCAAAGTGGAAAGATTTGCTACGTACTTTTCTTCCCCCATGGGAAATAAACTTACACCTGCACCTATTATCGATATCGAAAAAAGGAATCACTTCAATGTTACTATATGTTATCTTTGTCAAATGGGTGCACTAGGTCTGGTAAATATCCGATGTAATTATTAAGCGCGATACTACTTTCGACTCGATACATGTAGAAATATATTTATCACATTGTATTTGTGCTTTTCTATAGTTACCTGAAGTTTCTGCTATGGAACCAAACATTTCAAAAAGAATGATGGAGTTTTGTGTTAATCTTATAAAAGTTCTCGACGATGTGGACACGAAAGCTGACGATGCTAACTATAATCTGGAAGCAAATGTTTACGAAAGACACGCGATTCTTGTATTCTTGCCGGGAATGGATGAAATCGAAGAAATGCATAATTTGTTATCACTAGCAAAACACGATGAGTCTAAATGGGACATAGTAGTGTTACATTCAACGATTACGAACAACGAACAACAACGAATTTTTATAAAACCACCCCCTGGTTATCGTCGCATTATCTTATCCACAAATATCGCTGAAAGCAGTATCACTGTGCCCGATGTAAAATATGGTATGCTGAGTTAACGCTTTCACTATCCGGCTATTTAGCGGTGTACCGAGTAGCACGGTACTATAATTCTACCCGTATACTGGTTATGGATTCTAAACTTGTTGGTCGTATCAAGGAAAGGATCATCTACGATGCCATTTTTCATCTTCCTTTCTTTTCAGTAATTGATTTCTGTTTAACGAAACAACTTATTATCGATCCAAAAACTAATTTCCAAAGCTTGGAACTTACATGGGCGAGCAAGGTAAATTGCGAACAAAGAGCAGGTCGTACAGGTCGTGTAATGCATGGAAGAGTGTATAGATTGGTGTCGCAATCATTTTACGAGGTGAGTAATTTATATCTCGGCGATTTAAAGAAATAAGTAACTTGTGTTAATTAAATACATATTATGACATTTATACGAAATCGCAGTCTGTATTGCCTCGAGAAGCACCGCCCGAGATGTTACGAGCACCGTTAACAAATTTGGTTCTGAAAGCAAAATTATTAGATATGGGAGAACCTAAAGCTATATTAGCGCTTTCTCTCGATCCACCCGATCTTGAAAATTTGGAAAGGACAATATTGTTGTTAAAGGAAGCCGGCGCGTTAACTAACAAAACTAATAAAATACAAAATCTTGACGGAGAATTAACAGATCTTGGTCGAGTTATGGCCAATCTGCCGGTAGATATTCATCTAACAAAATTAATTATGTTGGGTCACGTGTTTAGCGTTTTGAAAGATACGATTATTATGGCAGCCAGTCTAGCAGTAAAAGACGTGTTTAACAGTCCGTTTCGACAGAAATTATTGTCATATAACGTTCGACTGAAGTGGGCCAGTGGTTCTTGCAGCGATTGCATAGCTTTCATGAATGTGTACAAAGCATGGATCATCGAAAAGGCTAATCGTCGCATAACCAATAATGCTGCTGAACAGAAATGGGCAATGAGAAATTTTGTACAAATAAAAGTATTACGCGAAGTCAAGGTTCTCGTGTCTGAATTAACTAGAAGACTGGAAAAATTAGGTATACAAGAAAGTGTCGGCGTCAATAAAGTTATTTGGAAAGAGACGGAACGACCGTTCGTTTTGAAAATTGCAATCGCTGGTGCATTTTACCCCAACTATTTTGTCAAACATGTACCAGAAGTAGAAATGAACGAGCATGCAGCAGTAAAATTATTAGGCGGTTTGGATCCATCGAAAACAGTCTATCTAAGGGGATGGCCTTTAAAGCAACCTGGAATTTTATACGCCCGTAAGATTCAAGATATTTTTAGAAAGAATGGAATATCGCCCGTTGAAAAGATAAGAGTGTCTTTCGATGCTTCTTCTCGAGTTTATATTCAATTTGCTAAAGAGAAGATATCTGGAAACGAAAATAACGATACTTGTAAACAAATATCACCGTCCGTTTACGAAGCTATCAGAATGAGAGAATGTAAAATTCCCGTGGAGATACCTATTTTGAACGAAGCTGTAGCCATTCAACGAGCAAAAGAAATAAACTTTGAGAGTAAATCATTTTTTAGCAGCGAAAATGTAAGAAAAGACAGCATGAAACCACGGTTACCGGGTTTACGAGTATCTCGCATTCTCGCGGTAGTATATAATGTGCGTAGAACTAAAAGGAAAAAAATTTACTCTAATATTTCGTATCGTTAAATAATAATTTAAATTTTTAGGTAATTAATCCTGGCCATTTTTGGATACAAATACGCGACTCTAAAGTAAAAAGAGAAATGGATAGGATACAATCGATCATCGAAGAAACGAAACATCGGTTAAATCGATTCGTTAGAGCTCCTAAAATCGGTTCGCTCGTAATCGCACCGTACGAACAAAATAATTGGAAATCATATTTTCGAGCAGTAGTCGAAGGTCATAAAACGTCGTCGGAAACATTGATACAAGTATTTTTCATAGATTATGGTTACGTGAGCGAATGTAGGTTGTGCGATTTAAGGTGTCTCGATAACGACAGCGAAATTGCCAATATTCCAGCACTAGCTTTCGAATGCATTTTGGCGAATGTTGAACCATCGATAGCGTATAATTTATGCGACAGTTGGTCGGGAGCCGCGTACGATTTCTTTTGGACGTTAATTAACAAGCCCGGTCTACTAATCGGCGAAATTTATTCTATCGTTAACGGCGTTATCGCATTGGAATTAATACATAAAAGCAAAGAAGGAGAAGAAGAGATCAGTATCAATCAGTGTCTAATCGAGAAAAGATTTGCAATCAGAAAGGAAGAGAATTACTTTTCACGCTTCAATCATAATTTAAGATTGCAACAGTCGGAAATTTCGGACGAACAGTGTCGTTACTACGAACAATTGCAAAACGATCAAGGTTGCACGTCGGATATTTACCCGGAACCAATCGATAGTTCCGAATGTTGTACAACGATAAATTTGCGAGGGCCATTTTCGCCATTAGAAATTGAACTGAAACATCTGACTGTAACCGGCAGTTGCAAGAAGGTACACACGGCCGTAAATTCTGTAAACTCTGTTCTTCTGGACACTGACCCGGAAGACTCGCATCAGCGACTTTTAGTCGCCGGATCAGTTTTTCAGAACGTGCACACCAGTAATTTAACAGTATACAATACGACATTAATGCCACGTCTTCCTGGATTCACGGCTTTAATTACATTGATTTTCACTCCGTGTACGGAACTGCGACGCGACACGTTTGGAAGTTGTTACGTTGGTGCGTTATGCGGATTAGGATCCGACCCTGTCACCAACAGAAGCATTTTCCCGGAGCATGACATAGAACTTCATTTCGACACCGAGATTACTATCGATGATCTACAATATGTGAGTATAGCGCTTGTTTAACGCGTATCTTTTTATTTACGCGCATCTCGAATCATTTTTATCGTACCTTGGTCAGATAAACAGATTACGGTATTGGATGAGTATTGGAATGCAGATTAATAATCAATCGAAAAGCAGCGATAACATGGAAGAAATTATCATTTGTCAAAACAGAATAAAAGACGCATTATTGAAATTGATCGAAAAGCCCAGAAATTCGCAAATCCCGGAATTAATCTATAATTTTGATAAATGGAATCTGTACGACGAGTCTTTGTACCTACAACCCAGCAGGCAATCTGTAATCGCTAATAACATATATCGGTTGCACAATGCGTTAGAATTAGAAGAAACGACTGCATTGCAAGAAATTACAGAACACCTGAGAACGTTACGAGTTTTAACGGTCGAGTAAGTAAATTATCACCGTCTATAAATGTTTTTTTAAACGTAATATTTATTTATAATGTAACAGACACAACAGAAAACCTGCAAATTCCGACATTCGTTGTAAACTGTGCCAAGTTACGTTAAGCGACATTTTCGATCTTCGCGGTCATTTGTTCACGTTACAACACAGGGAAAACGAAAAGCAACTAGGAATCCAACTTTAAAACATTACGATCACAAAGTACGACGTACAATGCCGAGGAAAGTATTATCGATATTTAGTATACATTAGTTTATGTACTTGACACGTATTATGCGTATCAGAGCAAAGTTTTGTTACGATTATTTTCACTTGAAATATTTTCTTTTGTACATTTCTGTTCCATAGGTAATAATAAGTCATTATTTATAAGAACGCGACATATTTTTATTTTATTTTTGTATTCGATCAATGATTTCGATACACACGCGCGCACAATTACCTACTACTACGATCGGTTAACGGTATTTAAAAGACAATATTTTTACAATTCGTACTAAAGTTTTAGAGCCTTGGTGTATCGGACCGGACGATCGGATCACGACGTAGGTAATTACGTATTTATAGTGAGCTCGAACGACGACAACTATCGCCGGCAATCGTTTTTTGGGCTCAGTATCCCCATCTCACTTTCCGTGCGCCTCGTCCTCGTTGCACAAGGAGCGGTGGAGCGGCGGAGCGGAGCCGGAAACTCGCTATGTAAGGAGTGGGGGAGCAGAGCCGGGAGTGAGACTCGCTGCGCAAGGAGTGGGGGAGCAGAGCCGGAGACTCGTTGCCCAGACTTCGTAGATTAAAGACGCTCGTCGGGAATAAAGTTTTTATTATTTCGTTTGTACAAGTACACGGTGTTGTTCCGACTGCGTGTCTTTCTAATCTCTCTTCTAATTCACGGAGACGACAGGAGTGGTGGAGCCTGCATTACTAACATTATCAACCCCGCATGGGCGATCCTCACAGTTTTTTTCGTCGGTGGCGCTGCCCGCGATAGAAGCAACGATCGCGTGTGTACGTATCTATAGGACTTTACAGGCAACAAATAGTCAATGCGGTACTCTTTTTTTCATCCCATATATTTCAAATCTGTTCAACATCGACTGGTAGACAAACAACTTTGGTCGAAATTGTCTTATCCGATTTATCCTCGAAACTCGAACAGAGGAAAGTTGGTTATGTCGTGCTTTCGACAATTGTATCGTGATCATTTTCGAGAAGCATTAAGATAATCGAAATACAGTGATAAAAAGTGCCCTAAAAAAGTTAACCTGATTCCGAAATCATAACCGTGTAACGAACAGGTTAATTCAAAGTACTCGTAATCACGTCATACAACACCTCGATCGTAGGTAGAATTCATATTTATATCTATCGAATTACGATTCTGTACGCAGCGTGTCACTATTTTCAGTGTTTGTTGGTGTTGGTGAAACTTTGAACGAAGAATGACGTTGCAGCGTACATCTTTCTTATTTCGACTAACTGGTAATTGGAAGAAGAACGGAGATACTAAATTACACCTTCGACAGCGAACAACAACACCTTCGGGTGCCATTCTTCCGGAACCAAAAAGAACACGATTTGGTTTTCTAGGGGTAATCTGTAGCATCGTTACCGGTCTAGTTATCGGAGCTACGCTGAGCAAAATTATGGCCAATTTTCTCGAAGAGAAAGAACTTTTCGTACCTTCGGACGACGATGACGACGACGATTAGAAAGTTCAATTTGCAGAAACAAGTTAGTTGGCTTTTGAAAATTATTCAATTTACATTTCTGCTATCTTTTCCGATTGTGCATTTGGCTCTTCCCTGTTACGAAGTATACGAGAAAAAGAGAAAACTACAAGTTTTAGAAAAACATTTTTTTTATCCCATTAACCTACGTTGCGAGAATCATGCGCATAGCTCAATTTTCTACCTTGTCAATTTTATTTATACGAAAATATGAAAATTAAACTGCATATTGTTCGACTAATACTCGTCGCAAACGAAAAAAGTAGAGAAACAATGTATAGATACGTGTGTAAAAATGCTCTCTTAAACTGCACGCACGCACGCACGCACGCATACGTCTATATGTATATTTATCCAGACTCAACAGTTTGTATATAGTTTCAATAGATTTATAAGTAAACGTCCGAGATGAGAAAAAGCAAGAAACGATATTTATGTCGTTAACGTCGTTTAAACATGTTACGAGTTTGAAAAATTATAGAATTTCATAAAAATTAAGCGCCGCGTATCCATAGAGTATAGTTGTTCTGCCTGCAGGTATTACGTAATACATAATTAATATTAGTACTCTTAAGAAATTGATGGATCTTCGCGTATCGCACGCGACGTCAAAGTTGTAAAAATATAAACTTTCTACTAAACATACTCTCTATTGTAGCGGTCTTTTATGCGAACTCCAACCATGAAAGCATTTGGTGAATTTACGAGATTCTTTTCCCTTTGCAGTTAGAAATAACTTGCGTGGTCTGTCAGGCTGCTTGACTCGTAAATGTTGAATGTACACCTGAAAACGTATCAATGTAATTCTTTTCGCAGAGAGTTTTTTATTCGGATCGTTCGTACTATTTCTTTTTAACAGACAAGCCGAGAAATTGCTTATTTGCTTCAGTATCTTCACCTGTGCGGATTTATAGGCTAATTTAATTTCTACTTCCGAACACCGGCTTCCCAACCATAAAAATACTTGTTCGCCATTATCGAGTATCATAATGTCGTCGTCTGCTAAATCATCCTAGAATTCCATTAATCGGCCATGAATTTGTTAACCGTATAATCACGTTTCCACGTACGGTAATAAATTTATTGCGTACCTGACAGAAATCGGTACACTTTTCACTGATCGTAAAGTATCCCTTTTCATTGGAACATCTAAACAATCTGGTGTAATTCATGTACTGCGCGTCAGTGTCGTACGATTTTTTTCCACCAAGAGCAACCCAAAAGAAATTATCTGGTTCTTCACCTTCGTTCAAAACTTGCAAACTTATCCATGGCTGTTGATCGTTGAACATTACAAATATCAAAGTTCGCTTTATATTAGAGACAATGAATTTTTTACAAACACATACGTTTCGTAAATGTGCGAAGACATACGTTATTGAACATTTCTTCGGCGATTTCTTCGATCAAACGCGCTTCGTCGTTGTCAGCTTTAGAACCAATCCAGGCGTATACTATTCCCGTTTCATCGTCGTTGTTAAACGGTACGTTCAAAAGGTAACTGGAAACAACGATCGATACATCGCAGAATCACATATACACCGTCGTCCGTTTACAAAGTTCTCGGATCGATGCTTTGGACAACTGATTATAAACGCTCTGTATAATGCAATGAAATTTTTGTATCTTGACTTTTCGTCGCATTAGTCCGGGAACCGTTTAGATATAAACGGTGAATCAGATTACGTTACGTCTCGTAAGAGACGTAAAAAGAATAACCATCTTACCAAAAAGAAGAATTTAGAAGCGACGAATCAGCTGGTATTTGTATCAGCCTAGTACACAAGGCGCTTCCGTTGCTTCTCAAGTGATAAAATTCGACCCTATTATTACCGGTAATTTTCGACTGTTTACGCTTACCATGATGAATGATAAATTTTCTTTTAAAATATGCCAAAAACTTGAGATTTTCCTGTTGTTGATGAGTTCTAACTACCTCTAAATTTTCTCCAAACAAGGATTTAAATTTTTTCTGTAAACTAAAAATACATCCAGTATCCAGTTATTAGTCAGTATCCGTCAACGAATAAAATAAAAGAAAGAAACGTTTCGGACACGTATATTTTTCCGTACCTGAACGTAAACGTTAACCATCCCATGTTGCCTGCGTCTCTGCCTTGCCAAAAGTATACCGTACACTGATAATCTTCCTCGAACTGTTCATCGCCGTCTTCGTTCTCGGTCGTATCCAATGGCTACCGAATTAGAAAGAAAACACGACGAACGACGATAAGATTATTATGGTTTCCGAACGGCTCGATGGAATAAAAATGTTAGTTACGTACTACCCAATAACGGCATAGAAAAACATAACAGTCCCCGCTATAAAAATGGCCTAATTCTTCTTCCGGTAAACGTATAAATTTTTTCCCTTCCAATACCAACGCCTCCATTCCTTCTAAATCATCGTTCCATTCCGACATGAGTTGTTGAGCTTCGGTAAACGACATCGGTGGTTGTCTGGGCATGAAAAGCGCAGCTAGATCCGCCTGTCGAGATACAAGTATTCCATCAGGAGAAATAAAGTTCGCGAGTGAAAAGAATTTCATCGGCCGCGTACGCACGACGATGCTCGTTTCTTTCCGCGTACCTTGGTTTCTTGTTGTTTGGCCCATTTCGTAAGATCGGCACCAGTTTTCGCGACCGATTCGGCAGTTCGAGTAAAATCGACTGCTATAACTTCATCCCAACCAGTAAATTTGGATTTGAAGATCTATGTGGGAAAAAGAAGGAACGACGATCGTTTAGATGGTTCGTAGCTTCTCTCTCTCTCTCGAATTCATACCTGAGACTCGGTTCCCTCTTGCAATCTGGTCACCATAGCGTATTCCGGTCGTTCTATCATGTTAAACAACTCTTGGGAGAGTTTAACGGCAGCCGCCCGTACCAATCTCGTTGACTTTTTGCCGAACCTACACGCGCAATAATCGTCGTACGTTTACATCTCGAAGTAACTCACGGCTCGGAGATATCACATGCACGCACTCGTATTTACCAAACGTAAACATCCAAATGACAATCCAATATATAAACGTTGCGATTGTTCAAGAGCGTATTCGTTAGTTTCCCATGAGGTACTTCGACTTGAGGCAATTCCAAATAGCCCATGCCGAGTTGAACCTGATACAGACGCGGCGCAGGAGACACAAAATTTGGATCTACGTGTTCCTACGAGGAAAATCAATCGATAACAGTTTAATTCGCAAATAAGATCGGAGTCTATTTTTAACGATGAACCGGAATAAACTTACAGCTATAGTTGAAAGTTGCGAGCTATCTTTTACGTTCAAATACGATAGAAAATCGTCCGATTCCGAATTCATTATTTCCGTCAGGATTTCTGCTTTGTTCTTTCTTTCGTTTTTATTTATTTTCTCTGCCATCAGCCTCGCTTTCGATTTCAATGTACTTTTCGCCCCTTTACCGTACCACATAAAGATTTTATTGCCCGTGTCTAAGACGAACACAAAACCTGGATCCAGAGAATCGAAACGAACAGGCACCGGTTCCAAGTGAATCGAAGCACCCGCGGCGTGTACTCTGTACAGTCGGGTCACGGACGGCTACGATGCATCGTGCGTAGTTATCAAGCAAGAAACAAAGAGCAAAAGAAAGTGTAAGGCGGAAATAAATAAATAGAAATTATCAAAGCGAAAGGTCGAGAAACGAAAAGAGCGCGCATCGATCGTTTACGAACCGTGTCCTCGACGGTATAAAAGCCGGACGAAGTACGACCTCCTTCGATGTAAGTTATACCAGATTCAAACAACATCAGAAACTCGTCGGATTCCTCGCTTTGTTCTTCCCTGATAGTACGGCATTGCGCACCAAGGTAATTCCGTAAATTTACAGCATGAATAGCGGCACAAGCTCTTTTATCCAACTGTAACGATAAAGCAAAGGGTTTTTGGTCAGTCGTACGTTTATCGTACGATACGTACTCCATTTATCGAGCAACACCGTTTCTTTTATCGTACCGTAGCTTTTTCTCCGATCCAAAAATAAATGGCCCAAATCAATGACCCAGCTTCGTCAATTTCAGTTTTCAATACGATATAACAATCTCCCTCGTAAAACTTTCCATGCGCTACTTCCTCTATTTCGTTGGGTAAAAAATTTTCAATCTCCCATACCGATAAACCAGGTACCTGACCGGCGTCTTCGTCGAAAAATTCCGAATAGTCTAACGGCGGTTTTTCTAGGGTTTCGTCCCATCTTTTAGGTCTTGAAATAAAAAAAAAAAGAAAAACAGCACGATTATCGATCATGGTAAAACGAAGACCGTATTCTAAACGCGCGTTTATACGATCGAGCTTACTTCAACGATTCCGCTTTAGACTCCTCGCATTCTTTGTCCTTGTTCTTCTCTTTTGCTATATCTTTCATACCCTAGGTAAGAAAAGAAAAATAAAATATGCCAAGGTAAATCTCGTTGCTCTCCGTGCGTACGCAAGACAGCTTAAAACATTATACCTTTAATATTTTCGCTTGATCTTGGTCAGCTTCTTCCTGATCTCGTCTCCTTCTGAGTCTCATTTTGCGGGCTATCGGATCTTTGCTACCTGTTGGACGATAGCGAAGACGAACGGTAATATAGCGAAATAATCGTACGCGTGGAATAGAATTATCGATAAATATTTAAAGAGGCAGGCAGGCTTACCAGCCGTTTGAGTCGGTGCCGGTACGTTGGCACCGGCAAGACGCAGCTGATGTTGCAAAGAAAAATCGATGTTATAAAATTCGATACCAGATCCTTTCTGTACCTCCGTTGGTTTCGGCGGCATTACCAAATTTGGATTATCTCTCAAGTCTAATTGTTCTAAATCGGTAAGAAGATGAATGGCGTCCGGTACAGTGATCAATCGATTGGACGGCAGTATTAATTTTTTTAACGAGCCGCATCTAGAGAAATAATTTATACGTTCATCGTGGAAGAGAAGAGAAAGGAAACGGTAGTAATATACCTGCACAAGCCTTCCGGTATCATCTCTAAACGATTATTGGCTGCAGAAAATACTTGCAACGACGACAATTTGCCTATTCCCGAAGGAATACCTTCAAAATCTAACCGGTTATCGTTTAGGTATAATCTTCTGAGCGTAACGATTTTACACAGAGAGGCGGGTATCATGGTCAATTTATTACGGCATATATTCAAAGTTTCCAATTTAGTCCAAAGTTCTGAAACCAAGTCGGATCAATCGACACGATACGTGACGAGAACGCGCTGAAGAAACCTACCGATCGCCGTGGACAGTTCGGTTATTTGATTATCGCTCAAATTTAAGCGGCGTAAATTTAATAGATTATAGAGCGCGTCTGGTACCCGAGGTAAATTATTTTCCGATAAATCGAGCTCCTGCAGATTCGTCAAAGTTTCTAAACTGGAGGGAATGTTATTCAAGGTTCGTTGCGTGTCACGCATCTGTAGCGTCGTTAAATTCATCAACGACGGCAGTTGCCTGAATGAAAATAAAATGAAAAAGATATATACCTCTAACAAGTTCATGGAACATTACCGTACCTCAATTGAAAATGTCCCAACGGATTATGGTTCAAATTCAAGGTTTGTAAATTAGCTAAGCGACGAGTTTGCGGTGGCAATGTTTCCAATTTATTATTACTAAGATCGAGAAATAGCAAATCCGTCAAGTGAATAAACAGCGTGTTGGGAATAGCATCGATGCTGAAAAGACGATTATAATAATAATTGTAATTGGTACGAATGTTACGACTCGACGTTAATAAGAATATACGGCTCACTGATTGTGACTCAAGTTAAGATTTAACAAAGAACGAGCTCGTTCGAGTCCTTCCGGCACTTGTTTCAAATTATTACGACTCAAATCTAACGTGGTCAGTTCTTCCAAATGAAACAGTTCCGCCGGAATACCGCTCGATTTGATATTATTACGTCTGATGTTTAACGTTCTAAGGCAACCAAGCTCCGTTAGTTCTCCGTACAAGCGTTCTAGCTTATTTTTAACCAGCGAAAGATGTTCCTATTTCGAAAGTAAAAAAGTTTCGATTTTATCGAGAGCAACTGTGCAAGGTCCTCGATTCGAACGACGTTAAAAAATGAACGCGTAAACGTTACCAGCTTCAAGAGTTTACCCATTTCCTCTGGGATTTCGGTCAAGTTGGTTTCGTCTAACTTCAACCATTGTATTCCAGTCATAAGACGAACGGATTCAGGAAATTTACCACCCTGTACAAAGTAACGTACTGAATGCTAGTAAGACGAAACAAAACGTACTCGAACGTAACACTCACTCCAAAATCGTTGCTACTGAAATCTACACCGCGTACGAACGGTAATACTCCTGTATTTGCCATCTTGCGCCCGATTCGAGCAAATATTTATTCTCTTGTAAACTTTTATACGATTCGCATTCGACAATCATGCATCCATCTGTAATGTAATAATATTATTTACAAACAATGCGTCGAATGTGCCGAATACAAACGCATCGGTGCCTGTAAACACGTCGTACGTAATCGTTATAAAATGGATCCGTGTAGAGAAGCATCTACACGTACAAGATGCATATAGCAGGTATTACTTGCACTGGTTGTTCTCATGGATACGGTACCTTAGCAGTGCGACACCAGGCACGTTTTCATGTATATACGTTGAGAATGCGCCGTCTGGTTTCGCGCGTACGACGATCGCGAAAGTCTCGTTGCCGCGTAAAAAGTTTCGATAAAAAAAAAAGCGACGCCAAGTTAGTTAGTTAGTATTGGTTGACGCCTCGGAAGATTGAAATTGTAGCCTGTGGTATATTTTATTATCGTTACAGTGAAACACGTAGTTTCGTTGAATTTAACCGTAGCCGATTCCCGTTTACTCTACTACGAGAGTTTCGTGAGGAAATACCTAGAATATAGTATTAATCCCTAGAACCCAGGATTATTGGTGGCCAGTAAAGGTAAAGTCACTAGCACCGGCTGCACGTTCACACCACACGATATATGTACGTATCGTTGTAGACTCGCAATAGCAGATGCATCTAGAACGAAAGATGGCGTGCGTTATTATAGATGTTGCATCCAGATTGGCGGTTTAGGAGAAAATGAAAATGAGAAAAAAAACGGTCTCTCTTGGAGAAAATTATTCAAACGAATTAACTCTATTTCGTAGCAATCGTACTCTCCGAATGGTGTAATTATTCCTAGGAATTTTTCTCACGCCTCCGTTCTATGGTTCCGTTTTACAGTGATATTTTTAGTTGTTTAACGTGATCACGATTTAGAAAATTTGGTAGGCATAGAGAGATTTGAGCCGTGTTGTACATTTAGCTCGCACCGGTGTGGATCGCCGTATATTTATCTTGATATACGAACAGTCGACGAAGAAAGTAAAATCGTTGTTGAAAATTTTCTTCACAAAGCAAAGTACTCGAATACCGTTTCCAAATTCGTTCGTCAATTGCTTTCGTATATGGCTTCGCTCGAAGACTTGGATCAATTGGATAGCGGCATGGGCAGTAGCGACGCACATTCTCCCGAGGTGAAATCGTTACTTCCCGACGACGAGGATGACGAGGAGGTATCGGATTTTAGTACACGAATTTACGTTGATTGTATTTTCCACTTTGAGCCTCGGATCATGGAACGAGTTGCTGATTTTAGAGACGATAGTCGGTTAACCAAGTTTTCTTTATCCAGAGAATATTATATTATTTCATCCAGTGATAATACTTGCGATCCACCTTTAGTTTACATAATTTTTTGATAATTAATGCATTCGCATTATTGGATCAATTCGATGAAAGCGTTCGATCGTAACGTTCAGTTAGATTAATAGGTATCATTTGGTTTACGTTTAGGACGAAAGTCTCGCCGAAAGGCTTTTGGGTCTCACGGAAATGTTTCCTGACGAAGTACGTAATTTTGGATACAACGTTGGTACTTGCTTGCACAGTTCTATGAAAGGTTAGTATACGTCGTTACGTACGAAACAATAGTTTGTAAAATGTGTCACAAACACGTACATCTTTATTTCGAAGGTCTATACGGATTCTCGTGTTCAGCGGCATGGTTGTTCTTTAGCTCATCGGCTATTTTATTCGCACCCATATTGTTGGAAACAGAGCGCGCGCAAATGGAAGAGGTACAACGTACACAGCAGAAACAAGTTCTTTTAGGACCTAACGCAGCAATGTCAAACATGAATGCCTCGAGTCTTCCAATGGCTCCGCCCGTGCAACGATAATAGTAATATCGATATAGCATCCGAAACGATATAATTTGAACGTTCCGTTTACCATTTATATTTATTAGCGTAACAATTCCATTGTACCGTAACCTCTAACTAAAATGTATCTATATATGGGACATTGTATCTTTTCCACTGGGAACTGTAACCGGAACATAAAATTCGAGCAAAGTAAATGGTTGATGTACGGTTAATGTATGGCGATGCTATTCGATTTTTCCTATTCTTAACCCATTCAAGAAGAATCGTAGATTTTCACCGAAACGAATTTACCGACAAGTCCTTTACACGAAAAAGGAATCGAAATGTTCATTTATAACAGTTTTTTATTCGTTAGAAAGTAATTGTAAAATCGTAATAGCCGAGTGTTAGTGTAATTTGCTTCTGTCAAGTAAGTTTATAAAATTGTATCGTCGCATACCGTTTTTAGCGTATCATTCGTCGTTATAACATGCAAATTGAAATAAACTTACAAGAAAGCACCATTTTAAACCTATTCTTTTATCGTGCAATGTTTACTTTTCTAGGTTTTTACGCTCGCGGTCGATGGTAATAAATTCTATAGGCGGCGACAGGTCGATCTTATCGAGCAAGGAAGAATTTTTCTGAAATGTTTAATACTTCTTTGTAGGTACCCATGAGCTCTACTTCAGAAATAAAGTTTGATGAAATACATTCAGTATTGTAGGAGTTATGGCCGTTTGAAAATTGCGTTTTTTTTTAATCCGATTGATAGACAACTCACACGTATTTACGCACACACTACAGCTGTCTGCCCATCAAACTAATTCAAGGAATAGTCTTTCACCTCGGAATTTTCAGGTCGGTATGACAGTCAGATTAGGCCACGAAAGTCCATAAGATGAAAGTATAGACGAGGTGCTCAAACCTTACGGACTCGAGACTCGAAACGTATACTGTAGAATTTTATTTAAATTTATTCGTAGAAGGAATGACAAGGAAAAAGTATAGATTTGTTTTACGAATTCCTCTTGAATGTAAAAATGTGTTGTTTTAAATATATAAGACTCGATGACCAGTGAGTAACCTCACGACTGTGTAAACTTGACATCAGAGTTGACATTAGTCGTTTTGGTCTTTCTTGGTGCGGTTTATTTGTAATGGTTTCGTCTTGTTGAAATTTTAATCGTAGTCGGAGGTGTCGCCATTATATTTGCAATTTCCCTTTCGGATTTTCATCGTTTCCATAGTTTTTGAATAACTTTCCGTTCGGACAAAGATGTTTGACATTTCTTAGGCATTATTTGGGATACATAGTTTCCGACCGACCGAAGCGAACTGTTAAAAGTTGAGAACAAAATATAGTAGAGCAGATCGTATCCCATTGACTCGCTTTATCATCGAGTCGTTTTCTTTCCTTTTACATATTGTTTCGTTAGTTTCCATGAATTTGATCTAAGATAAATTTTGGTGGATGAATACTTTTGGGTTGAAATTTTCCGAAGCATTACATTATATCATTTAATTGTTGCAACTCTCGGTTCCTTCCGTCTCTCGTGTTTGGCTATTAATGTACTTCGATCAAGTCGTATCGTAAATTCAGTTTCGGCCAAGGAGCCAGCAATGCCACAAGTATCATTATATTCGGCAAGAGTTTCGAGCAGCATCGCAAGGTTTAGATTGTTTAGTAACCGCCCCGTTGCAGCTTTCATCAGTTTTCTTTCCAACGGCGTAATTCTTCGTGCACGAATAGAACGACTGCATGTCGTTATTGAATACCTGACCCAAACCTTGTAGAACGAATCCCTTTAGATGCAACACCCTTCCAGACTTAACCATCTGTGGTTAGGACTTGGTTGGGGGTTCGGACAGCAGTCCCAACCCATCATACACTTAACCCCTTGAACCTCAACCCCTACCAAACCTAACCATTTATGGTTAGGCCTGGGGTCACGGTTCGGACTGCAGTCCCAACCCACCCTACACTTGACCCTCTCAGACCAAACCCCCATTCAGACGTACCCTTTGAGATTAGGCCTGGGTGAGGGGTTCGGACTGCAGTCCTAACCCACCCTACACATATGCCCTTCCAGTAGTAACCCCTTCCAGACCTAACCATCTGTGGTTAGGACTCGGGGGGGGGGGGGGGGTTCAGACTGCAATCTTAATCGACCCTACACATAACCCCGTCCAGTCCTAACCCCAATCCAGATGTATCCCCCCTGGTGTTAGGACTGGGTGAGACGTTCGGACTGCAGTCATAACTCACCCTATACCTAACCCCTTCAGTCCTAACCCCCATCCAGACGTAACCCTCTGTGGTTAGGACTGGCTGGGGGTTCGGACTGCAATCTTAACCCACCTTACACATAACCCCGTCCAGTCCTAACCCCTTCCAGACCTAACCATCTGTGGTTAGGACTGGGTGGGGGGGTTCGGACTGCAGACCTAATCCCACCCTATACTAAACCCACCCAGACCCAACCTTTCATGGGTTCATGATAGGTCTGGGTTAGATCTGGGGGTTGGGCCCCAGGGTTAGGTCTGAGTCGGGCCCTATGGTTAGGTCTGGGTCGGGCCCCAAGGTTGGGCCCTGTGGGTTAGGTTTGGGTTGGGCCCTAGGGTTAGGTTTGGGTCGGGCCCCAAGGTTGGGCCCCGTGGGTTAGGTTTGGGTTGGGCCCTAGGGTTAGGTCTGGGTCGGGCCCTAGGGTTGGGTCCTATGGGTTAGGTCTGGGGGTTGGGCCCCAGGGTTAGGTCTGAGTCGGGCCCTATGGTTAGGTTTGGGTTGGGCCCTAGGGTTAGGTTTGTGTCGGGCCCTATGGGTTAGGTCTGGGGGTTGGGCCCTATGGGTTAGGTCTGGGGGTTGGGCCCTATGGGTTAGGTCTGGGGGTTGGGCCCTATGGGTTAGGTCTGGGGGTTGGGCCCTATGGGTTAGGTCTGGGGGTTGGGCCCTATGGGTTAGGTCTGGGTTAGGTCTGGGTTAGGTCTGGGTTAGGTCTGGGTTAGGTCTGGGTTAGGTCTGGGTTAGGTCTGGGTTAGGTCTGGGTTAGGTCTGGGTTAGGTCTGGGTTAGGTCTGGGTTAGGTCTGGGTTAGGTCTGGGTTAGGTCTGGGTTAGGTCTGGGTTAGGTCTGGGTTAGGTCTGGGTTAGGTCTGGGTTAGGTCTGGGTTAGGTCTGGGTTAGGTCTGGGTTAGGTCTGGGTTAGGTCTGGGTTAGGTCTGGGTTAGGTCTGGGTTAGGTCTGGGTTAGGTCTGGGTTAGGTCTGGGTTAGGTCTGGGTTAGGTCTGGGTTAGGTCTGGGTTAGGTCTGGGTTAGGTCTGGGTTAGGTCTGGGTTAGGTCTGGGTTAGGTCTGGGTTAGGTCTGGGTTAGGTCTGGGTTAGGTCTGGGTTAGGTCTGGGTTAGGTCTGGGTTAGGTCTGGGTTAGGTCTGGGTTAGGTCTGGGTTAGGTCTGGGTTAGGTCTGGGTTAGGTCTGGGTTAGGTCTGGGTTAGGTCTGGGTTAGGTCTGGGTTAGGTCTGGGTTAGGTCTGGGTTAGGTCTGGGTTAGGTCTGGGTTAGGTCTGGGTTAGGTCTGGGTTAGGTCTGGGTTAGGTCTGGGTTAGGTCTGGGTTAGGTCTGGGTTAGGTCTGGGTTAGGTCTGGGTTAGGTCTGGGTTAGGTCTGGGTTAGGTCTGGGTTAGGTCTGGGTTAGGTCTGGGTTAGGTCTGGGTTAGGTCTGGGTTAGGTCTGGGTTAGGTCTGGGTTAGGTCTGGGTTAGGTCTGGGTTAGGTCTGGGTTAGGTCTGGGTTAGGTCTGGGTTAGGTCTGGGTTAGGTCTGGGTTAGGTCTGGGTTAGGTCTGGGTTAGGTCTGGGTTAGGTCTGGGTTAGGTCTGGGTTAGGTCTGGGTTAGGTCTGGGTTAGGTCTGGGTTAGGTCTGGGTTAGGTCTGGGTTAGGTCTGGGTTAGGTCTGGGTTAGGTCTGGGTTAGGTCTGGGTTAGGTCTGGGTTAGGTCTGGGTTAGGTCTGGGTTAGGTCTGGGTTAGGTCTGGGTTAGGTCTGGGTTAGGTCTGGGTTAGGTCTGGGTTAGGTCTGGGTTAGGTCTGGGTTAGGTCTGGGTTAGGTCTGGGTTAGGTCTGGGTTAGGTCTGGGTTAGGTCTGGGTTAGGTCTGGGTTAGGTCTGGGTTAGGTCTGGGTTAGGTCTGGGTTAGGTCTGGGTTAGGTCTGGGTTAGGTCTGGGTTAGGTCTGGGTTAGGTCTGGGTTAGGTCTGGGTTAGGTCTGGGTTAGGTCTGGGTTAGGTCTGGGTTAGGTCTGGGTTAGGTCTGGGTTAGGTCTGGGTTAGGTCTGGGTTAGGTCTGGGTTAGGTCTGGGTTAGGTCTGGGTTAGGTCTGGGTTAGGTCTGGGTTAGGTCTGGGTTAGGTCTGGGTTAGGTCTGGGTTAGGTCTGGGTTAGGTCTGGGTTAGGTCTGGGTTAGGTCTGGGTTAGGTCTGGGTTAGGTCTGGGTTAGGTCTGGGTTAGGTCTGGGTTAGGTCTGGGTTAGGTCTGGGTTAGGTCTGGGTTAGGTCTGGGTTAGGTCTGGGTTAGGTCTGGGTTAGGTCTGGGTTAGGTCTGGGTTAGGTCTGGGTTAGGTCTGGGTTAGGTCTGGGTTAGGTCTGGGTTAGGTCTGGGTTAGGTCTGGGTTAGGTCTGGGTTAGGTCTGGGTTAGGTCTGGGTTAGGTCTGGGTTAGGTCTGGGTTAGGTCTGGGTTAGGTCTGGGTTAGGTCTGGGTTAGGTCTGGGTTAGGTCTGGGTTAGGTCTGGGTTAGGTCTGGGTTAGGTCTGGGTTAGGTCTGGGTTAGGTCTGGGTTAGGTCTGGGTTAGGTCTGGGTTAGGTCTGGGTTAGGTCTGGGTTAGGTCTGGGTTAGGTCTGGGTTAGGTCTGGGTTAGGTCTGGGTTAGG